>NC_074679.1:5950503-6550503 GCF_029448725.1 Salvelinus fontinalis
AAGGTTAGGATTTGGATAGGGAAACTGATCCTAGATCTGAACCCTGGAGCAAAACAAACAGAATACTCAAACATCATCGAAGGATGTGGTTGGTTAATGAGTTCTAGAAGGTTAACGTTATAGAACTTATTTACCATTGTTGGGAAATGATTCTGATAGTGTGCTGTGTGGTGTGCAGGACTTGATAATGTCAAAGAGTAACTCAGGCATGCTGGGTAACCTGAAAAACAGGTGTCAAACTGGATCAAAAGAAGTAAAGCTTCCTCCTCCGAAGATGACGTTGACCTTTTACACTGTTAATAATGATCCTGTAAACTAACTGAAAGAATAAAAGTTACTGCAATGTGACATACTGTTTACTTGCTGTCACTAAAGGGTGTTTAATAATTCACACACACACAGAAGTATTGGGTCAAATTAGTACAAGAGTCAAGTCAAAATCACCTATAATAGTGTTGTCAAACACAAAAAAATATTGACTAAAGTCTGGGTTTTGAATGTTCTCAAGTCTCCCAATTGGCACAGAACCACGCCCTAGTCTGACGTGGTTGGCATTGTCTAATTTTGTACTGGGTACTGACACTGCTGTGTGAGTGAAAAGCTTGAGAGCGCTTCAAAACACTGCCTTGCACGGTTGGTAATTACTTCAGAAAGTCCTGTTCCCTCTTTAGAAGCCAGAAGACGAAACATGCCAAGCTGTTGTGAATCTGTTGCCAGGGATTTTCCAATGTTCTCTCACTGAGACTGTCATCCTGACTGAGGGGCTTGGTTCATATCAGGCGAGAGGGCCTCATTGTTCCAAATACACACTCATTGGGTAAGTGTGTAGTCTGGAGGCTCTGAGATCACCCAATGGTGCGCTGGCCAGCTGTGTGACTGCCTGTAAAAGTGATGTCACTTTGTTCTTGAACGCTTCATGTGTTAGTGATCAGCCAACCAGAATAATGGCAGGAGGGACTGGGTCAGCGACTCGGCAAACTAGAAAAGCAGGCTTTTGTCCTGAGGAGATGGGCTACTAAGGGAAATTAGCCCCATTTAGTAGTGCAGTAGTCCAATTATCAGGGAACTGTATTTCTAGAAGACGATCTACAGTATTGAATGTATCAAATCAAGTCAAATTTATCCTCCACACCTCAGGAATGCCTTTAATGAAAATGGATAAAAGACGGGTTTTTTGTTGTTGTTGCTGTTACTATCCTTGGTGTCTGACTTAATACCGACAGTGGACGAGCTGGTCGTATTCACTTAGTGTTGTTATGAATGATCAGCCAATAGACAACGAGCTGGTAAATCCAGAGAATTCGCTGTCTATCCCTGGCAACAAGATGGACGTTCCTTCAAATTTCACCAGACATCCTTGTCACTGCCCTACATCCCCTCTCCTCTAGGGCCTGCAGTGCTGGCACTACCCACAGCATCACCAATATCGCCAAGAGATTGGTACTTGGCACACCAACAGAGTAGCACAGTTTCCTCCCCCCTTTGGGTTTATGTAAAGCCATTAATGCAAGCACATGCAACGGGATTAGGGTTAGCAACAAACCAACAAAAAACAGACAGACAAAAGGTGGAGGGCAGGTCGGGTCGAAGAAACCTGTTTGGGCTGTTAAGGCACCGTCAGGATGTCTTAATTTAACCGCCCTTCTTTTCCTCCTCTTCGGAGATGTGTTCACGGCTAATGTTCTGCGCTGTCACTTCTGTTGCACAATACAAAGCCATAAACTGCTCTGCTCCTGGCTTCTGCGGAGCGTCTTGTCTGAAACTGTAGACTTGTGTTGCTGCTGAGTGGATGTAGCTGCCCTTGCTGTTGCCAGTTCAGAAATGATACTACCTATATGTAATGGCAACCGTCTGATTGGCATGTGATGTATGAATCATCTGCTTTTATAAAACAATGTACACTACCTAGCAGTGCTAATTTTGGCGCTCTTTTTAAAATTTAGTCTAGTCTTAGTAGTTTTGACAAAAATATTAAGTCTTAGTCACATTTTTGTCATTTGAGTAATGATTTGGTCTAGTCATTCTCAAAATGGCGAAAGCAGTGGGCCATTTTAGTCAACTAAATGCCCTTTCATTTGAGAGAGAGAAGCAGTGGCGCAAAAGTATTGGCAAAGTGGTATGGGATGCACCTCCGTCACTATGGGATGCACCTCCGTCACTATGGGATGCACCTCCGTCACTATGGGATGCACCTCCGTCACTATGGGATGCACCTCCGTCACTATGGGATGCACCTCCGTCACTATGGGATGCACCTCCGTCACTATGGGATGCACCTCCGTCACTATGGGATACACCTCCGTCACTATGGGATGCACCTCCGTCACTATGGGATGCACCTCCGTCACTATGGGATGCACCTCCGTCATTAACATTGTTACCACCGTTCCCCAGACGCTACACGGATGTCCAGAAGTAGAACTAATGACTTTTAACGGGAAGCTAATAACTGTTTTGCCTAGTGACGTAGTCGAGTCACTAAATCTCGAGTCCCAAGTCCCCTTGTGCTCGATGTCTGAGTCACCGATGGTTGAGTCACGAGTTCCTATGGCTGGTCCAAGTCCCAGTGCTCGAAACCTTTTCCAAGTGTTCAAGTCTGAGTCATTAACTCAGAATAAAGTTATTTACCCAGTCAGATATAGTGTAGTGGAAATAAATTGTTTGCTATCCCTTTTCCTTTCGTTCTGTTGCCACCAAATGTTTGCATATAGGCTTCTGGTAATGTTACCATGGCTACGTTCAGTTGAAATACATTCTCAAATGTTACAAATGGAAATTTCCCGAATAGAGCTGACATTATTCCTTATTCATCATATCAGAGAGGCATGTTTGTTCCACATAGAAATATGCTATCTGAACGTTCCAAAATGTTGTGTCCTGCTGAACGCGTCCCCAGGTTGTTAGCTATAGCTAGCTAATGAGGTAACATGACAGAACAAGTGTGTAGCCTAAACCAATGTTTAACGATCCGGTCCCCAAGTAGCCTAGTTTTAGAACTGCCCGCGATATGCTTCCTGGATGTAAAATGCAGCCTGCCAAAATGCATGATAGAAAGAGAAACAAAGTACCAACGGTATTATAGGTCATATCTTTTGAATGGTAAGGGCTATAATTAAGCCCAGGAAAAGAAAGAGGCTTGGCTACATTGGCTACAGAACCTGTCTATGAAATGCAATGGAGAAAGTGGGAGGGTTGAGTGACACTACAATTTTTAAAAAGACAGCCTACTTTTCCATACTTAGGGAGAGAAAAAAAGAGCTAGACTATTGTTTTATTATTAAACTTAAATCTGCTATTGTTATTAATTTCGTAAAGCAGCTTGTGTTTCTCAACCAGGCAAAGGGTAGCTAGCCTGCGCGATGTGTATAATTGGAGGCGGAGCCAGAGCGAAGGCCGTCTGCCCACACTCTGTCTGCTTGCTCCCCCGCAGCTCACCAGCTGATGTAGGCTGTGTGTGCCGGGTGTGGCATATCCTTCCCACTGCTGAACAGAACAGCACTGCTCATCTGTGCTGCTAATATTAATTGTGCTTTTCACTGAAAACCTCTCAATCTTTCCAAAAACTCTTGTCCAGTCCACTTAGTAGTCAGATTTTAGTCACAGTTTTAGTCAACTGAAATGAAAAATCTATTTTGTTTAGTTACAGTTTTTTTTCTGGGTTTGTTTAGTCAGATGTAGTTGCGTCAATTGCCCCAGAAAAATATGTTTTTGACAACAATGTTTGTCACTATTTTTGATGATGAAATGAACACAGCTATCTGTACCTTTATCCACAGTGTGATGACAGTCTCACTGAAAGGGCTTGGTTCATGATAGTATGAAGCACCACCATGATAACATGGAGGGACTGAAAGTAAAAGTGATATATTTTCTGATTCAGTCCATAAGATCTTTGCCCACGTTATTCAAATGTAATAACAGTATAATTCATCAATGTGTAAGTGTCCAGTAAAACAGATACACTGGACAAGTTAACAGCTGTTTCATCAAACATCGGGCAAGTCATTTCATGTTGTGTATCATACAGTACATACAGAGCATACATGGCCATGAGTTTCCTTTCGTCGTAGCATTCTGTCTTTTCTTCCATCGACCCACGGCGACCCTTATTCACTATGAAACACAGTGTCATCAACCCACGACGACCCTTATTCACTATGGAACACAGTGCCATCAACCCACGACGACCCTTATTCACTATGGAACACAGTGTCATCAACCCACGACGACCCTTATTCACTATGAAACACAGTGTCATCAACCCACGACGACCCTTATTCACTATGGAACACAGTGTCATCAACCCACGACGACCCTTATTCACCATGGAACACACAGAGAACAGTGTGAGGCGTGGGCTAAATATACAGTTGAAGTTGGAAGTTTACATACACTTAGGTTGGAGTCATTAAAACCTGTTTTTCAACCACTCCACACATTTCTTGTTAACAAACTATAGTTCTGGCAAGTCGGTTAGGACATCTACTTTGTGCATGACACAAGTCATTTTTCCAACAATTGTTTACAGACAGATTATTTCACTTATTATTTCAGATTACTTCACTTTCACTGTATCACAATTCCAGTGGGTCAGACGTTTACATACACTAAGTTGACTGTGCCTTTAAACAGCTTGGAAAATTCCAGAAAATTATGTCATGGTTTTAGAAGATTCTGGTAGGTTAATTGACATCATTTGAGTCAATTGGAGGTGTACCTGTAGATGTATTTCAAAGCCTACCTTCAAGCTCAGTGCATCTTTGCTTGACATCATGGGAAAATCAAAATTAATCAGCCAAGATCTCAGAAAGAAATTGTAGACCTCCACAAGTCTGGTTCATTCTTGGGAGTAATTTCCAAATGCCTGAAGGTGCCACATTCATCTGTACAAACAATAGTACGCAAGTATAAACACCATGTGACCATGCAGCCGTCATACCGCTCAGGAAGGAGATGTGTTCTGTCTCCTAGAGATGAACGTACTTTGGTGCGAAAAGTGCAAATCAATCTGAGAACAACAGCAAAGGACCTTGTGAAGATGCTGGAGGAAACAGTAAAACGAGTCATATATCGACATAACCTGAAAGGCCGCTCAGCAAGGAAGAAGCCACTGCTCCAAATCCGTCATAAAAAAGTCAGACTACAGTTTGCAACTGCACATGGGGAGAAAGATCGTACTTTTTGGAGAAATGTCCTCTGGTCTGATGAAACAAAAATAGAACTATTTGGTCATAATGACCATCGTTATGTTTGGAGGAAAAGGGGGAAGGCTTGCAAGCCGAAGAACACCATCCCAACCGTGAAGCACGGGGTGGCAGCATCATGTTGTGGGGGTGCTTTGCTGCAGGAGGGGCTGGTGCGATTCACAAAATAGATGGCATCATGAGGCAGGAAATGTATGTGGATATATTGAAGCAACATCTCAAGACATCAGGCAGGAAGTTAAAGCTTGGTCGCAAATGGGTCTTCCAAATGGACAAAGACCCCAAGCATACTTCCAAAGTTGTGGCAAAATGGCTCCAGGATGACACAGTCAAGGTATTGGAGTGGCCATCACAAAGCCCTGACCTCAATCCTATAGAACATTTGTGGGCCGAACTGAAAAAGCGTGTGCGAGCAAGCAGGTCTACAAACCTGACTCGGTTACACCAGCTCTGTCAGGAGGAATGGGCAAAATTCACCCAACTTATTGTGGGAAGCTTGTGGAAGGCTACCCGAAACGTTTGACCCAAGTTAAACAATTTAAAGGCAATGCTACCAAATACTAATTGAGTGTATGTAAACTTCTGACCCACTGGGAATGTTATGATAGAAATAAAAGCTGAAATAAATCATTCTCTCTACTATTATTCTGACATTTCACATTCTTAAAAGAAAGTGGCGATCCTAACTGACCTAAAACAGGCAATTTTTACTAGGATTAAATGTCAGGAATTGTGAAAAGCTGAGTTTAAATGTATTTGGCTAAGGTGTATGTAAACTTCCGACTTTAACTGTATGTCTGAAATACATAGTGTAGATAATGCTGCCACATTTTTCCCTCCTAATGTTCCCTTCTGTAGAAGGGAGAGTGGAAATAGCAGTGGAGTGAGTGAGTGAGTGAGTCTGTGTGTGGGGGGTGGAAGTATAAGCCTCTAGCACAGTGAATGTGTAAGTTACAGACAGATAACAAGGTCGTGAAACACATGCAGGGGTAGACAACTCCTCCACACAAGCATTGCCTGAGCTGCATTTCATGCGTATGAATATCAGTGGAAGAACGTGATAGAAATGCTATGTTCTATTGGATGTGTGGAAATGTTGGTGCGAGAGGTGGGGCTACTGCTGGGGCTTTGCAGTTCAGTACAGCGAGCAGGAGGGCTCAGAATTCATCAAACTTTCAGAAGCAGGATTCTGGGGTAGAAGCTCTTTAGTGCTCTGGTTAACCTTGAGGAGGTTTCTCCTCTTTCCTCATCAGGCACCAACAAAAAGACGAAGGACAAGGGATCAAAACTGAGAGTGACTACCTGGACTAGAAAACTGTTTTAAAACCTTTTCTTTTCATGTAATAATGAACACAACCCTGATGTTAAACGTATTCAGCACAACTCTATGGGAAACAAAGGTGTGTTTTATAACTAAAGCTGGAGCTAACAGGATTATTCCAATCTGGTATTTGGATTTAATATGCAACTAGTTAGACCAGTAAACCAACTGTTATCTATGTTTCACTGAAACTATTCTGACCGCTGGATGAATTCAATTAGTATGATCGGTGAACACAATTATTTAATTCTCATGTAATTCTCTGTATTTGTGTACTACCCCACACCAAGGCCAGGGCCCCATCACATGTCCTGGCTTCACCTTCTAAATCAAAGCCATATTTTCTTTGCCAAGTTCTAATCTTACCAGATATATTTAACCTTATGCTGGTGACAGTATCTCCCAGAGCTGAGTGGTCTGATTGGTTGATTGCTGTTATTATTATTTAACCCTAAACCTTAACTAAATCTTGTAATAAATAATATGGAAATTGAGCACGGTCAGATGACTAAACTGCTTGGAGTAACCCTGGATTGTAAACTGTCATGGTCAAAACATATTGATGCAGTAGTAGCTAAGATGGAGAGAAGTCTGTCTATAATAAAGCGATGCTCTGCCTTCTTAACAACACTATCAACAAGGCAGGTCCTACAGGCCATAGTTTCTACCTTCTTAACAACACTGTCAACAAGGCAGGTCCTACAGGCCCTAGTTTTGTCGCACCTTGACTACTGTTCAGTCGTTTGGTCAGGTGCCACAAAAAATAACTTAGTATAATTGCAATTGGCTCAGAACAGGGCAGCATGTCTGGCCCTTGGATGTACACAGAGAGCTAATATTAATAATATGCATGTCAATGTCTCCTGGCTCAAAGTTTTATTTATGAGAGGTATTGACATGTTGAATGCACCGAGCTGTCTGTCTAAACTACTGGCACACAGCTCGGACACCCATGCATACCCCACAAGACATGCCACCAGAGGTCTCTTCACAATCCCCAAGTCCAGAACAAACTATGGGAGGCGCACAGTACTACATAGAGCCATGACTACATGGAACTCTATTTCACATCAAGTAACTGACGCAAGCAGTAAAATTAGATTTATAAAACAGATAAATAACACCTCATGGAACAGCGGGGACTGTGAAGCAACACAAACATTGGCACAGACACATGCATACACAGACACACACACTTTGGCAGCAGCTATCGGGGATCCATAATAAATACAAATAGAAATTACAGGGAGAAATGGGAAATAAATCCAGTTTAGTAGATGGATGGCTATGGATGGCCTCTTGTGATTCCCCTTAGCTTGAGGTTGTATACAGAGAAATGTATCTAGAAAACATTCAATATCCCATCTAAGGGAATAAAGAGAATGAGATCAATAAAATTCATTGTTATTTATTTTTTACCCCTTATTTTCCTCCCCAATTTCATGATTACAATCTTGTCTCATCGCTGCAACTCCCCAACGGGCTTGGGAGAGGTGAAGGTCAAGTCATGTGTCCTCCGAAACATGCCCCTTCAAACCACGCTTCTTAACACCTGCTCGCTTAACCCGGAAGCCAGCCGCACCAACGTGTCAGAGGAAACACTGTTCAACTGAAGACCGAGGTCAGCCTGCAGGCACCTGGCCCGCCACAAGGAGTCGCTAGAGCCTGATGAGCAAAGTAAATCCCCCCGGACGACGCGGGGACAATTGTGCGCCACCCTAAGGGACTCCCGGTCACGGCTGGTAATGACACAGCCTGGAATTGAACCAGGGTCTGTAGTGATGCCGCAACACTGCAATGCTGCAACGCCCCAATGAAATTCATTTTCAAAGCATTCAAGTAGCTTTTGGCGAATCAGTCTTTCCCCTCAAATACTAGTTCAGTTTTACTAGTTCAGATTTACTAGTTCAGTTTTACTAGTTCAGTTTTACTAGTTCAGTTTTACTAGTTCAGTTTTTCTAGTTCAGTTTTACTAGTTCAGTTTTACTAGTTCAGTTTTTCTAGTTCAGTTTTTCTAGTTCAGTTTTTCTAGTTCAGTTTTACTAGTTCAGTTTTACTTGCTGTTCTTGTGCCCCTATAAGGATAGTTTTGTCAACAAGGTTGCATTTCTGGGCCATTCTTCTAAGCCAACTGCTTGACATATGATCAGGCCCATGCACTGTATCTGGCCTGGAATGTCTTTGACTGTCCAGTGTTTCTCTTCTCATTTGGTTTCCACACCATGTAAATCCCAACAACACTGTCTGAATAAGCCCAAAGTTCCCTGCCATTTGTCATTTGTACACAAAGCCTTTGTTTGTGGGAGAAAAGGTTGACCAATCGGCCAACTGAAAAGAGCATTGTGTCAAAGGAGAGAGTAGAGCAAACCATGAGATATAGTGCTAGAGGCGTCACTACAGACCCTGGTTCGATTCCAGGCTGTATCACAACAGGCCGTGATTGGGAGTCCCATAGGGCGCCGCACAATTGGCCGAGCGTCGTCCGGGTTTAGCCGGGGGTAGACTGTCATTGTAAATAACAGTTTGTTCTTAACTGACTTGCCAAGTTAAATAAAGGTTAAATAAGCTGTTTGTGTGTGTGTGTGTCTTTAATTGCCATCAGGCCTCTGCTGTACCCTCCTCCCATAGAGACTGGTGATGAGTCAGCAGAAAAAGGCTGCCTCGTTTTCTATGTAGCGTTTTGTCTGTTTTTTTTGCTGTGTTCTATGAAGTAGTGAGTAACTTACCGTAAGCTGGAGCCTGGGCGAGGCTTGGAGTGGGTGCTAGGGGATGCAGCGAGGATGAATGTAGAGAGGGGGGAGGGAGTTCTTCATCTGGCTAGAGACAGGATCCCAATATCGTGCACTGTTACCAGTCCCTGTGCGGCCATTGCAACACATGGTATCAGCTGTACCTTTTCTTTGTTAGCATCTAGTTTTCATAATCAACGGGACGATTTGAGCCATGTTTAATTGGTTGGCATACAGATTAGTTTGTTTCCTTGTTGGCTTTTACACCAGTCTGATAAATGTCTCTTCTCAGATGAGGCCAGATTGCTTTTCCACAGTGCCTATAAAACGTGCATTTCCTGTTAAAATCTACCCCCCCTTAAGTTTATAGTGATAACCATTGAGCAAGATGGGATCAGTAACCCCCTCCTTAATCCTCTGCCTGCATTGTGACTGTTTGCTCTTTGACAGAAGTTCTGGAGAGGAATGCTATGGTCTCCTCTGTGTTTCTCCTCTGGTCTCGTGCCACTGAGCCTGGTGGGAAATGGACGGTCGGGGTGTGTGTGTGTGTGTGTGTGTGTGTGTGTGTGTGTGTGTGTGTGTGTGTGTGTGTGTGTGTGTGTGTGTGTGTGTGTGTGTGTGTGTGTGTGTGTGTGTGTGTGTGTGTGTGTGTGTGTGTGTGTGTGTGTGTGTGTGTGTGTGTGTGTGTGTGTGTGTGTGTGTGTGTGTGTGTGTGTTTGTGTGTGGAAAAGGAGGCTGCTGTGGCGGGTTCTGCCTCAGAGAGCACTGCCAGACTGGATCTCTTGACAGAACTCTGAGATCGGATGGTTAAACTATAGCCTACAGTACAGGGCTGCAGGTAGCCTAGTGGTTTTCCCATCGGGCCAGTAACTGAAAGGTTGCTAGATCAAATCCCTGAGCTGACAAGCTGAAAATCTGCCATTCTTCCCCTGAACAAGGCAGTTAACCCACTGTTCCTATGCCGTCACTGTAAATAAGAATTTGTTCTTAACTGACTTGCCTAGTTAAATAAAATATAGAGAACAGCAGTCCGTCCACCCATCTCCCCAGTGTTTGCCTCTCTCCAGGGACCTTGTGCAGACAGAGCAGAGGGGGTTTGACAGAATGGGTTGAGGAGGGGACAACCTTTTGTGCTCCTAGCGCTGTCTTAATATATATGCACATGCAAGGTGCACTTTGCATGCTAATGTGGTTTCCTGGCTTTGGCCTTTTGGCTACAACCGCAGGTGCTAAAATTAAGTGGTTCCAAGCCTGTCAGCCTCTCTCGGTTTTCATGTATCCCTTAGTGCTGAGCGATTAACCGAAATGTCAGATCTAAAAAAAAAAAAAAATGTAACAACTAATTGACAGACAGTTAGATTATTTTAAATCCATTTGTTTTATCTGAATGCCCATAATCCATTGCGCTGCTATTATGTCCGGTCTGTGTTTCTTTTGCACCTGCTATGTAGCTGAAAGAAGAATGAGTGTACAAGAGACAATACATAGAGAGAAGTTTCTTCACCAGGTATCTCTACCTGAAAATACATGATCTAAGTGATCGATAGTTGGTATTCAGCAGTCATAAAAGTACTGTATGTCTTATTTACTTTGAAGAACTACTAAAATAGTGATTTTGTCAGACAGCGTAGTCAGCAGCTCTATAGAGATGAGATGATGACTTGGAATTAAATAATAAAGTTATCAAATAAAACTAATGTAATATACACAACAACTGAAATATTTAATTAAAGTAAAGTAATGTGAGTAAATGATGGTTAATAAGCGATCAGCAGTAATGGGCAGTCACTACCATCATGGGGCTTCTGTTAATAGTTTTATTCTGTGTTGTTACAGCATTCAACCCACATAATGCATAGTGCATTTAATGTATAAAAAAAAAATCTTCTAAACTGAAATCGTGATTCTTTTTTTTTTGATCGAAATGAAACCGAACAGACCTCTGGGGAGGTGAAAGAGATAAGTGAAGCATTTTGTGGTGTTTACAAGGTCTGGTTGAAGTGATACTAGTGCTGAGCGATTAGTGCTTTTTGCACTAATCGCTCAGCACTAGTATCACTTCACCAAAGTCTATCTCTGAGGTGACCTAGCCTTGATTTTCAAGGCTTCCTCACGTTTGTCTTGGGAGTATGGTAACACATGACTATGTCAGACGAACCGGCCCCTAATGAAACCCTAAGCCAGCAGGGTGTACAACTGGAGGAGGGCGTGTGGGCTAATGCTGTTACACGTTGACCGCTGTTTGACCTGAGGACGGATGTGGCTAATGTCAGGAGGATTCTGGGTATTCCTCCAAGGACATGTAGTAGGGTCCCAGGGGGGCCCCTCGATTATCTAGAATCTCTTCCTCTGGTCCTCTTTTTCTTTCCTTCTGTCCTCTTTTACACAGGTCATCAAAAAATGTGAGCGGTCCCTCTCTGATCCACCCCATACTATTTATAGGACCTAAGCGCCGTCTGTTCAAGCAAGGGCGTTCGTTAGCCAAATGGACAAACTGTAATCTGTCCAGCTCATTGGCTAATACACCTCTGTCCAATTGACAAACTGTAAACTGTCCAGCTCATTGGCTAATACACCTCTGTCAAATGTACGAACTGTAATCTGTCCATCTCATTGGCTAATACACCTCTGTCAAATGGACAAACTGTAATCTGTCCATCTCATTGGCTAATACACCTCTGTCAAATGGAGACACTGTAATCTGTCCATCTCATTGGCTAATACACCTCTGTCAAATGGACAAACTGTAATCTGTCCAGCTCATTGGCTAATACACCTCTGTCAAATGGACAAACTGTAATCTGTCCATCTCATTGGCTAATACACCTCTGTCAAATGGACAAACTGTAATCTGTCCAGCTCATTGGCTAATACACCTCTGTCAAATGGACAAACTGTAATCTGTCCAGCTCATTGGCTAATACACCTCTGTCAAATGGACAAACTGTAATCTGTCCATCTCATTGGCTAATACACCTCTGTCAAATGGACAGACTATAATCTGTCCAGCTCATTGGCTAATACACCTCTGTCATTTGACCCACCACCTCACAATGACAGCTGGGTTAGATTAGATTGGATACTGCGATGTGAGTGTTTGTGCCTAATTAGCGATGGGACCGGGCAGATATGTGCTGAAAGGTGAAGCATGGTGTTACCCACTAGACCAGGGATGGGTCATTATTTTTTATCTTGTTATGTCAGTCACTGATAGTCTCTCAATTAGCACATGCCAGTTAACCTTTTTTATATTGGTTAGTTAGTCTATCGGCCTGTTATCTAAACTTAGTAATCATGGTGGAATTACTGGCGAGGGGGGGGGGGGGCATTGATTTCAGTCTCACTCAGATATCATATTAAAACCTGTAAACATTTTCCTCCACCCCTTTGGAAAAAATGTAGAATTGCAAGAAATTAGCTGTAACACAGAAAATGTCCATCTCCGCCCCATGGCAAAATGAGTAGAAATGTATTAAATTAGGTTTAATCCAGCATATTTTCCTCTCCACCTGTCATGTCCTGACCATAGTGCTTATGTGTTTTGCTTGTTTTAGTGTTGGTCAGGACGTGAGCTGGGTGGGCATTCTATGTTGTGTGTCTAGTTTGTCTGTTTCTGTGTTCGGCCTAATATGGTTCTCAATCAGAGGCAGCTGTCAATCGTTGTCCCTGATTGAGAATTATATATAGGTGGCTTGTTTTGTGTTGGGATTTTGTGGGTGGTTGTTTCCTGTGTCAGTGTTTGTGCCACACGGGACTGTGACGGTTAGTTCATTTTGTTATTTTGTAAAGTGTCTGGTTTTCGTGTATATTAAATCATGGAAACTTACCACGCTGCACATTGGTCCTCCGATCCTTCTCGCCTCTCCTCGTCCGAGGAGGAGGAAAAGCTAGACTGCCGTTACACCGCCCCATGGCAAAATGAGTAGAATTGCATGAAATTAGTTATAAAATTGCAAAAGCTTCTTTCCCCCCCCCCCATCGCAGAATGTGTAGAATGAATGTTGCAGAAAACATGATTTAAAACTGCAATATTTTCTCTGCACCGCATGGCAAAATGTGTAGAATTGCACAAAATTGAACTCTAAACCGTACAATATTTATCTCTGCTGTCTGGAGGGTGACCATTCGAGGGGGTTGTATGGATATGGATACAAAGCAGATCCACGAGCAACTGCTCTCCCTCATGATGAGTTCAGATTGTCTGTGGCCCCACCCCCATCAAAGTTTCCCATCCCTGCACCAGACCACCCCCAAGCTACCCTACTATATGTTTTTAACTCAATTCTATCTGACATGATTCACAGCTTCTCAAATCGGGGAATGACCATTCAGATAAATTTAATCTGGAGGATGATGAATTTAGGTGTCATCCTCCAAGCCAGTCAATGAATTGTGATCTTTGTTCATGGCCTTGAGAAAAAGAAAAATAGAGATTGGTTGAGAGAGTGAACGGTTGCAGAGACTCGTGTCGGTCAGCCCACGATTTGAGCATTTTACATTGAGAGAGACAGAGTGTTTAGGTTATTAAGCCTGCCTTTTGGAAAGCACTTTGTGCTAATCTGCTAGGCTAAGCTTTCAGTGAAGCCAGACCACCAGATGGATTTTGTGTGGAAATGGAGTCTATAGCGTGACTCACTGGTCCTGAGACATGTGACCCCTGCTGCATGTCAGTGCTTACAGTCCCGTTTTTTCACAAGTCAATTGAGCTCTATTGTTTTGGCCTCTCTGGCATACTGAAGGGAAATATAATGCATATCAATCAACAGCTAGGCCTGTTAATATTTTCTCCCAGAGAGGCAACAGTCTAGAAATATGACAACATTCTGAGATAATCTTATGAAGCAACAAAGATGAGTCCTCTGTGGCGATTACTTTCCATCTGCTCCTTCATTTCTGGTTCATTTCTCATTCATTTCATCTCAATCTCATCTCAGATGCCGCCATTCCGGGCGAATATAAAGTCAAGCAGAGTGAGTCAGCATTGATAGATAACTCAGGCAGAGGAGCTGTATTTTTAATGAGATTACACAGGGATACATAGACAGAAATAGAGTCCCTCTCTGCTTTGATCATGCACCATCCACAGCAGACACTTTTTACTCCTGTCTCCTCGATGCATCTTTAGCTATACCTGTCAGAAAAATAAAATAAAATAAATAAATTCAACTATTACCCGTCAGAGGCTGACTGAAGGTGGTGAAATGAATGGGGGAAAGGAGGAGGTTAAGGTGCTATGTTGTTAATCATTAATGACATCAGGGGCTTGAAAAAAAGCTACTCAGAAATGTCTGTGGTAGAAAATAGAGTGCTTTACTTCCTCCTGGCTGCCTTAGGTCGAAACGCCAAGGCTCGGGTTGATCAGCGAGCACTTAAAGAAGCAGACATGTGGCCCGTCACCCGTCACGACATTGGTTATTTTTGGAGAAAGGTAATCGCAGTGAGGAATATCAAGAGCCATTTGGGGGAATGTAGATGGACAGGTAGATGTGTTAGCAGAGAGGAGCGGTTATATGGAAGGTTCTCTAATTGAGTCTGACACTTCTTAGGACAGCATCTATCCTGAATGGATTGGTATTGACACTGAGGTTAACCAGATAGATACAAGCCACTACACAAACGTCTCAGCTTCGAGGCAAAACAAAAAAAATTGTGCATTCTTTTTCTAACCTACCGTCCTATAACCTTCTGATCCAGTGTTTCTCAACCTTTTTGGTACCAGGCCCAGGTCCTGGCAAGAAATGGTCCTTCCTGTACCAGGGATTGACAAGCAATGGTCCTTCCTGTACCAGGGATTGGCAAGCAATGGTCCTTCCTATACCAGGGATTGACAAGCAATGGTCCTTCCTATACCAGGGATTGACAAGCAATGGTCCTTCCTATACCAGGGATTGACAAGCAATGGTCCTTCCTATACCAGGGATTGGCAAGCAATGGTCCTTCCTGTACCAGGGATTGACAAGCAATGGTCCTTCCTGTACCAGGGATTGACAAGCAATGGTCCTTCTTGTACCAGGGATTGACAAGCAATGGTCCTTCTTGTACCAGGGATTGACAAGCAATGGTCCT
The DNA here is from genome assembly GCF_029448725.1 of Salvelinus fontinalis. Lineage (NCBI taxonomy): Eukaryota > Metazoa > Chordata > Actinopteri > Salmoniformes > Salmonidae > Salvelinus > Salvelinus fontinalis. Next base: position 5,965,823 of record NC_074679.1, read on the forward strand.
TCCTGAACCAGGGATTGACAAGCAATGGTCCTTCTTGTACCAGGGATTGACAAGCAATGGTCCTTCCTGAACCAGGGATTGACAAGCAATGGTCCTTCCTCCTTGTGGACAGCTAACAATGCAATTAGCACTTGAGAACCTTCTCAGGAACTGGTTGGCATCATGTCAGGAACTGGTTGGCATCATGTCAGGAACTGGTTGGCATCATCTCAGGAACTGGTTGACATCATCTCAGGAACTGGTTGGCATCATCTCAGGAACTGGTTGGCATCATCTCTGTGACTGGTTGGCATCATGTCAGGAACTGGTTTGCATCATGTCAGGAACTGGTTGGCATCATGTCAGGAACTGGTTGGCTTCATGTCAGGAACTGGTTGGCATCATGTCAGGAACTGGTTGGCATCATGTCAGGAACTGGTTGGCATCATCTCTGCGACTGGTTGGCATCATATCTAGGGACTGGTTGGCATCATCTCTGAGACTGGTTGGCATCATCTCAGGGACTGGTTGGCATCATCTCTGAGACTGGTTGGCATCATCTCTGGGACTGGTTGGCATCATCTCAGGGACTGGTTGGCATCATCTCAGGAACTGGTTGGCATCATCTCTGGGACTGGTTGGCATCATGTCAGGAACTGGTTGGCATCATCTCTGCGACTGGTTGGCATCATCTCAGGGACTGGTTGGCATCATCTCAGGAACTGGTTGGCATCATCTCTGAGACTGGTTGGCATCATGTCAGGAACTGGTTGGCATCATGTCAGGAACTGGTTGGCATCATCTCTGCGACTGGTTGGCATCATCTCTGGGACTGGTTGGCATCATCTCTAGGGACTGGTTCGCATCATCTCTAGGGACTGGATGGCATCATCTCTAGGGACTGGTTGGCATCATCTCTAAGGACTGGTTGGCATCATCTCTAGGGACTGGTTGGCATCATGTCAGGAACTGGTTGGCTTCATGTCAGGAACTGGTTGGCATCATCTCTGGGACTGGTTGGCATCATCTCTGAGACTGGTTGGCATCATCTCTAGGGACTGGTTGGCATCATCTCTGGGACTGGTTGGCATCATCTCTGAGACTGGTTGGCATCATCTCTAGGGACTGGTTGGCATCATCTCAGGAACTGGTTGGCATCATCTCTGGGACTGGTTGGCATCATCTCTGGGACTGGTTGGCATCATCTCTAGGACTGGTTGGCATCATGTCAGGAACTGGTTGGCATCATCTCTGGGACTGGTTGGCATCATCTCTGGGACTGGTTGGCATCATCTCTAGGGACTGGTTGGTATCATCTCTGGGACTGGTTGGTATCATCTCTAGGGACTGGTTGGTATCATCTCTGGGACTGGTTGGCATCATCTCTAGGGACTGGTTGGCATCATCTCTAGGGACTGGTTGGCATCATATCTAGGGACTGGTTGGCATCATCTCTAGGGACTGGTTGGCATCATCTCTAGGGACTGGTTGGCATCATCTCAGGAACTGGTTGGCATCATCTCTAGGGACTGGTTGGCATCATCTCTGGGACTGGTTGGCATCATCTCTAGGGACTGGTTGGCATCATGTCAGGAACTGGTTGGCATCATCTCTAGGGACTGGTTGGCATCATCTCTGGGACTAGTTGGCATCATCTCTAGGACTGGTTGGCATCATGTCAGGAACTGGTTGGCATCATCTCTGGGACTGGTTGGCATCATCTCTGGGACTGGTTGGCATCATCTCTAGGGACTGGATGGCATCATGTCAGGAACTGGTTGGCATCATCTCTAGGGACTGGTTGGCATCATCTCTGGGACTGGTTGGCATCATCTCTAGGGACTGGTTGGCATCATCTCTAGGGACTGGTTGGCATCATCTCTAGGGACTGGATGGCATCATCTCAGGTCCTGGTTGGCATCATCTCAGGGACTGGTTGGCATCATCTCTAGGGACTGGTTGGCATCATGTCAGGAACTGGTTGGCATCATCTCTGGGACTGGTTGGCATCATGTCAGGAACTGGTTGGCATCATCTCTGGGACTGGTTGGCATCATCTCTGGGACTGGTTGGCATCATCTCTAGGGACTGGTTGGCATCATCTCTGGGACTGGTTGGCATCATGTCAGGGACTGGTTGGCATCATCTCTAGGGACTGGTTGGCATCATCTCTAGGGACTGGATGCTATCATGTCAGGAACTGGTTGGCATCATCTCTGGGACTGGTTGGCATCATCTCTAGGGACTGGTTGGCATCATCTCTAGGGACTGGTTGGCATCATCTCTAGGGACTGGATGGCATCATCTCTAGGGACTGGATGGCATCATCTCAGGTCCTGGTTGGCATCATCTCTGGGACTGGTTGGCATCATCTCTGGGACTAGTTGGCATCATCTCTGGGACCGGTATCGGTTCGGGGGCCAGATATTGAGAAACAATTAAGGTACTGCCTCATGAAGGAGCATCTTTCGGGGGAGGAGAACACCGATTTGTGTTAACTCTGATTCCGTTGGCTGACTTATTTTCTCTGTTATTGAGCAGTCTGCTGTGGGAGTAGTCAACTCCATTGAGAGCCCAGGTGACCTTAGTGAGCGGTACAATCAGCTAACCGATCGCAGGGGTATCTGGGCTGTGAAAAGGCAGTCGTGGTATCCGTGCTCGTACCATTGCCCCAAGCAGCTGCTACAGCACTGAGATGTGGGCTTTGTGTACTCTGCTTTAGAGAACATCTGCTGTAGTAGCAGATGTGGCTTTACAGCTGAATCTAAACAAGGTCTCCATCAAAGGAATAATTTATAGTCTAATAAAAAAGCCTTCACGTTGGGGTTAGGTGGCCATTTTGTATCGTATATATATTTAAAGACCCCGTAAGTAAGTTAGATGTCTTCCTCATAATATGTTTGTCATCGTGATTGATTAACTCCCATCAAAGCCATTTTTCTAGAATCTACCGTCATGGTTGGTTTTTATTAATGGAAAATCAATCTAATATGAGTTCAGATCATGTGTAGTGTAACCTGTTAACTTAACACACCAATGATCCTGGAACCATGGGGGCATGCAGATCCTATCTAATCCTACTCAGATGATGACTGTAGTGCATATCAAATTAAAAGGGACAAGCCGTGAAAGAAGACCACACCACCTTGATCTGGATGTTAATTCCCAGATCCATCTACCCATGCAGTCACAGTGTACTTCCATGACTAAATGTAGCCTATTATAGACCTATGTTGAAAGGCTATCCGGCAGTATGGGCCCAGTGGGAAGCGGTATTGAGACTTACCCTGGCCTATGTCTCCAATGGAGCATTAATCAACTGTAATCATTACTACAGGGATGCCAAGTGAATTTAAAGTGGGAGCAGCTGTAGGCCACGAGGAGGGCTTTGGTTGGGGGGGGGGGGGGGGGGGGGGGTGATTGGTTACTGTGGTGGTGTCAACCTCATCTGAACGAACAGACGGATGGACGAACAGACAGACAGGACAGACAGGACAGACAAGACAAACAGGACAGACAGGACAGACCGGACAGACCGGATGGACAGACGGAGAGACAAGACAAGACAGCTCATGAATAAAGCTGTCTTGTACAAAAGCCTTTGCCCTTTGCCCTTTGCCCTTTGTGATTCAGATCAACTCTTTCCAGGGGAAATTCATTTGGTCATGTGCTTAAAAATAAACTACATGAAACATGACAACACAGAAACTACACAAAAGAATTCATTCAAATTGCCATAGCAACACATGTAAAGTGAAAGTGTAATATGGTGTAAACTCGAAGGACCAACAGACTATTTATTATACAGCCTAGTGGTTGTTGGAATAAAAGAGTCCCCATATTTGTTTTAATTTTCTTTTGAAGAAGTCTCTTTCCCCTTGTCCGGCTGCTACTGTGACTGAATTTTGAGTGAAGGGGATTGAGCACTGTCCTGTAAAATACTTTCAAGATTTATGAGGATGAGTTTTGTGTACAGGTTGGTGGCTGATTCATGATCTATACCAATTATCCTTCCCGCCGTCTTTAATCAAGCGCTGAAGCTTGACTTGGTCTAGTACTCTCTTGTTTCCAAACATGCATATTAGACCAAAGGAGAGTACATCGCAGGACAGAATTATAGAACATATCAGACAGCAGGACAGACTTATAGAACATATCAGACAGCAGGACAGACTTATAGAACATATCAGACCACAGGACAGACTTATAGAACATATCACACCACAGGACAGACTTATAGAACATATCAGACCACAGGACAGACTTATAGAACATATCAGACCACAGGACAGACTTATAGAACATATCAGACCACAGGACAGACTTATAGAACATATCAGACCACAGGACAGACTTATAGAACATATCACACCACAGGACAGACTTATAGAACATATCGGACCACAGGACAGACTTATAGAACATATCGGACCACAGGACAGACTTATAGAACATGTGTAAGATATGGCGGTCGACATTAAAATGGTTCAGTTTGCGTAAATGAAAACATTCTCTGTTGCAATTTCACTCTATAGACGGATTCCCCGTTGATCTTCGTAGGGGGTAGTGAAATTCTGTTCCTTCTCAAATCGATTTCCGTCTCTTTTGTTTTCTTAACGTTTATGTCAAGGAAGTTATCTGAACAGCACTGGAGGAATTTTGACGTTTCTCTGTCAAAACCTTGAAGAGAGGCTTGGTCTGGGTGGAGGAGACCCACAACAGCGGTTTCATCTGCATATTTAAAACACTTGTGGGCTGCGTCGGAGGCTTGACAACCGTTGGTGTACAGTACAGTGTGTACAGTTTCGTCGGCCGCTGGGTGGCTGGCTGGGGCTGTAATGGGGCTGTTGATTTGACGAATGGGGACGGTGAGGGGCATCATGATACATTTGGCACAGCCATCACTGTTCTGTAGATTTATCAGATATATGTGTGTATATGTGCGTGTCTACCTTAGTGTGTGTGTGTGTGTGTGTGTGTGTGTGTGTGTGTGTGTGTGTGTGTGTGTGTGTGTGTGTGTGTGTGTGTGTGTGTGTGTGTGTGTGTGTGTGTGTGTGTGTGTGTGTGTGTGTGTGTGTGTGTGTGTGTGTGTGTACGTCAGCCCATAATAAGTGTGTGTTTCTCTGCCGTCTCCAGATGACAGTGCGTCAGCAGCCAGCAGCATGGAGGTGACGGACCGCATCGCCTCCCTGGAGCAGCGCGTCCAGATGCAGGAGGACGAGATCCAGCTGCTCAAGTCAGCGCTGGCCGACGTGGTGCGCCGCCTCAGCATCTCTGAGGAGCAAAACGCCATGACCAATAGGAGGGGGCCCACCAAAGGTAACTGATGATTCACGCACATGCAGGCACAGACGTAGAAACGTACACACACACACACACACACACACACACACACACACACACACACACACACACACACACACACACACACACACACACACACACACACACACACACACACACACACACTAAGGTAGACACGCACATATACACACACACACACACACACACACTAAGGTAGACACGCACATATACACACATACACACACACACACACACACACACACACACAGGTAGACACACACACACACAAAGGTTGACACGCACATATACACACATACACACACACACACACAGGTAGACACACACACATATACACACATACACACACATACAGATGCAAAACCTTAACCCCTTTCGGTGACTAACAGAAAGTCACCCATCCCAGTCGCATCTCTTCCTCTTCTTCATCCATCTTTCTACTTCTGATACTATTTTATCCTCCTCTTCTCCTCTCCTGGACTCTGTGTCGTTGTGGGTCTGTGTATCTACAGCTGTGATGAAAAGGTCCCTCTCATCAGAAAGCAATGTTGGAAAGCCAGGTAGGATCTGTCCCATCTAACAACCTTACCAAGCACTGCCATGTGTCTATGGAGTCTACTGTGTTTAATGTATGGTGTGCATTTCCAGACATCCCTTCTACCTATGACATAATGAAGTAGGGATGTCTGGAAATTTACATTATACTACTGAACACTGGTGTCTACTGAGCACTGGTGTCTACTGAGCACTGGTGTCTACTGAGCACTGCTGTCTACTGAACACTGGTGTCTACTGAGCACTGGTATCTACTGAGCACTGGTGTCTACTGAGCACTGCTGTCTACTGAACACTTGTGTCTACTGAACACTGGTGTCTACTGAACACTGGTGTCTAATGAACACTGGTGTCTACTGAGCACTGCTGTCTACTGAAAACTGGTGTCTACTGAACACTGGTGTCTACTGAGCACTGCTGTCTACTGAACACTGGTGTCTACTGAACACTGCTGTCTACTGAGCACTGCTGTCTACTGAACACTGGTGTCTACTGAGCACTGCTGTCTACTGAGCACTGCTGTCTACTGAGCACTGCTGTCTACTGAACACTGGTATCTACTGAGCACTGCTGTCTACTGAGCACTGCTGTCTACTGAGCACTGCTGTCTACTGAGCACTGCTGTCTACTGAACACTGGTGTCTACTGAACACTGCTGTCTACTGAACACTGGTATCTACTGAGCACTGGCGTCTACTGAACACTGCTGTCTACTGAGCACTGGTGTCTACTGAACACTGGTGTCTACTGAGCACTGCTGTCTACTGAACACTGGTGTCTACTGAACACTGGTGTTTACTGAGCACTGGTATCTACTGAGCACTGGCGTCTGCTGAACACTGCTGTCTACTGAGCACTGCTGCCTACTGAACACTGGTGTCTACTGAACACTGGTGTCTACTGAACACTGGTGTCTACTGAGCACTGCTGTCTACTGAGCACTGGTGTCTACTGAGCACTGCTGTCTACTGAACACTGGTGTCTACTGAACACTGGTGTCTACTGAACACTGGTGTCTACTGAACACTGGTGTCTACTGAGCACTGGTGTCTACTGAACACTGGTGTCTACTGAACACTGGTGTCTACTGAGCACTGGTGTCTACTGAGCACTGGTGTCTACTGAACACCGGTGTCTACTGAGCACCGGTGTCTACTGATCACTGGTGTCTACTGCTCACTGGTGTCTACTGAACACTGGTGTCTACTGTGACACGGTCAATGGAGAGCATTCTGATGTTGGTGGTGCTGCAGACTGCATGCCAGTCCAGTCCCCTAACACAGAGTGGGTGAGAGGTGGTATGCTGTGGAAACACTTGCATGGTTTTTCCTTCATTCTAGCATGTGCTGACACCCACACTAAATCATATTATGTGGCAACAATTCACAGACAACAACAGTGAGAACATCATAATTCGCAGTGCACCTAGTTTTGTAGCTGAATTTAGTCACATGATGCATATTTTGGCTGTGAGAGTATGAGTCATCTCTCTAGCTCTCTCTGTCTCTGATGTCTCTCTCTCTGCTCTCTCTCTCTCTCTCTCTGTCTCTCTCTGTCTCTATGTCTCTCTCTCTCTCTCTCTCTGCTCTCTCTCTGTCTCTCTGTCTCTCTCTGTCTCTCTCTGCTCTCTCTCTCTCTCTGCTCTCTCTCTCTGTCTCTCTCTCTGTCTCTCTCTCTCTGTCTCTCTCTGATGTCTCTCTCTCTCTCTCTCTCTCTCTCTGCTCTCTCTGCTCTGCTCTCTCTCTCTCTCTCTGCTCGCTCTGCTCTCTCTCTCTCTGCTCTCTCTCTCTCTCTCTCTCTGCTGTATCTCTCTCTCTCTCTGCTCTCTCTCTGCCTGGTGCGTCTGTTTGGTCTAATTCTGCTATATCTTCTGTCAGTTTACCCTGCCAAGAGTGATTCTACTGCATACACACACATACACCCAAACACACACACCCATCCACGCACACACACACACACCCACCCACGCACACACACGCAACCACGCATACACATGCGTGCCAGCCGGGCCGAGCAAGCATATAACAAACCCCACCAGCTTTATCTGCAGTGATAAATATTTTATAGCCACTGTTCTGACATCCATACAAATACAGGCCTGGCAACCCCCTTATCAGTGCTGTTAGCAATTATGCTGAGGGAGTAAAGTGGGGCCCTGATGATGTTAGAATGGAGTCACTCAAGGTGTGACTGATGTTCTAGCAGAGTGACTGACTGCACATATAGAGGCAGGATTTCTAATGAAAGAACAGAAGTCTGCAGACCGGGTATGCCGCTCCTGCTCTTTATTCCTGCGTCCACATACATTATACAGTAAACAATGTTTCAGCTGCAGCAGACTAGTCAAGTTGGAGGCTGATGATGAAGGCTGATGATGAAGGCTATTGATGAAGGCTGTTGATGAAGGCTGTTGATGAAGGCTAATGATGAAGGCTGTTGATGAAGGCTGTTGATGAAGGCTGTTGATGAAGGCTGTTGATGAAGGCTGTTAAAGAAGGCTGTTGATGAAGGCTATTGATGAAGGCTGTTGATGAAGGCTGTTGATGAAGGCTGTTGACGAAGGCTATTGATGAAGGCTATTGATGAAGGCTGTTGATGAAGGCTGATGATGAAGGCTGATGATGAAGGCTGATTATGAAGGCTGTTGATGAAGGCTGATGATGAAGGCTGATGATGAAGGCTGATTAAGGCGGATGATCAAATCACATTGTATTGGTCACATAAGCCGAATACAGCAGGTAATCAAATATAAAAATGTTTTAAAAAATGAAACACAAAAGGTTGATTGATTTTTGTTCCACCTTACCATGAAATGCTCACTTACAAGCCCTAAACCAGCAATGCAGTTTTAAGAAAATAGAGTTAAGAAAATATTTACTAAGTAAAGTAAAACAAGTAACCCAATACTGAGTCAATGTGTGGGGGTAGGAGTAACGTGACTATGCATAGATAATATACAGTGAGTAGCAGTAGGGGGGGGGGGGGTGTCAATGTGTGGGGGTAGGAGTAAAGTGACTATGCATAGATAATATACAGTGAGTAGCAGTAGGGGTGGGGGGGGTCAATGTGTGGGGGTAGGAGTAAAACAAGTAACCCAATACTGAGTCAATGTGTGGGGGTAGGAGTAAAACAAGTAACCCAATACTGAGTCAATGTGTGGGGGTAGGAGTAAAACAAATAACCCAATACTGAGTCAATGTGTGGGGGTAGGAGTAAAACAAATAACCCAATACTGAGTCAATGTGTGGGGGTAGGAGTAAAACAAATAACCCAATACTGAGTCAATGTGTGGGGGTAGGAGTAAAACAAGTAACCCAATACTGAGTCAATGTGTGGGGGTAGGAGTAAAGTGACTATTCATAGATAATAAACAGTGAGTAGCAGTAGGGTGGGGAGGGGGGTCAATGTGTGGGGGTAGGAGTAAAGTGACTATGCATAGATAATAAACAGTGAGTGGGGGGGGGGTCAATGTGTGGGGGTAGGAGTAAAGTGACTATGCATAGATAATAAACAGTGAGTAGCAGTAGGGTGGGGAGGGGGGTCAATGTGTGGGGGTAGGAGTAAAGTGACTATGCATAGATAATAAACAGTGAGTAGCAGTAGGGGGGGGGGGGGGGTCAATGTGTGGGGGTAGGAGTAAAATGACTATGCATAGATAATAAACAGCGAGTAGCAGTAGGGTGGGGGGGGGGGGGGGGTCAATGTGTGGGGGTAGGAGTAAAGTGACTATTCATAGATAATAAACAGCGAGTAGCAGTAGGGTGGGGTGGGGGGGTCAATGTGTGGGGGTAGGAGTAAAGTGACTATTCATAGATAATAAACAGTGAGTAGCAGTAGGGGTGGGGGTGGGGGGGGGTCAATGTGTGGGGGTAGGAGTAAAGTGACTATGCATAGATAATAAACAGCGAGTAGCAGTAGGGGTGGGGGGGGGGGGGGTCAATGTGTGGGGGTAAGAGTAAAGTGACTATGCATAGATAATAAACAGCGAGTAGCAGTAGGGGTGGGTGGGGGGTCAATGTGTGGGGGTAAGAGTAAAGTGACTATGCATAGATAATAAACAGTGAGAAGCAGTAGGGGGGGGGTCAATGTGTGGGGGTAGGAGTAAAGTGACTATGCATAGATAATAAACAGTGAGAAGCAGTAGGGGGGGGGGGGGTCAATGTGTGGGGGTAGGAGTAAAGTGACTATGCATAGATAATAAACAGTGAGTAGCAGTAAGGGTGGGGGGGTCAATGTGTGGGGGTAGGAGTAAAGTGACTATGCATAGATAATAAACAGTGAGTAGCAGTAAGGGTGGGGGGGGTCAATGTGTGGGGGTAGGAGTAAAGTGACTATGCATAGATAATAAACAGTGAGTAGCAGCAGGGGATCAATGCAAATAGTCTGGGTGGCCATTTTATTATTTGTTCAGCAGTCTTATGGCTTGGGGTAAAAAGCTGTTTTAAGGAGCCTATTGGACTTAGACTTGACGCTCTGGTACCGCTTGACGTGCGGTAACAGAGACAGCAGTCTATGACTTGGGTGAGTGGAGTCTTTGACAATTCTTTGGGCCTTCCTCTGACACTGCCTAGTATAGAGGTCCTGGATGGCAGGAAGCTTGTCCCCAGTGATGTACTGGGCCGTACGCACTACCCTCTGTAGTGCCTTGCGGTCGGAGGCCGAGTAGTTGCCGTACCAGGGGGTGATGCAACCAGTCAGGATGAAGGCTGAGGGTGAAGGCTGTTTCAGCCAAAATTTTGTAAATGTAAATGCAGAACTAGATCAAATCAAATCAAAGTTTATTTGTCACGTGCGCTGAATACAACAGGTGTAGATCTTACAGTGAAATGCTTACTTACAGGCTCTAACCAATAGTGCCATAAAGGTATTAGGTGAACAATGGGTAGGTAAAGAATTAAAACAACAGTAAAAAGACAGGCTATATCCCGTAGCGAGGCTATATACAGTAGCGAGGCTACATACAGACACCGGTTAGTCAGGCTGATTTAGGTAGTATGTACATGAATATATGGTTAAAGTGACTATGCATATATGATGAACAGAGAGTAGCAGTAGAGTAAAAGAGTGGGTGGCGGGTGGCGGGACACAATGCAGATAGCCCGGTTAGCCAATGTGCTGGGGCACTGGTTGGTCGGCCCAATTGAGGTAGTATGTACATGAATGTATAATTAAAGTGATTATGCATAAATTATAAACAGAGAGTAGCAGCAGCGTAAAACGAGGGGTGGGGGGGGGGGGGCACACAATGCAATTCGTCCGGGTAGCCATTTGATTACTTGTTCAGGAGTCTTATGGCTTGGGGGTAAAAAACTGTTGAGAAGCCTTTTTGTCCTAGACTTGGCACTCCGGTACTGCTTGCCATGCGGTAGCAGAGAGAACAGTCTATGACTGGGGTGGCTGGGGTTTTTGACAATTCTTAGGGCCTTCCTCTGACACCGCCTGGTGTAGAGGTCCTGGATGGCAGGAACCTAGCCCCAGTGACGTACTGGGCCGTACGCACTACCCTCTGTAATGCCTTGCGGTCGGAGGTCGAGCAGTTGCCATACCAGGCAGTGATGCAACCAGTCAGGATGCTCTCGATGTTGCAGCTGTAGAATCTTTTGAGGATCTCAGGACCCATGCCAAATCTTTTTAGTTTATTGAGGGGGAATAGGCTTTGTCGTGCCCTCTTCACAACTGTCTTGGTGTGTTTGGAGAAGCATACTGTATATATTACATATAACCCTAACCCTGCGTGGGCTTTTCTTCCATTATCATCATCAGTCTTTTTTGGACTAGAACCAGTAAAGACATACTCACACACTCTTCTGCTAAGTTCTAATCAGGTTCAAGAGTTAAACATCTCTGCCATGTTCAGTACGTCATCCCATGACTCAGCTTAGTCCCATGAATTTTCCATCAGCCTATTAGTTGTACATCTCTTGTCGAGGGCCGTTTATTGACTTCCATCTCCATTCAAAATGACAGAGTCAGAAGACCAGTGGAAGTGTCTAGTATTGGATATGCTTCCTTATGATCAATTCCAGTGGGGAAAACTTGGCAAAACCAGTTAAAATGATGTTATAATTATATAATTTCAATCAGTTTCTGGTTGTAATGTCATCGGATTTAATGACAACGCTGGGATGTCTCCAAAGCATTGTATTCAACCTTTCCTATAAATTATTGCCTTAACATTGTTGTCACAATCTCATTTCTGGTTCGTTCACTTCACACCTGACTATGACAGTTCCCAACAGCTAGTCCCCATGAGTAGTGGGTATTTTCTGTATGTTGTAGCTGGTTCAGGGCAGATCATCAGTTGCAGCTGGTTCAATGCAAAGCCCCACTTACTCTGTGCCACTGTGTGTGTTTGTTTTACAGCCAGACCCATGATGGCTGCCCTCCCTCTAAGGCCCATGGTCAACAACGGCACTGTCCTACCAAAGAAAAGTGTCGGCACGCTACCGTCCCTCTCCAGCTCCAGGAAGGATGCTGCTTCAACAGCAACCAAGAGGTAAACAGCTCAAATCGCTCCCATCACCTTTTGGTAGGCCTAAATCCAGGAGTTTTCCTGAACATCGTGATCTGATATAGGGTCAGTTTATGAGCCATAAGGTCAGTTTATGAGCCACAGGGTCAGTTTATGAGACATAGGGTCAGTTATGAGCCATAGGGTCAGTTTATGAGCCATAGGGTCAGTTTATGAGACATAGGGTCAGTTTATGAGACACAGGGTCAGTGTATGAGACACAGGGTCAGCTTATGAGACACAGGGTCAGTTTATGAGTCATAGGGTCAGTTTATGAGACATAGGGTCAGTTTATGAGACATGGGGTCAGTTTATGAGACATAGGGTCAGTTTATGAGACATAGGGTCAGTTTATGAGACATAGGGTCAGTTTATGAGACATAGGGTCAGCTTATGAGACATAGGGTCAGCTTATGAGACATAGGGTCAGTTTATGAGACATAGGGTCAGCTTATGAGACATAGGGTCAGCTTATGAGACATAGGGTCAGTTTATGAGACATAGGGTCAGTTTATGAGACATAGGGTCAGCTTATGAGACATAGGGTCAGTTTATGAGTCATAGGGTCAGTTTATGAGACATAGGGTCAGTTTATGAGACATGGGGTCAGTTTATGAGACATAGGGTCAGTTTATGAGACATAGGGTCAGTTTATGAGACATAGGGTCAGCTTATGAGACACAGGGTCAGCTTATGAGACACAGGGTCAGTTATGAGACATAGGGTCAGTTTATGAGACATAGGGTCAGCTTATGAGACATAGGGTCAGCTTATGAGACACAGGGTCAGTTATGAGACATAGGGTCAGCTTATGAGACATAGGGTCAGTTTATGAGAAATAGGGTCAGTTTATGAGACATAGGGTCAGCTTATGAGACATAGGGTCAGTTTATGAGACATAGGGTCAGTTTATGAGACATAGGGTCAGTTTATGAGACATAGGGTCAGTTTATGAGACACAGGGTCAGTTTATGAGACATAGGGTCAGTTTATGAGACATAGGGTCAGTTTATGAGACATAGGGTCAGTTTATGCGACATCGGGTCAGTTTATGAGAAATAGGGTCAGTTTATGAGACACAGGGTCAGTTTATGAGACACAGGGTCAGTTTTTTAGACATAGGGTCAGTTTATGCGACACCGGGTCAGTTTATGAGAAATAGGGTCAGTTTATGAGACACAGGGTCAGTTTATGAGACATAGGGTCAGTTTATGAGACATAGGGTCAGTTTATGAGACACAGGGTCAGTTTATGAGACACAGGGTCAGTTTATGAGACATAGGGTCAGTTTATGAGACATAGGGTCAGCTTATGAGATCTTTCACCAGTATTCTTTCTTGCTTTGAGTAAAACCAACCCTAGTGTTTTAGTGTTGACTAATTGATCCTTTAAAAACAGACTCTGTTCCAAGCAGACAACCACATTTTGTTCTGGTTTGCTGCCAGCTGGTAGTATGAATAGCTAAACGTATTCAAAGTCAGTTGTACCCTAAAGCTCAATACGTGGACACTATTGAGATACACAATTCTACCAGAACAAAAAAATCATACAACGTAGGAAATCATCCCAAATGTGGTGTGTTTATTTGATTAGTCCACTAAGTCGACACATTGTTGTCACGGCTGTCGAAAGGAGAGGACCAAGGTGCAGCGTGTTGAGCGTACATTTTCTTTATTAAAGCAAAATGACGCCGAACAAAACAATAAACACTACAAAACCAAACCGTGAAAATCAAAGGCTATGTGCCCTAAACAAAGTCGACTTCCCACAAACACAGGTGGAGAAAAAAGCTACCTAAGTATGGTTCCCAATCAGAGACAACGATAGACAGCTGTCCCTGATTGAGAACCATACCCGGCCAAAACCTAGAAATAGAAAATCATAGAAACACAAAACATAGAATGCCCACCCCAACTCACGCCCTGACCAAACCAAAACAGAGACATAAAAAGGATCAGGGCGTGACAATTGTCTCCTACAAACCCACATTATGTATCCTACAAACCCACATTATGTCTCCTACAAACCCACATTATGTCTCCTACAAACCCACACTATGTCTCCTACAAACCCACATTATGTCTCCTACAAACCCACATTATTGTCACGTTCCTGACCTATTTCTGTTAGTTTGTTATATGTGTTAGTTGGTCAGGACGTGAGTTTGGGTGGGCATTCTATGTTTTCTGTTTCTATGTTGGTTTATGGGTTGCCTGGTATGGCTCTTAATTAGAGGCAGGTGTTTGGCGTTCCTCTAATTAAGAGTCATATTTAGGTAGGTGTTTTCACAGTGTTCGTTGTGGGTGATTGTCTCCTGTGTTTGTGTATGTCGTTGCCCCACACGGGACTGGTTTCGGTTTGTTTGTTCATCGTTCATTTTGTGTAGCCTATTTTCTCTATTTGTGCGTTCTTCATGTTTTTATGTAAGTTCGTCGTCTAGGTCTGTCTACACCGTTTATTTGTTTTGTTAGTGTATTAGTCGAGTTTGTGTTTTTCTTTAATAAATCATGTCGACAAACTCCGCTGCGCCTTGGTTCAATCCATGTTCCTCCTCTTCTGATGAAGAGGAGGAGGAAAGCCGTTACAGAATCACCCACCAATCCAGAACCAAGCGGCGTGAGTTCAAGCAGGATTATACACAGGAATCATGGACTTGGGAGGAAATATTGGACGGGAGAGGTCCATGGGCACAGTCGGGAGAATATCGCCGCGCTCGTGTGGAGATGGAGGCAGTGAGAGCCCAAGAGCGTTGGTATGAGGAGGCAGCAAGGAGACGTGGCTGGAAGTCCGAGAGGAGACCCCAAAAATTTCTTGGGGGGGGGTTAAGAGGTAGTGGGCCAAGGGCAGGTAGGAGACCTGCGCCCACTTCCCAGGCTTACCGTGGAGAGCGGGAGTACGGGCAGGCGCCGTGTTACCCAGTAGAGCGCACGGTGTCTCCTGTACAAGTGCATAGCCCAGTGCGGGTTATTCCACCTCCCCGCACTGGTAGGGCTAGATTGGGCATTGAGCCAGGTGTCATGAGGCCGGCTCAACGCGTCTGGTCTCCAGTGCGTCTCCTCGGGCCGGCTTACATGGCACCAGCCTTACGCATGGTGTCCCCGGTTCGCCTACATAGCCCGGTGCGGGTTATTCCACCTCCCCGCACTGGTCGGGCGACGGGGAGCATTCAACCAGGTAGGGTTGGGCAGGCTCGGTGCTCAAGGGAGCCAGTACGCCTTCACGGTCCGGTATTTCCGGCACTACCTCCCCGCCCCAGCCCAGTACCACCAGTGCCTACACCACGCACCAGGCTTCCAGTGCGTTTTCAGAGCCCTGTGCCTCCTCCACGCACTCTCCCTATGGTGCGTGTCTCCAGCCTAGTGCCTCCAGTTCCGGCACCGCGCACTAAGCCACATGTGCGTCTCCTAAGTCCTGTGCACACTGTTGTTTCTCCCCGTACTCGTCCTGATGTGCGTGCACTCAGCCCGGTGCCACCAGTGCCGGTACCACGCACCAGGAATATAGCACGCTTTGAGAGTCCAGTGTGCCCTGTCCCTGCTCCCCGCACTAGGCTTGAAGTGCGTGTCCTCAGTCAGGTGCCTTCAGTTACGGCACCACGCACCAAGCCTACAGTGCGTCTCAGCCGGCCAGAGTCTGCCGTCTGCCCAACGGCGCATGAACTGCCTGTCTGCCATGAGCCTGCAAAGCTGCCCGTCTGCCATGAGCCTACAGAGCCTTCCGCCAGACAGGAGCAGCCAGAGCCTTCCGCCAGACAGGTGCAGTCTGAGCCATCCGTCTCCGCAGCGCCATCTGAGCCATCCGTCTCCCCAGCGCCGTCTGAGCCATCCGTCTCCCCAGCGCCGTCTGAGCCATCCGTCTCCCCAGCGCCGTCTGAGCCATCCGTCTGTCCTGAGCCATTAGAGCCGCCCGTCTGTCCCGAGCTGTCAGAGCCGATAGTCAGTCAGGAGCCGCTAGAGCCAGTTATCAGTCAGGATCTGCCAGAGCCGCCAACCAGACAGGATCTGCCAGAGCCGCCAACCAGACAGGATCTGCCAGAGCCGCCAACCAGACAGGATCTGCCAGAGCCGCGAACCAGACAGGATCTGCCAGAGCCGCCAACCAGACAGGATCTGCCAGAGCCGTCAGTGAGCCATGAGCGTCCAGAGCCTTCAGCCAGCCATGAGCGTCCAGAGCCGTCAGCGAGCCATGAGCGTCCAGAGCCGTCAGCGAGCCATGAGCGTCGAGAGCCGTCAGCCAGCCATGAGCGTCGAGAGCCGTCAGCCAGCCATGAGCGTCGAGAGCCGTCAGCCAGCCATGAGCGTCGAGAGCCGTCAGCCAGCCATGAGCGTCCAGAGCCTTTAGCCAGTCATGAGCTGTCCCTTAGCCCGGAGCGGCTATTTACCCAGAACTGCCCCTCAGTCCAGAGCTGTCTCTCTGTCCGGAGCTGCCTTTCAGTCCGGAGTTGCCCCTCTATTCTGAT
This sequence comes from Salvelinus fontinalis, assembly GCF_029448725.1. Lineage (NCBI taxonomy): Eukaryota > Metazoa > Chordata > Actinopteri > Salmoniformes > Salmonidae > Salvelinus > Salvelinus fontinalis. Next base: position 5,982,649 of record NC_074679.1, read on the forward strand.
CTACCTCTCTATCCTGAGCTACCTCTCTATCCTGATCTGTCCCTCTGTCTTGAGCTATCCCTCTGTCTTGATCTATCCCTCTGTCCCGGTGCTGCCCCTGTTGTTGATGTTACCAAAAGGATTTTGTGGGGGTAAGATGAGGGTGGACATTCATAGGGGGAGATGGAAGCTGGGATTGACTATGGTGGGGTGGGGACCTCGCCCGGAGCCTGAGCCACCACCGTGGTCAGATGCCCACCCAGACCCTCCCCTAGACTTTGTGCTGGTGCGCCCGGAGTTCGCACCTTATGGGGGGGGTTATGTCACGTTCCTGACCTATTTCTGTTAGTTTGTTATATGTGTTAGTTGGTCAGGACGTGAGTTTGGGTGGGCATTCTATGTTTTCTGTTTCTATGTTGGTTTATGGGTTGCCTGGTATGGCTCTTAATTAGAGGCAGGTGTTTGGCGTTCCTCTAATTAAGAGTCATATTTAGGTAGGTGTTTTCACAGTGTTCGTTGTGGGTGATTATCTCCTGTGTTTGTGTATGTCGTTGCGACACACGGGACTGGTTTCGGTTTGTTTGTTCATCGTTCATTTTGTGTAGCCTATTTTCTCTATTCGTGCGTTCTTCATGTTTTTATGTAAGTTCGTCGTCTAGGTCTGTCTACACCGTTTATTTGTTTTGTTAGTGTATTAGTCGAGTTCGTGTTTTTCTTTAATAAATCATGTCGACAAACTCCGCTGCGCCTTGGTTCAATCCATGTTCCTCCTCTTCTGATGAAGAGGAGGAGGAAAGCCGTTACAATTATGTCTCCTACAAACCCACATTATGTCTCCTACAAACCCACATTATGTCTCCTACAAACCCACATTATGTCTCCTACAAACCCACATTATGTCTCCTACAAACCCACATTATGTCTCCTACAAACCCACATTATGTCTCCTACAAACCCACATTATGTCTCCTACAAACCCACATTATGTCTCCTACAAACCCACATTATGTCTCCTACAAACCCACATTATGTCTCCTACAAACCCACATTGTTTTTCTACAAACCCACATTATGTATCCTACAAATCCACATTATGTGTCCTACAAACACACATTATGTCTCCTACAAACCCACATTATGTCTCCTACAAATCCACACTATGTCTCCTACAAACCCAAAGTATGTCTCCTACAAACAAACATTATGTCTCAAATCCACACTATGTCTCCTACAAACCCAAATTATGTCTCCTACAAACCCACATTATGTGTCCTACAAACCCACAGTATGTCTCCTACAAACCCACATTATGTATCCTACGAACCCACAGTATGTCTCCTACAAACCCACATTATGTCTCAAATCCACACTATGTCTCCTACAAACCCACATTATGTCTCCTACAAACCCACATTATGTGTCCTACAAACCCACATTATGTCTCCTGCAAACCCACATTATGTCTCCTACAAACCCACATTATGTCTCCTACAAACCCACATTGTTTTTCTACAAACCCACATTATGTGTCCTACAAACCCACATTATGTGTCCTACAAACCCACAATGTTTTTCTACAAACCCACAGTATGTATCCTACAAACCCACACTATGTCTCCTACAAACCCAAATTATGTCTCCTACAAACCCACATTATGTCTCCTACAAACCCACACTATGTCTCCTACAAACCCACATTATGTCTCCTACAAACCCACACTATGTCTCCTACAAACCCACATTATGTCTCCTACAAACCCACACATTATGTCTCCTACAAACCCACATTATGTCTCCTACAAACCCACATTATGTCTCCTAAAAACCCACATTATGTCTTCTACAAACCCACATTATGTCTCCTACAAACCCACATTGTTTTTCTACAAACCCACATTATGTATCCTACAAATCCACATTATGTGTCCTACAAAAACACATTATGTCTCCTACAAACCCACATTATGTCTCCTACAAATCCACACTATGTCTCCTACAAACCCAAAGTATGTCTCCTACAAACAAACATTATGTCTCAAATCCACACTTTGTCTCCTACAAACCCAAATTATGTCTCCTACAAACCCACATTATGTGTCCTACAAACCCACAGTATGTCTCCTACAAACCCACATTATGTATCCTACGAACCCACAGTATGTCTCCTACAAACCCACATTATGTCTCAAATCCACACTATGTCTCCTACAAACCCACATTATGTCTCCTACAAACCCACATTATGTGTCCTACAAACCCACATTATGTCTCCTGCAAACCCACATTATGTCTCCTACAAACCCACATTATGTCTCCTACAAACCCACATTGTTTTTCTACAAACCCACATTATGTGTCCTACAAACCCACATTATGTGTCCTACAAACCCACAATGTTTTTCTACAAACCCACAGTATGTATCCTACAAACCCACACTATGTCTCCTACAAACCCAAATTATGTCTCCTACAAACCCACATTATGTCTCCTACAAACCCACACTATGTCCCCTACAAACCCACATTATGTCTCCTACAAACCCACACTATGTCTCCTACAAACCCACATTATGTCTCCTACAAACCCACACATTATGTCTCCTACAAACCCACATTATGTCTCCTACAAACCCACATTATGTCTCCTAAAAACCCACATTATGTCTTCTACAAACCCACATTATGTCTCCTACAAACCCACATTGTTTTTCTACAAACCCACATTATGTATCCTACAAATCCACATTATGTCTCCTACAAACCCACATTATGTCTCAAATCCACACTATGTCTCCTACAAACCCAAATTATGTCTCCTACAAACCCACATTATGTGTCCTACAAACCCACATTATGTCTCCTGCAAACCCACATTATGTCTCCTACAAACCCACATTATGTCTCCTACAAACCCACATTGTTTTTCTACAAACCCACATTATGTGTCCTACAAACCCACATTATGTGTCCTACAAACCCACAATGTTTTTCTACAAACCCACAGTATGTATCCTACAAACCCACACTATGTCTCCTACAAACCCAAATTATGTCTCCTACAAACCCACATTATGTCTCCTACAAACCCACACTATGTCCCCTACAAACCCACATTATGTCTCCTACAAACCCACACTATGTCTCCTACAAACCCACATTATGTCTCCTACAAACCCACACATTATGTCTCCTACAAACCCACATTATGTCTCCTACAAACCCACATTATGTCTCCTAAAAACCCACATTATGTCTTCTACAAACCCACATTATGTCTCCTACAAACCCACATTGTTTTTCTACAAACCCACATTATGTATCCTACAAATCCACATTATGTCTCCTACAAACCCACATTATGTCTCAAATCCACACTATGTCTCCTACAAACCCAAATTATGTCTCCTACAAACCCACATTATGTGTCCTACAAACCCACAGTATGTATCCTACAAACCCACATTATGTGTCCTACAAACCCACATTATGTCTCCTACAAACCCACATTATGTCTCCTACAAACCCACATTATGTCTCCTACAAACCCACATTATGTCTCCTACAAACCCACATTATGTCTCCTACAAACCCACATTATGTCTCCTACAAACCCACATTATGTCTCCTACAAACCCACATTATGTCTCCTACAAACCCACATTATGTCTCCTACAAACCCACATTATGTCTCCTACAAACCCACATTGTTTTTCTACAAACCCACATTATGTATCCTACAAATCCACATTATGTGTCCTACAAACACACATTATGTCTCCTACAAACCCACATTATGTCTCCTACAAATCCACACTATGTCTCCTACAAACCCAAAGTATGTCTCCTACAAACAAACATTATGTCTCAAATCCACACTATGTCTCCTACAAACCCAAATTATGTCTCCTACAAACCCACATTATGTGTCCTACAAACCCACAGTATGTCTCCTACAAACCCACATTATGTATCCTACGAACCCACAGTATGTCTCCTACAAACCCACATTATGTCTCAAATCCACACTATGTCTCCTACAAACCCACATTATGTCTCCTACAAACCCACATTATGTGTCCTACAAACCCACATTATGTCTCCTGCAAACCCACATTATGTCTCCTACAAACCCACATTATGTCTCCTACAAACCCACATTGTTTTTCTACAAACCCACATTATGTGTCCTACAAACCCACATTATGTGTCCTACAAACCCACAATGTTTTTCTACAAACCCACAGTATGTATCCTACAAACCCACACTATGTCTCCTACAAACCCAAATTATGTCTCCTACAAACCCACATTATGTCTCCTACAAACCCACACTATGTCTCCTACAAACCCACATTATGTCTCCTACAAACCCACACTATGTCTCCTACAAACCCACATTATGTCTCCTACAAACCCACACATTATGTCTCCTACAAACCCACATTATGTCTCCTACAAACCCACATTATGTCTCCTAAAAACCCACATTATGTCTTCTACAAACCCACATTATGTCTCCTACAAACCCACATTGTTTTTCTACAAACCCACATTATGTATGCTACAAAACCACATTATGTGTCCTACAAACACACATTATGTCTCCTACAAACCCACATTATGTCTCCTACAAATCCACACTATGTCTCCTACAAACCCAAAGTATGTCTCCTACAAACAAACATTATGTCTCAAATCCACACTATGTCTCCTACAAACCCAAATTATGTCTCCTACAAACCCACATTATGTGTCCTACAAACCCACAGTATGTCTCCTACAAACCCACATTATGTATCCTACGAACCCACAGTATGTCTCCTACAAACCCACATTATGTCTCAAATCCACACTATGTCTCCTACAAACCCACATTATGTCTCCTACAAACCCACATTATGTGTCCTACAAACCCACATTATGTCTCCTGCAAACCCACATTATGTCTCCTACAAACCCACATTATGTCTCCTACAAACCCACATTGTTTTTCTACAAACCCACATTATGTGTCCTACAAACCCACATTATGTGTCCTACAAACCCACAATGTTTTTCTACAAACCCACAGTATGTATCCTACAAACCCACACTATGTCTCCTACAAACCCAAATTATGTCTCCTACAAACCCACATTATGTCTCCTACAAACCCACACTATGTCCCCTACAAACCCACATTATGTCTCCTACAAACCCACACTATGTCTCCTACAAACCCACATTATGTCTCCTACAAACCCACACATTATGTCTCCTACAAACCCACATTATGTCTCCTACAAACCCACATTATGTCTCCTAAAAACCCACATTATGTCTTCTACAAACCCACATTATGTCTCCTACAAACCCACATTGTTTTTCTACAAACCCACATTATGTATCCTACAAATCCACATTATGTCTCCTACAAACCCACATTATGTCTCAAATCCACACTATGTCTCCTACAAGCCCAAATTATGTCTCCTACAAACCCACATTATGTGTCCTACAAACCCACAGTATGTATCCTACAAACCCACATTATGTGTCCTACAAACCCACATTATATCTCCTACAAACCCACATTATGTCTCCTACAAACCCACATTATGTTTCCTACGAACCCACATTATGTGTCCTACAAACCCACATTATGTATCCTACAAACCCACATTATGTGTCCTACAAACCCACATTATGTCTCCTACAAACCCACATTATGTGTCCTACAAACCCACAATGTTTTTCTACAAACCCACAGTATGTATCCTACAAACCCACAGTATGTATCCTACAAACCCACATTATGTGTCCTACAAACCCACATTATGTCTCCTACAAACCCACATTATGTCTCCTACAAACCCACATTATGTTTCCTACGAACCCACATTATGTGTCCTACAAACCCACATTATGTATCCTACAAACCCACATTATGTGTCCTACAAACCCACATTATGTCTCCTACAAACCCACATTATGTGTCCTACAAACCCACAATGTTTTTCTACAAACCCACAGTATGTATCCTACAAACCCACACTATGTCTCCTACAAACCCAAATTATGTCTCCTACAAACCCACATTATGTGTCCTACAAACCCACATTATGTCTCCTACAAACCCACATTAGGTGTCCTACAAACCCTTATTAGGTGTCCTACAAACCCACGTTATACAAACCCACGTTATACAAACCCACGTTATGTAGGTCCCGTGTGGCTCAGTTGGTAGAGCATGGCGCTTGCAACGCCAGGGTTGTGGGTTCATTCCCCACGGGGGTACCAGGATTAATATGTATGAACTTTCCAATTTGTAAGTCGCTCTGGATAAGAGCGTCTGCTAAATGACTTAAATGGAAATGTAAATGTAATGTCTGCAAAGACACGACACTTCTACAAACTCACATTATGTCTCCTATATAACTCACATTATGTCTCATTCAAACACACATTATAACTCCTAAAAACCCACATTTTGTCTCCTACAAACCCACACTGTTTCTCTTCACTGCATTTCTACTGTATCCTGTTTGGCCTGTCTGTGCCACATCTCATTTTCCCTCTGGCATAAATGTCCCCTCCTCAGAAGGGAGAGCCACTGACATTTTACATGGATTGTAAAACAAAGGGACAGTGCTGTCACAGCCATCCCCATACCCACCGCTGTGGCATTCAGAGACCAGGCCCCGATTAACTGACTGGGGCTGACTGGGGCAAGGGGAGCACAGGTAATCAATCACTACTGTCTGGGGAACAAAAGGCACTCCTCCACTGAGGGTTATGTCTGGAGTCAAATTATCATAATCCTGGACTGACAAATGGATGGTGGATGGATGAGACCACAGACTCTAGAGTAAATTGATATAAAGAGGAGAAGAGGGAGGGTGGAAGAGTTCCTAATATGGATGCCGTATTGAAGAACCTTCTCCAGACTGAATCCATAGATCTAGAGTGATATACACTGAATGTACAAAACACTGAACTGAACACCTTCCTAATAATGAGTTGCACCTCCTTTTGCCCTCAGAACAGCCTCAATTGGTCGCGTCATGGTCAAAAGTGTCAAAAGTGTTCCACAGGGATGCTGGCCCATATTGATGTTTCCCACAGTTGTGTCAAGTGGGCTGGATGTCTTTTGGGTGGTGGACCATTTTGATACACACGTAAAATTGTTGAGCGTGAAAAACCCCGCAGAGTTGCTGTTAGTGACACATTCAAACCAGTACACTTGGCACTTACTACCAGACCCCGTTCAAAAAGCATTTAAATATTTTGTCTTGCCCATTCACCCTCTGAATGGCAACATGTACACAATCCATGTCTCAGTTTTCTCAAGGCTTCAAAATCCTTCTTTAACCTGTCTTCTCCCCTTCATCTACACTGATTGAAGTGGATTTAACAGGTGACATCAATAAGGGATCATAGCTTTTACCTGGATTCACCTGGTCAGTCTGTCATGGAAAGAGCAGGTGTTCCGAATGTTCTGTATGGCCCTGACCCCCTAGTCCCAGTCTCTCCAGTCTGTCTGGCCCTGACCCCCTAGTCCCAGTCTCTCCAGTCTGTCTGGCCCTGACCCCCTAGTCCCAGTCTCTCCAGTCTGTCTGGCCCTAACCCCCTAGTCCCAGTCTCTCCAGTCTGTCTGGCCCTAACCCCCCAGACCCAGTCTCTCCAGTCTGTCTGGCCCTGACCCCCTAGACCCAGTCTCTCCAGTCTGTCTGGCCCTAAACCCCTAGTCCCAGTCTCTCCATCTGTCTGGCAGACCCAATCTCTCCATCTGTCTGGCCCTTACCCCCCAGACCCAGTCTCTCCATCTGTCTGGCCCTAACCCCCCAGACCCAGTGTCTCCATCTGTCTGGCAGACCCAGTGTCTCCTGTCTGTCTGGCTCTAACCCCCTAGACCCAGTCTCTCCAGTCTGTCTGGGCCCTAACCCCCCAGACCCAGTCTCTCCAGTCTGTCTGGCCCTAACCCCCCAGACCCAGTCTCTCTAGTCTGTCTGGCCCTAACCCCCCAGACCCAGTCTCTCCAGTCTGTCTGGCCCTAACCCCCCAGACCCAGTCTCTCCAGTCTGTCTGGCCCTAACCCCCCAGACCCAGTCTCTCTAGTCTGTCTGGCCCTAACCCCCCAGACCCAGTCTCTCTAGTCTGTCTGGCCCTAACCCCCCAGACCCAGTCTCTCTAGTCTGTCTGGCCCTAACCCCCCAGACCCAGTCTCTCTAGTCTGTCTGGCCCTAACCCCCCAGACCCAGTCTCTCCAGTCTGTCTGGCAGACCCAGTCTCTCCAGTCTGTCTGGCCCTAACCCCCCAGACCCAGTCTCTTCAGTCTGTCTGGCCCTAACCCCCTAGTCCCAGTCTCTCCATCTGTCTGGCAGACCCAGTCTCTCCAGTCTGTCTGGCCCTAATCCCCCAGACCCAGTCTCTCCATCTGTCTGGCAGACCCAATCTCTCCAGTCTGTCTGGCCCTAACCCCCCAGACTCAGTCTCTCTATCTGTCTGGCAGGCCCAATCTCTCCAGTCTGTCTGGCCCTAACCCCCCAGACCCAGTGTCTCCAGTCTGTCTGGCCCTAACCCCCCGACCCAGTCTCTCCACCTGTCTGGCCCTAACCCCCCAGACCCAGTCTCTCCATCTGTCTGGCCCTAACCCCCCAGACCCAGTCTCTCCAGTCTGTCTGGCCCTAACCCCCTAGTCCCAGTGTCTCCAGTCTGTCTGGCCCTAACCCCCCAGACCCAGTGTGTGTGTGTGTGTGTGTGTGTGTGTGTGTGTGTGTGTGTGTGTGTGTGTGTGTGTGTGTGTGTGTGTGTGTGTGTGTGTGTGTGTGTGTGTGTGTGTGTGTGTGTGTGTGTGTGTGTGCGTGCGTGCGTGTGTGGCCCTAACCCCCCCCAGACCCAGTCTCACCAGTAACCATGTGTTGATTAGATCAACTACATTAGGTGCTGCTCCCATGCCCACCAACGTTGGCAAAATATTTCAATAAAGCCCCCATGGCCTAATTAACTCCATTCCTGATCGAGGTGTGCCTGCTGCCTGACATACCTCAACTAACAAAGACCCCCTCCACCCCACACACACAACACACACACACACATCCCTGGACCCTGTTTCAGAGGGATAACATCAGCCCCAACGGCAGGAGTGAATGGACTTTGGTTTTGTATGCCGGATTAGACTTGAGCCTGGAAGCCATTCTAGCCAATGGACTGCTGATAAGGCCCTTCCTTTGTACAGGCATTTGAATGGGCAGCCTTTTGACATGTTTCAACCATCTCCTCTAATACCCTCACAAATGTGTCCACAGCGGAAAGAGAGGAAAAAGTCTCTCTCTGTCATGGATCGGTAATCTGGTTTCCTAGCATAGGGCCTTCCTTTGGTGTTCTGTGATGGCCTGTACTTAACAAGGACATATGAGGGCTTGTAACAGATACTGGTATTTATAGCTTGCTGGTATGGTCCATGCTTGTCCTTGTCGCTAAACAGTCAAAAATAAAGTTTGAAGTCTTCGATGTTTCAGATGATAGATGATGTTTTCCAGAAGGATTTGGGGATACAGGGGATACAGCTAAATAACGGGCTATTTTAATGGTTTTCCCCAGACAGTTCATGTTGTTCTTCTCTCTTTTATTAAAACTATCAAAATAAAGAGAGTCACACACTCCATAAGTAAACTCCCAGTCATTTATTAGGTATTTACTAAATAACACTAAATACATTACTGGGAGTTTATATATGGAGTGTGTGACTCACTTTATTTTGATAGATTATAGTTTATTCACCGTTAGTCAGCACCACACAAAATAATTTTTCTGGGTGTGCGCCAGCTCATGTTATCTTAATCTTCTCTCTTTGACCATTCAGTCATTTTATCATCTACTTTACCATCTCTTCCCCAGAGAGAGACATCTTTGGTGTTCATTTCTATAGTTTACAGACAAGTAAAGTAGTACTCCTTATGCGCCTTAGAAACATCATTCCTTGGACAATATCTTTTAAGCCGCTGTAAAAGGCACCATCAGGTAGTTTTATCGTCCATTTTACCATCTTTCCCCAGCACTGTGAGGAGAACCAACTCCAACGAAACGATGAGTACGCTGACGCGCAAAGACAGCGGCGACTCCAAGAGTAACCGCACCCGTGCCGGCTCCACCGGGAGCAACTCCAGCGGCAAGAGAGCCAGCGAAAGGTACAGCCAGCATAACACCAATGACTGGTCATTCACAGCCAGATCTGGGTAGTGTTCAGTAGCGCACACCGTAGTGAAATGTTTTGAAACACAAAACTAAAACAAGCCTTCCCTATTGGAAACCTACCCGTTTCAGTCAGTTTCAAAACATTTCACCCTACTGCACATGACCTTGGGTTCAAGTAGTGTTTGTTATCATTCAAAAACTTTATCTGCGCTTGATTGAACATACCTGGTCGCAGTGACGGAAAGTGTTGACACAGCTTTTTTTTCCATCCACCTTGCAGCAAACTGAAGGAGCCCGTATTCAATACAGGTAAGAGCCGACGGTACTCTAATCAGTGATGCCATGCACTCATTGGCTCCCTGTGAGTTACAGGGTTAATTAAATTTGTCAGCATTGTTTAAAATACGTGCAAAAACAAATGTAAAGTATGTTACTAGTTCTTTTGCAGGTTAAAGTTAGCGACTCCTCCCTATCGGGACAAACTGGTCGCAATAATGTCATAGTGACACACGTTTGGTTGTAATGACGTTGTAATGACATCATTTCAACCACTTTTGCTCACTTGGTTAATTCTCAGGTCAAAGACTACCACTCAAGGCTGTTCTGTGATGTGCTGTGATGTACAGTGGTGACGTTTCTGTTGTAACGTGTTGAAAACATTCATCCTCCAAACCATTAATCATCCAACCTTCCATAACCTCTTCCATCCTCACATAAATTCTGATGAAGCATTTCAACCTCCATTGTCATCTGATTTCCTTTTTCCTTTCCTTACCTGGAGTAATATACACCTGTCTTATACGTTTTACTGTGTGAGTTTGTATCCAGTAGTAGTAACAGTAAACACTATAATATCTCCAGGGTGGTATTGATCACTGTGTAAATTAGATTGCTGTATCCCATGAGGCTGATTTATCTGGTGTAATTCTCCCTGATTGATCATCACCCCTCTGAACCTTACTGTGGCTGAGGGTTGATCCTTGTTGAACCTTACTGTGGCTGAGGGTTGATCCTTGCTGAACCTTTCTGTGGCTGAGGGTTGACTCTTGCTGAACCTAACTGTGGCTGAGGGTTGATTCTTGCTGAACCTTACTGTGGCTGGGGGTTGATTCTTGCTGAACCTTACTGTGGCTGAGGGTTGATTCTTGCTGAACCTTACTATAGCTGAGGGTTGATTCTTGCTGAACCTTTCTGTGGCTGAGGGTTGATTCTTGCTGAACCTTACTGTGGCTGAGGGTTGATTCTTGCTGAACCTAACTGTCACGCCCTGGCCTTAGTATTCTTTGTTTTCTTTATTATTTTAGTTAGGTCAGGGTGTGACATGGGGAATATTTGTGTTTTGTTGGTTTTGGGTGATTATATGGTAAAGGGGGTGTTGGGTGTAGTGTATGGGTTTGTGTTGAGTGCATGTGTCTAGCTGTGTCTATGTTGGTTTAGTTGTTTAGGAGAGTCTATGGTTGCCTGAATGGGTTCCCAATTAGAGACAGCTGATTTCTGTTGTCTCTGATTGGGAGCCATATTTAAGGTAACCATAGGCTTTCGTTTGATGTGGGTAATTGTCTATGTCTGAACGTTTGTAGCCTGTGTATGTGCACAACGTTTATTAGCTTCACGGTCGTTTTATTGTTTTGTTAGTGTGTAAGTGTTTTTGTTTCGTTTTGCCTTCGTCATCAATAAAAGGAAGATGGCTTATTTTCCTACTGCTGCGTTTTGGTCCGTCAATCCTCCACACGATCGTGACACTAACTGTGGCGGAGGGTTGATTCTTGCTGAACATTACTGTGGCTGAGGGTTGATTCTTGCTTAACCTTACTGTGGCTGAGGGTTGATTCTTGCTGAACCTTACTGTGGCTGAGGGTTGATTCTTGCTGAACCTAACTGTGGCGGAGAGTTGATTCTTGCTGAACCTTACTGTGGCTGAGGGTTGATTCTTGCTTAACCTTACTGTGGCTGAGGGTTGATTCTTGCTGAACCTTACTGTGGCGGAGGGTTGATTCTTGCTGAACCTTACTGTGGCTGAGGGTTGATTCTTGCTGAACCTAACTGTGGCGGAGGGTTGATTCTTGCTGAACCTTACTGTGGCTGAGGGTTGATTCTTGCTTAACCTTACTGTGGCTGAGGGTTGATTCTTGCTGAACCTTACTGTGGCTGAGGGTTGATTCTTGCTGAACCTTTCTGTGGCTGAGGGTTGATTCTTGCTGAACCTTTCTGTGGCTGAGGGCTGATACTTGCTGAACCTTACTGTGGCTGAGGGTTGATTCTTGCTGAACCTTACTGTGGCTGAGGTTTGATTCTTGCTGAACCTTACTGTGGCTGAGGGTTGATTCTTGCTGAACCTTACAGTGGCTGAGGGTTGATTCTTGCTGAACCTTACTGTGGCTGAGGGTTGATTCTTGCTGAACCTTACTGTGGCTGGGGGTTGATTCTTGCTGAACCTTACTGTGGCTGGGGGTTGATTCTTGCTGAACCTTCCATTTGGCTGAGTGTGGATTCTTGCTGAACCTTACTGTGGCTGAGGGTGGATTCTTGCTGAACCTTACTGTGGCTGAGGGTGGATTCTTGCTGAACCTTACTGTGGCTGGGGGTTGATTCTTGCTGAACCTTACTGTGGCTGAGGGTTGATTCCAGCAAGACAGTGGGTGCTGATCAACAGAGAAAATGTACTGGCACCACCATTAACATGTCCATGTTGATGATTTGAATCAATTATTGTCTGATCAGACCAGCACAGTCCCAGGGTAGTGTCATAAACCTTCAACCTTGAAAAGAAGTCAACGAGTCAATGTAGATGACTGAGTACACATAACAGCTATCGAGATGATGCCTGAATAGTCCCAATGGACACTGTGCCATCGTATAATCTGAATAGTCCCAATGGACACTGTGCCTTCGTATAATCTGTGGAATTGTTTTCTATTGATTAGAATCTCTCTATAGCCCATCTGATCTTCCACAAATCCATAACGACCAAACAAGTAACAGAAACACTACATGCTTAGCCTGTGGCCTATGTGAAATTGTCAGATGCCCCTGTTCAGACTGCTAGATCAGATGGATAGATGGATGGATGGATGATTTGCCTAGATTCAAATAGAAAATACATCAAGCACAATAGCCTAAGTGTTGTCAAGGCTGAGGCAAGGAGCTTGCATAAAACGGAGTCCCAATGATGAGTAAATCCAGGTCAGGAACAGGAAGTCCAGGTCAGGAACAGGAAGTCCAGGTCAGGAACAGGAAGCAAAACCTCACCTGGTCCTTCTGTCCCCTTCTCTCTGAACTCACAAGGGATGCGACGAGTGACACACTGCAAAGGTAGGTTTTGGTCCTCAAGCCCCCTTACATTAGCAGCTCTCTGGACATTGTGTTCTCCTAAAGCCTTAGACAAATAGTTAATCTACACATAAAGGAGCCGTATGTGACACACTACGTCACCATCATGGGAATTGCACCCAAAGAAATAGTGTGGTAGCTAAGACCCCTCCATATCACAATGTGGCGTAGTCGGCAGGATATTACGTTACACATACCTGGAGCTATTAGACTTAGACTACTGCTATTGTTCTTGTCTCATGCGAGAACGTACAGTATAGGCTACTGACTGACTCCTTTTGCCTGTGAGTCATAGGCCCAATGCACAGAGAGCAGCTCCATGGCACGGGAGGGTTTGGGTTGACAGTGAGTGTGATAGTATCCCTCCCCAATATGTCAGCCAACTGTGGACTAATATACACACTCTAACACAGGGTTTCCCATACTCGGTCTTTGGGCTCTGGGTACACGTTTTGGTTTTTGCCCCAGCACTACACAGCTGAAATAAAAAAAATCTAGTGCAGAATTTGGGAAACCATGCTCTAACACACCGAGTCTGAACTGTGTCTGGTTGATTGCAGTGATGCTTTTAGACTAGCTGTTAAGCTTAGTGTGGAATTGCCACATTCTAGATATGTTTGCACACAGCCACACAGCTCTCTTTTGTCCTCGTCACCATAGGAACCCCACCAAATATTTCCTGCAGTGCACCCTGATCTCCTAAGAGCCCCCTTTTCAGAGCAGAACAAGCCAAATGTCTTGTGTTGGTATCACGTATCCTGAAAAGGGCTGTTTGCATTACAATGTCTTCACTTTATAGCTTTTGAAGTCTTTTTGTAGTTGCCTTCTCTTGCATGGCCTTCAGAATGAAGTGTTTGATGGACAGCTTATGCCCAATTTCCACAAGCCTGGCTAAAGAAAGATGAAAGAGACATGTTTGGAAGCAGACTCTCGTGAAACTCATGGTCCTTGTGACAAATTAATTGCTGTCAGTGGCAATAACAAAAAATAAAACATTTACAAATACATAAGAAAAGCATGGTAGGTCAAGTGAACATATTTAAAGATGAATGTTATTCACCCTGATGCCAGCTAAAGTAGATTTTTAAAAAGGAGACGTTTTACTGTCTCATGTTTATCATAGACATTAGTTATATGTTGAGCCACTAATGCACTCTTTTAGTAAAAGTCTCAAGCGTAACTTGAAGAGTGAGAGTCCCAGTAGTTTAGCCCACCAGCGGTTGTTAACCAGTAGATACGATAGCTTGTCTCGTACCAGTCCCGTGTTTTGTGGTCGTCCGTTGTAGCAGAACAGCAAGTTGTCGATAAAATCTAACTTGGATATATTCTACTGACCCCTCCTCCTTCCCACTGGCCCCATTTCCAACTCTTCCACCTACCTAGTAACCGTGCAGATATATCTGGCCCGCCCATCGAAAAGGACTGGAACCGTTGAGGCGCCCAAATCAAGCGTAGCAGCCATGTCTGGCCGCTCCTCCGCTCCCCACACGGCGCCTGACTCCAAGAGTGCACCTGACAAGTCTGTCAGGTCCACTGAAGTCAGGAAGACCCCGACATTCACTATCCCCCTGAGAAAGTCAGTTAGCCACTCTCCTTTAGAAACTCCGAACTACAGGAGCCCCGTCAAATCACCTAGCCAGTACTTCCAAATCTGTTACTAAGCTAGGCCTATACCAGCTCTTGGCACTAGATTGAAAAAGAGTTCCGTGTAAAAAATGGACTTGAAAAAGCATTCCTCTCCATGACGTCACGTTTTCTGTTTTTTTTTCTGTTTTATTTTCTTATTGGTTGTTTTTGCTTCTCTTGCTGTGGCACCGTGACTCTATGCATGTTGTCTTCTCTGTTCATTTTGCATCATTCGTTGTTATTATCTGAATAAAAGGAAAATGAAAGCCTATCTATCTCTGTGTTTTGCTGATCTATCATTTCCTTTACTAAATGCATTCACTCCTTTAAAACTTTTCATTTTTAAAATGTATATCAACATCTCATAACCATGACATCCCTCTAAACTATTGATCATCTCTACACCCCTCTAATCTATTGATCGTCTCTACACCCCTCTAAACTATTGATCGTCTCTACACCCCTCTAAACTATTGATCGTCTCTACACCCCTCTAAACTATTGATCGTCTCTACACCCCTCTAAACTATTGATTGTCTCTACACCCCTCTAAACTATTGATCATCTCTACACCCCTCTTTCATTCTCATCTCTACACCACAGGAAGTTGGTGGCACCTTAATTGGGGAGGACAGGCTCATGGTAGTGGACGGAGTGGAATTGTATCAAACACATCAAATACATGGGTTCCGTGGGTTCAGTGGGTTCCGTGTGTTTGATGCCATTCCATTCACTCCTTTCCAGACAATATTATGAGCCGTCCTCCCTTCAACAGCCCCCACTGCTCTACACCCCTCTTTCATTCTGAAGAGTCTCTACACCCCTCTTTCGTTCTCAAGAGTCTCTACACCCCTCTTTTGTTCCCCAGAGTCTCTACACCCCTCTTTTGTTCCCAAGAGTCTCTACACCCCCTTTATTCTCAAGAGTCTCTACACCCCTCTTTCGTTCTCAAGAGTCTCTACACCCCCTTTATTCTCAAGAGTCTCTACACCCCTCTTTTGTTCTCAAGAGTCTCTACACCCCTCTTTTGTTCTCAAGAGTCTCTACACCCCTCTTTATTCTCAAGAGTCTCTACACCCCTCTTTTGTTCTCAAGAGTCTCTACACCCCTCTTTATTCTCAAGAGTCTCTACACCCCTCTTTATTCTCAAGAGTCTCTACACCCCTCTTTATTCTCAAGAGTCTCTACACCCCTCTTTATTCTCAAGAGTCTCTACACCCCTCTTTATTCTCGCTCCTCTCACACACTGTTCTCACTATCCCAAACACTCCTCCTCATTACCAATGAGTCATGACAAATTGTCCACTAAAAATGTCTGTTGCTTCTTTTAGAGGAAGGATATGTGAAAATGTATTTGAAGGGACGACCCATCACCATGTACATGGCTAAAGACCTTGTTGAGACCTACTGCCTGGAAGCCAAATCGGACCTGCCAACCAAGAAGCTCAAACTGGACTGGGTGTATCCTTCTTCAAGGCCAATATAAAATGGATATTTCAAAAGATAAGAATGATGAAGTGGCATTACAACTCTCAACGTACACTACCGTTCAAAAGTTTGGGGTCACTTAGAAATGTCATTTTTTTTGTCCATTAAAATAACATCAAATTGATCAGGAATACAGTGTAGACATTGCTAATGTTGTAAATGACTATTGTAGCTGGAAACGGCAGATTTTTAAAATGGAATATCTACATAGGCGTACAGAGACCCATTATCAGCAACCATCACTCCTGTGTTCCAATGGCACGTTGTATTAGCTAATCCAAGTTTATAATTTTAAAAGGCTCATTAGAAAACCATTTTGGGGACTCCAGGATGCTGGCCTCCTAGGCAGAGTTCCTCTGTCCAGTGTTTGTGTTCTTTTGCCCATCTTAATCTTTTATTTTTATTGCCCAGTCTGAGAAATTGCTTTTTCTTTGTAACTTTGCCTAGAAGGCCAACATCCTGGAGTCGCCTCTTCACTGTTGATGTTGAGACTGGTGTTTCGCAGGTACTATTTAATGAAGCTGCCAGTTGAGGACTTGTGAGGCATCTGTTTCTCAAACTAGACACTCTAATGTACTTGTCCTCTTGCTCAGTTGTTTCTGGCCATTTTGAGCCTGTAATCGAACCCACAAATGCTGATGCTCCAGATACACAACTAGTCTAAAGAAGGCAAGTTTTATTGCTTCTTTAATCAGGACAACAGTTTTCAGCTGTGCTAACATAATTGCAAAAGGGGTTTTATAATGATCAATTATCCTTTTAAAATTATAAACTTGGATTGGCTAACACAAGGTGCCATTGGAACACAGGAGTGATGGTTGCTGATAATGGGCCTCTGTACGCCTATGTAGATATTCCATTTTAAAAAATCTGCCGTTTCCAGCTGCAATAGTCATTTACAACATTAACAATGTCTACACTGTATTTCTGATCAATTTGATGTTATTTTAATGGACCAAAAAAATAGCTTTTCTTTCAAAAACAAATTTCTAATTGACCCCAAACGTTGGAACGGTAGTGTATGTTCATAACAGTAGGCTTGAAAATCTACACTTTCAGGCCAGAGATGCATTGTAAGATGTATCCCCCATGTATTGCTAAGTAACATTCAGATTGCACAGCTGTGAATGTAAAGTCACATCTCCTGGATGTTCCAATAGATATTTATTTCCTATTCATCTCTACTGCATACTGAAATACAAACCCTGCTGTCTTGCATTCAGCAATTGCATAAAATCAGAAGCCAGCAGACTGAGCTGAAAATGTAGTCAGCTCCCTCCTTTCTCCTCCTCTCTGTCCCTGAAGGTATCAACCCCCATTTTAGCAGAGAGAGAGAGAGAGGAGATTAAACTGGGTATAAAAAAAAGCCTTTTTCTGGAAACACCAGAATCAAGATGAAACAATGAATGTTCTGTGTTCAGTCTAGTGTTTTGCCTGAAGGCGACTGAATTTTCCAACAAAGGAAAGGTGGCTAGAACCGACTTTCAGTATCTTACTGAATTATCCATTTGGAACTCTGGAAGGTTGGGTGCATGCTGGGTGATTAGGTTGTAAATATAGACTACGGTGGCCCTAAGGAGCCTAAGAGCTTTTATTAACGTGCCTCATTGAATTCAGACATTCTAGGTTGGTTTATATGTAGGCTACATTTGATGTTCCGTTGAAGTTGTGTGGCTCTTGACCTAAATGTCCAGTTATGGGTACAGGGGGCGTGACTGTCGCTCTAACCTGTACCTGTTACCCACGGGAGAGACGGTGTACTTCATTGCTTCTGTGGTGGTTCTCTACAACGTGGACGAGCAGCTCCAGAGACACTACACCGGCCACACTGATGACATCAAGTGGTGAGAGGAAACAGTATATGACACAACACTATATTTCTCTTGTATGCTTTGTTCTGTCACCTATCAGTGGACGACATTTCAATCTGATGTGTGATGATGTTCTTATCTGGACACCTTACACGTCAAACAGTAGGGCCTAAGATTCAGAGAGGCAAAGGGAAAGGGTGATACCTAGTCAGTTGTACAACCGAATGCCTTCAACTGAAATGTGTCTTCCTCATTTAACCCAACCCCTCTGAATCAGAGAGGTGCGGGGGGCTGCCATAATCGACATCCACGTCTTCGGCGCCCGGGGAACAGTGGGTTAACTGCCTTGCTCAGGGGCATAACGACAGATTTTTACCTTTTCAGCTCGAGGATTCCATCCAGCAACCTTTCGGTTACTGGTCCAATGCTCTACCACTAGGTTACCTGCTGCTAGGACATGCCAAAAGAGACACTGCCCTATTTAACCCCTAAATCATTGTCACCATCTGCCGTGTACAATATTCTCAGACCGACAGTATTCAACTTTTATTAAGCAATGTATTGAAATAATTTGCTATCTTTCCGCTATCCAAAGAGACAGGCAACACAACTCCAAGTTGGAAGGGCTTAATTTATGAAAAAGCTGTGCTTTGTTATACGCCTTGATGCGGATGCTTGTTACACACCTGCTTTGATCAGTATTCCTGTCTAATCCTATGGAATAACCCCTTCATAATGAGGCAGGCTAAAGTAAATGCGTGGCTGGTCTGCAGCTGCTTCTCCTCAGTTATAGTGTTGGGCAGGTAATTATCTGACAGAAAAAAAGGCTGGTAGGAAATATAATGAGGTAAAAACTCACTGGCATATTAACAGGCGAGGGGTCGGCCTGGGGTCACGCTGATAATGAACATCTAATTAATAAGAGTTGATTCATGGCAGGGCACAGGGAGACGTTAGCTTTATTCTCACTCTGTAGTACAGATGCCTCTGATATTCTCTTATTTCTCTGTAAGGCGTAGTGCCCTTCTGTAGTGCCTTTCTGTAGTGTCCTTCTGTAGTGTCCTCATGTAGTGTCCTTCTGTAGTGTCCTTCTGTAGTGCCCTTCTGTAGTGCCCTCTGTAGTGCCCTTCTGTAGTGTCCTTCTGCAGTGCCCTTCTGCAGTGCCGTTCCGTAGTGTCCTTCTGTAGTGTCCTTCTGTAGTGCCCTTCTGCAGTGCCCTTCTGTAGTGCCCTTCTGTTGTGTCCTTTTGTAGTGTCCTTTTGTAGTGTACTATCAGCCATCAGTAATAGAAGAGGGAGGAGTCTTGTCAACATCGGTAAGAATCAAATCAGACATGACTTCCTGTAACGAAACCCCATGACCTTGAGTTTGACAGAACGACATAGCAACGCACAGTTTCGTCAGACACAAAACATTTCTCTTTGATCTGCTTTGAGGTCTCTGTGGTTTTTCTTCATTGGTCAAATCGGCCATTCAGATGTTCAAAGTGTTTGCCGTCTCTCTGTTCCAATAGCCTGGCTGTCCATCCTGATAAAATCACCATAGCAACGGGACAGGTGGCAGGCACCTCTTCCGATGGCAAAGTAAGGGACCTCTCATTGTCAAATAACTTTAAATCTATGATCACTTCACTTATTTCATGATTAAAAATAATGTGTGTGTGTCTGTGTCTGTGTCTGTGTCTGTGTGTGTCTGTGTCTGTGTCTGTGTCTGTGTCTGTGTCTGTGTCTGTGTCTGTGTCTGTGTCTGCGTGTGTGTGTGCGTGTGTGTGTGTGTGCGCGTGTGTGCGTCTGTCCGTGTGTCCGTGTGTGTGTGCTGACAGCAGTTGGCTCCTCATGTGCGGGTCTGGGACTCAGTGAGTCTCAACACCCTCCACGTTCTGGGAACAGGCTTCTTTGACCGCGCCCTGGTTTGCCTCGCCTTCTCAAAATCGGTAAGCTATGGACCCTTAATGAAAATGTAGCTGATATATGAACCAGATGTTGAGTGTACTTTGACTGGTCAGAAAAGCTTTCTTAAATAACTGAGGGCAGGGCTGATCCCTCTCTCTGTTGGTCTGTGCAGAACGGAGGCAACACACTGTGTGTAGTAGACGACTCCAACGACCATGTACTCTCCGTGTGGGACTGGCAGAGAGAGGAGAGACTGGCTGACGTCAAGGTGAGTGTGTGTGTGTGTGTGTGTGTGTGTGTGTGTGTGTGTGTGTGTGTGTGTGTGTGTGTGTGTGTGTGTGTGTGTGTGTGTGTGTGTGTGTGTGTGTGTGTGTGTGTGTGTGTGTGTGTGTGTGACCTGGGGTTTGAACATTTGTTAGCCCTTTGAGCTAAATTCTAGGCATTAGCTTGGGGATCCAACGCACAAGTCTTCAGATCTCAGGAAAAGCTTACCTGGCTTTTGAGTTGCTCTATATATCCTCATAGACATTTGAAAAGCTCTGATACATTTACATTTACATTTAAGTCATTTAGCAGACGCTCTTATCCAGAGCGACTTACAAATTGGATGATTTGTAAGGGGAATGTTCAGCCATAGCCTCAGAATGTTCACATTGCCCCTAAAACAGATAGAGTCAGAGGCACTCTGAAATACCAGTAACCAGGACTCTTTCTGTCCCCGGTACAGTGTTCCAACGAGGGAGTGTTCGCTGTCCACTTCCACCCCACCGACACCAACATTATAGTCACGTGTGGGAAGTCCCATCTCTACTTCTGGACACTGGAAAGAGGTACCCTTGTCAAGAAGCAAGGCTTGTTTGAGGTACGACTTGAGATCTCTTATTTATACCGTCTTTATGTTCATCTGTTAGATAATCTTGAGTTTTAGGATAAAATGTATTTGTCAAAATCAATATGATTTACGCCATTTAGCGGACGATTTTTTTTTGCCAAAGTCGATGTAGCGAGGACTGTCTGTGTTGCTTTAGTTCTTTACCCCATGTTACAGAAGGTTCTGTAGTGTTTAGTGACGCTGCATATCTGCAATTCAGTTCTATCTCTGCCCCCCCCAAGTAAATAAAGCCATATTTATGTTTCTTACAGAAACAAGAGAAGCCCAAGTTTGTCTTGAGTGTGACTTTTTCAGAAAACGGAGACACCATAACTGGAGACTCAAGTGGAAATATACTGGTGTGGGGGAAAGGTAAAACTGTCATTCGATAGACCGAAATGTAAAGTCAACTCTTTACAACACTTTATGTCAGCTATAAGGAAAGTGAAGTAATAAGCAAAACTCACATACGTCACAATTCTGGGGGTATTAACACCTCAACAAGTTCTACGCATACATCTTGAAGAGAAAATACAATTATGGAAAGTTTTTTTTTTTTTTGCAAAGCGAAGCAAATGAAACAGACATGCTGAGTATTTATCCTACCCCAGCGGCACCGTCCTGTTGTTTTCTAAGTGTGTATCTCTTACGCATGGGCTTTGCTGCTGATGTCAGGCGTTTTGGCGCATCAAAGGCTCTTTATCATGAGAGAGTTGTCATATTGCTAGGGTCAGAACAGGGTCATGCCTAGAATAGAACAACAAGGCCTGTCTTGTGAGAAGAACATGTGTTGTGAGGTAGAACAAACCACTATCTTCTGCCTTCTCCAAGGGTGTTCTATCTTTCTCTCTGTCATGCAGGCACTAATCGAATTAGCCACGCCATTCAGGGCGCACACGATGGAAGCATCTTTGCGCTGTGTATGTTGAGGAGTGGCACACTGGTGTCAGGGGGAAAAGATCGGAAACTCATCTCTTGGGATGGGAGCTACCAGCAGATACAATCGGTTGAGGTGAGATCAGTAGCAGTGTGTGGGTAAAATCACTTGGGAAGCCAAGCCAGAAAAAAACAAGCGTGCCAATTGTGTTGTTTTCTCTATAACCTGTTAGTTCATACGCCACCGAGACAACGAAAAGTCACACAGCGGCAGAATAAATTCAACCACACATTTGTTTCATCACAAAACCAGAGTAAATATTGCATGTAACAAACAGTTATATGGTCTCCCGAGTGGCGCAGTGGTCTAAGGCACTGCATTGCAGTGCTAGCTGTGCCACTAGAGATTCTGGGTTCGTGACCGGGAGACCCATGGGAAGGTGCACAATTGACCCAGCATCGTCTGGGTTACGGGAGGGTTTGGCTGACAGGGATGTCCTTGTCGCATCACGCACTAGTGACCCATGTGGCGGGCCGGGCCCAGTGCACACTGACACGGTCGCCAGGTGTACAGTGTTTCCTCTGACACATTGGTGCGGTTGGCTTCCGGGATAAGTGGGCATTGTGTCAAGAAGCAGTGTGGCTTGGTTGACTCACGGCTCTCGACCTTCACCTCTCCCGAGTCCGTACGGGAGTTGCAGTGATAAGACAAGACTAACTACCAATTGGATAACACGAAATTGGGATAAAGACATATATAATTTACATGACCTACAGCATGGTCAAGCAAGTTAATGTTTCCAACATTTTCGGACCACTAACAACTATTGATTTAGAACCACGGAGAGTTACAGCAAGTCACAATGAAAACAGTTTCTGCCTCCAGCATTCCAGCACCATCGTTCATGTTGCCGAAATGGTCTATCACTCTGTCATACAGTAAACACGCTTTTAGTTTTTGTTGCCCAAGACTACCTGGCTAAAATGCTTTGTAGGCTATGTCGTTCAATAGCCTAACTTCCTTTCATGGGCAATGATGAGCCAGCTAGTTAACATTAGCCTTCTACATCTAGTTACATATTGAACTTCCATCCTCTCAGGCCAGGGGCAAAATGTATGAATTAATGGTTGGATCAGAATCGCCGTTATAATCATTGGCCAGAACGGAGAATTAAGCAAAACCACAAGTCCAAATCCCTATCTCCATCCATAGCTAATTTAGGAAAGGGCTGATTGTATCTAGCTACCTAGCCACCGGAGGACAACGACACAGTGAGATGCAATAATGACCTTTTTTCTGTCATCTTTTTGTTGCACCAGGACCATTAACAGTTCACCTCTTTCGGTTTAGCTCAACACTGATTTTACTATTATTTAATTTTTTTAATTATCAAGGGAGGACAAATGCCTCGCTGGCTTCCCTTGCTATTGTATTCAATGCTACGGGTGGCAATAATGTCATACACTTTTAGTCCAGACAGCATCAGATACATGGGCTACATATACTGAGACAGAGGGCCGCTGTTTCGCTCGCTCGGATGCTTTCTCCGGTGCAATACATTCAGCCTCTTGCCAATTGAAGTAAAACTATGAAACACAGAGATGAAAGATAAATTATTTCATGTTTTTCGGGGGGGTGGGGGTCAATTTTGGGGGGGAAGCCTGGCTTCGCTTGGCATTCACGAATACACATCACGTTTAGCTAGCTTTTTCAGAAATATGTGGGTTTTGGTTGATGCATGTACCGTGCATTCGGAAAGTATTCAGACCCCTTCCCTTATTTCACATTTTGTTACGTTACAGCCTTATTCTACAATTGATTAAATCCTTTTTTTCCTACTCAATCTACACAAAATACCCCATAATGACATCACAATACCCCATAATGACATCACAATACCCCATAATGACATCACAATACATTTACATTTACATTTAAGTCATTTAGCAGACGCTCTTCTCCAGAGCGACTTACAAATTGGTGCATTCACCTTATGATATCCAGTGGAACAGCCACTTTACAATAGTGCATCTAAATCTTTTAAGGGGGGGGGGGTTAGAAGGATTACTTTATCCTATCCTAGGTATTCCTTAAAGAGGTGGGGTTTCAGGTGTCTCCGGAAGGTGGTGATTGACTCCGCTGACCTGGCGTCGTGAGGGAGTTTGTTCCACCATTGGGGTGCCAGAGCAGCGAACAGTTTTGACTGGGCTGAGCGGGAACTGTACTTCCTCAGAGGTAGGGAGGCGAGCAGGCCAGAGGTGGATGAACGCAGTGCCCTTGTTTGGGTGTAGGGCCTGATCAGAGCCTGAAGGTACGGAGGTGCCGTTCCCCTCACAGCTCCGTAGGCAAGCACCATGGTCTTGTAGCGGATGCGAGCTTCAACTGGAAGCCAGTGGAGAGAGCGGAGGAGCGGGGTGACGTGAGAGAACTTGGGAAGGTTGAACACCAGACGGGCTGCGGCGTTCTGGATGAGTTGTAGGGGTTTAATGGCACAGGCAGGGAGCCCAGCCAACAGCGAGTTGCTGTAATCCAGAAGGGAGATGACAAATGCCTGGATTAGGACCTGTGCCGCTTCCTGTGTGAGGCAGGGTCGTACTCTGCGAATGTTGTAGAGCATGAACCTACAGGAACGGGCCACCGCCTTGATGTTAGTTGAGAACGACAGGGTGTTGTCCAGGATCACGCCAATGTTCTTAGCGCTCTGGGAGGAGGACACAATGGAGTTGTCAACCGTGATGGCGAGATCATGGAACGGGCAGTCCTTCCCCGGGAGGAAGAGCAGCTCCGTCTTGCCGAGGTTCAGCTTGAGGTGGTGATCCGTCATCCACACTGATATGTCTGCCAGACATGCAGAGATGCGATTCGCCACCTGGTTATCAGAAGGGGGAAAGGAGAAGATTAATTGTGTCTCGTCTGCATAGCAATGATAGGAGAGACCATGTGAGGATATGACAGAGCCAAGTGACTTGGTGTATAGCGAGAATAGGAGAGGGCCTAGAACATCCCTGGGGGACACCAGTGGTGAGAGCACGTGGTGCGGAGACAGATTCTCGCCACGCCACCTGGTAGGAGCGACCTGTCAGGTAGGACGCAATCCAAGCGTGGGCCGCGCCGGAGATGCCCAACTCGGAGAGGGTGGAGAGGAGGAGCTGATGGTTCACAGTATCAAAGGCAGCCGATAGGTCTAGAAGGATGAGAGCAGAGGAGAGAGAGTTAGCTTTAGCAGTGCGGAGCGCCTCCGTGACACAGAGAAGAGCAGTCTCAGTTGAATGACTAGTCTTGAAACCTGACTGATTTGGATCAAGAAGGTCATTCTGAGAGAGATAGCAGGAGAGCTGGCCAAGGACGGCACGTTCAAGAGTTTTGGAGAGAAAAGAAAGAAGGGATACTGGTCTGTAATTGTTGACATCGGAGGGATCGAGTGTAGGTTTTTTCTGAAGGGGTGCAACTCTCGCTCTCTTGAAGACGGAAGGGACGTAGCCAGCGGTCAAGGATGAGTTGATGAGCGAGGTGAGGTAAGGGAAAAGGTCTCCGGAAATGGTCTGGAGAAGAGAGGAGGGGATAGGGTCAAGCGGGCAGGTTGTTGGGCGGCCGGCCGTCACAAGATGCGAGATTTCATCTGGGGAGAGAGGGGAGAAAAAGGTCAAAGCACAGGGTAGGGCAGTGTGAGCAGAACCAGCGGTGTCGTTTGACTTAGCAAACGAGGATCGGATGTCGTCGACCTTCTTTTAAAAATGGTTGACGAAGTCATCCGCAGAGAGGGAGGAGGGGGGGGAGGGGGGGGGGGATTCAGGAGGGAGGAGAAGGTGGCAAAGAGCTTTCTAGGGTTAGAGGCAGATGCTTGGAATTTAGAGTGGTAGAAAGTGGCTTTAGCAGCAGAGACAGAGGAGGAAAATGTAGAGAGGAGGGAGTGAAAGGATGCCTGGTCCGCAGGGAGGCGAGTTCTCCTCCATTTCCGCTCGGCTGCCCAGAGCCCAATACCCCATACCCCATAATGACATCATGATTCCCCATAATGACAAAGTGAAAACAGAAATTGATTGGACATGATGAAAATATCTGTGTTGCAAACACTCCCCATCCAACCTGACAGAGCTTGAGATGATCTGCAGAGAAGAATGGGAGAAACTCCCCAAATACAGGTGTGCCAAGCTTGTAGCGTCAAACCCAAGAAGACTTGAGGCTGTAATCGCTGCCTAAATTGTTTCAACAAAGTACTGAGTAAAGGGTCTGAATACTTATGTAAATGTTATACATTTGCAAAATTGTCTAAAAATACTTATTTTCTTTGTCATTTTGGGGTAATGTGTGTAGATTGATGAGGGAGGGGGGGAAAAAACAATTGAATCCATTTTAGAATTAGGCTGTAATGTAACAAAATGTGGAAAAAGTGAAGGGGTCTGAATACTTTCTGAAGGCACTGTATGTGTATTTTATCTGATGGAAACAATAATACCAATGATTTATACAATGCAAACCACGCTCTGTTTTCCAATGTCCACCCCCCCACCCCCCCCCAACCCCCCCCCCCCCCCACCCACACACTCACTCACTCAGCCATCTGTGATATGAAACAATGAAAAGACAGAGTAAACAACCCTCACATCCACTGTGGCAGGAAGCTTACCGTTGATATGAATAATATTATTTATTTTCCCACCTTTTCCCAGGTTCCTGAATTATTTGGTCCTATCCGGACTGTTGCCGAGGGCAAAGGGGAGAGTGTACTTATTGGGACCACCAGGAACTATGTTCTACAGGGCAGTTTATATGGCGAATTTATCCCCATCACTCAAGTGGGTACAATTATCTGACATTCTAGTTCATGCAGACATTAAACATAACATTTCAAAAGATGTAGCTGTTAAATGATGATATGCTAAGTGGCCTCCCTACCTTCTCCAGGGTCACACAGATGAGCTGTGGGGGTTGGCCGTGCACCCCTGGAAACCCCACTTCCTCACCTGTGGTCACGACAAGCACGTCAGCCTGTGGGACTCCTCCTCACATCAGCCTGTCTGGACCAAGACTATGGAGGTAGAGGGACAGACAGACAGCGCCACCTGGGGACAATCCTGAGTCTCACACATTACACTCAGATAACTGTATGAGTAGAAGGGCCACGAGTTTCGCTTGGTCACAGATCTGTTTGTGCTGTGTAGCGATGACATCACGCCAAATATGTTGGGGGTTGGCCTTATTTGACCACATGACCTGCTTCAGGAAAAACTCAGTCTGGGTCCTAGTTCTAAGATAGCGAAGGAAAGCGTAGGGTAATTATCTCAAGACTTTGTGTTTATACATCTCCAAAAAACTTCAGTCTCTTTGTGTTGTATTAGTTGTTCACTGAGGCTGGTTATTTGGGTGTGGTAAATGTTTCAGGATGCAGCGTTGACGTGAAACTTCCTTTTGTTTTCTTTCATGTGTAGGACGCGGCCCAGTCCGCTGGATTCCATCCCTCTGGAGCAGTGGTCGCTATAGGAACGCAGACCGGCAGGTGACAGCGTAGTGCTTGAGGAGAATCGTACTATGCCAATTCCATCACAAAAGCCACAAAGACCGTACTAACAATAACAACAACACGTCATTTTTATAGTGTTTTTTTTTTCTCATTACGATAGGAGTCTCAACGTGGGCTTTGTGGAATTACAGGAGATATGTGATGTGTCAGTATACTTTTGATAATGAGAAGATGGGTATCTTTCGTCACACAGGTGGCTGGTGCTGGACACCGACTCTAAAGATCTAGTCACAGTGCACACAGATGGGAATGAACAGCTGTCTGTTATCCGCTTTGCTCCAGGTAATGGCTCCCATAGGCTCGAATGATGCTTTATTAGGTGACTTGTTATGAGCATGTATGAGACTTTATTGTGACTCATTATAAGGATGAATATTCATAGTACATCTTTTTAATTAAAATGGCTGTTCTTTAGTCAGGATCGTTAAATGGCTGTTATTTAGTCAGGATCATTAAATGGCTGTTATTTAGTCAGGATCAGTAAATGGCTGTTATTTAGTCAGGATCAGTAAATGGCTGTTATTTAGTCAGGATCAGTAAATGGCTGTTATTTAGTCAGGATCAGTAAATGGCTGTTATTTAGTCAGGATCAGTAAATGGCTGTTGTTTAGTCAGGGTTAGTAAATGGCTGTTATTTAGTCAGGGTTAGTAAATGGCTGTTATTTAGTCAGGATCAGTAAATGGCTGTTATTTAGTCAAGTAAATGGCTGTTATTTAGTCAGGATCATTAAATGGCTGTTATTTAGTCAGGATCAGTAAATGGCTGTTATTTAGTCAGGATCGTTAAATGGCTGTTATTTAGTCAGGATCAGTAAATGGCTGTTGTTTAGTCAGGATCAGTAAATGGCTGTTATTTAGTCAGGATCGTTAAATGGCTGTTGTTTAGTCAGGGTTAGTAAATGGCTGTTATTTAGTCAGGGTTAGTAAATGGCTGTTATTTAGTCAGGATCAGTAAATGGCTGTTATTTAGTCAGGATCAGTAAATGGCTGTTATTTAGTCAGGATCAGTAAATGGCTGTTATTTAGTCAGGATCAGTAAATGGCTGTTGTTTAGTCAGGATCAGTAAATGGCTGTTATTTAGTCAGGATCATTATCAGATGGTTGTAAGAAAATATAAGGGTGCCATACTTATAATGCTTTATAGCTGCATCATAATGCATTATAACCCCTCTGCTGCGAAGTGATACCAAGAGGTCTACAGTAGGCCTACTATGAGAAAATCCTAACAGTTACAGGTTGACTGTGATACTAATACAGACCATACTGTAATACTGATGCAGGCCATGTTATCTGTTTAACCTAATCTCCTGTCCTTATTCCTAGATGGTAATTTCCTGGCGATCGGCTCTCACGATAACTACATCTATATCTACGTAGTGGGGGAGAGTGGAAGGAAGTACAGCAGATTGGGAAAGTGCTCGGTGAGCACCTTTTATATTTAGGATCTAGCCCCTCTTCTCCTCAGCCTCAAACCAGGAGGACATGCTAAATGATGCGCACTTATGGCATAGTGCATTACGGGGTTTATAACAAGCTGAGTCATCCATCCGACTATAGCTGATTCCCATCATCTCTCTCTCTCTCTCTCTCTCTCTCTCTCTCTCTCTCTCTCTCTCTCTCTCTCTCTCTCTCTCTCTCTCTCTCTCTCTCTCTCTCTCTCTCTCTCTCTCTCTCTCTCTCTCTCTCTCTCTCTCTCTCTCTCTCTCTCTCTCTCTCTCTCTCTCTCTCTCTCTCTCTCTCTCTCTCTCTCTCTCTCTCTCTCTCTCTCTCTCTCTCTCTCTCTCTCAAACACTGGCTCTCTCCCTCTCACTGTCTCTGTTTCTCTGTTTTTCTCTGTCTCTGTTTCTCTCTCACTGTCTCTGTTTCTCCCTCACTGTCTCTGTTTCTCTCCCTCTCTCTCTCTCTCTCTCTCTCTCTCTCTCTGTTTCTCTCTGTCTCTCTCATTCTGTCTCGTTCTGTCTCGTTCTGTCTCTCAGGGCCACTCCAGCTTCATCACCCATCTGGACTGGTCAGTGGACTCTCAGTACCTGGTGTCCAACTCAGGAGACTATGAGATACTCTATTGTAAGTATTGTTTGGTTCATTGAAATTAAAAATGAAAATCTGTGTTCTTATTGGACAAGTTCAGGTAGCACCTCCCCGTTTCAATCAGCTGTATGTCGTTCCAGGGATCCCATCTGTGTGTAAACAGGTGGTGAGTGTGGAGACCACGCGGGACATCCCCTGGGCCACCTCCACCTGCACCCTGGGCTTCCAAGTCTTTGGTGAGCAATGTTGAAGAAACTGGAGAATCTATTTGTTGAAGCAGCTGGAGAATATATTTGTTGAAGCAGCTGGAGAATCTATTTGTTGAAGCAGCTGGAGAATATATTTGTTGAAGCAGCTGGAGAATATATTTGTTGAAGCAGCTGGAGAATGTATTTGTTGAAGCAGCTGGAGAATTTATTTGTTGAAGCAGCTAGAGAATGTATTTGTTGAAGCAGCTGGAGAATGTATTTGTTGAAGCAGCTGGAGAATCTATTTGTTGAAGCAGCTGGAGAATCTATTTGCTGGACACATAGGCTGCGTTTATACCGGCAGCCCAATTCTGATCTTTTCGCCACTAACTGGTCTTTTGACCAGTCAGATCAGCTCTTTTGCCAATAATTGGGCTGGATGTGTGACCGTATGGCCATTCACATTGTGTGCAGAGTGCAAGGATAGGAGAATATAACATAATGGGACCAATACTATACCTCTGGTCCACAGGGTTATGGCCTGATGGCTCTGACGGGACTGACATCAACGCAGTCTCCAGATCTAATGAGAAGCAGCTGCTTGTCACAGGAGACGACTTTGGAAAAGTCTGCCTTTTCTCATACCCCTGCTGTCATTTCCGGGTAAGATTTTTTTTAAATCCGTTAAATATATACATTGAGAAGAGCCTGTGAAGATTACATGGCTGCATTGGTTGCATTTTTGTTTGATTGATTGAGGTTTTTTTTCTCCTTTCAGGCTCCCAGTCATGTCTATGGCGGACACAGCAGTCATGTGACCAATGTGAACTTCCTGTTTGACGACAGTTGCCTGGTTTCCACCGGGGGCAAGGACATGAGCGTCATGCAGTGGCGAATAGTGTGAGGCAGACATTTTGGGGCAACAGACGTGCAGTTTCTTTATGGGTCTGGGTGAGGAAGGGATGCATCCCCAGAGGCTTGGAGTAGGACGAAGTTGCCCCTAGACCCGCCCCTAGTTTTGCTTTTCCACCATTAATAGTTTAGGATAGGATTTGGGCAGGACAAGCTGATCCTATGTTAGTTCATGGGATTGGATTGTTGCAGGGCGGGGCGGGTCATGGATTGGTTGGGGGGCGAAGATCATCGTAACAAAAGGAAGATACAACAGGCAGTACCTATTGTTTGTTTTTTTACCGTTCCGTCTTTCTCCTTTGCTTTGTATATTTCACAGCTCAGGAAACCAATAGAAAAGTAGGAGTTGAATCTCTTCCCTATGTCATTATGGTTGCCTCTCTGGCCTACTACAGATACCACTCCGCCTTGGAAAGACAAAGAAAGATGTCTACTGATGATGGGCATTTGGTCTATACAGAAAGCACATACATATGGTTCAAACTGATGCTGATAGAGAGTAAAATAACAAATACTCCTATGATTACACTATATTTCATCATGTGATGTGTATTTTACAATGAATGCAGCAGGTTTACCACAGGCAGTTGGTTACTAGGCCAAGTGTGCAATGGATAGATTGAATTCTGTGAGAATACATAGAAATATGACAATGTTAAACTCTCTACTGCTTTCGCCTGGCTTCCTGAGGTATTGCAACGACTTCATTACTCTGCAAACTGTAATATGGTAAAGTATCACACCGGCATTTCAAAGAGCCCTTTAAAAACAAATACATAAATGTTTCAATGAATAATCAATTATTATTTACACCTGCTGAAAAGCATCATTTTGGGAGGCTATTCTGTGCTTGACAGAGCATGAAGTTGAACTCTGTTTCAAGAGGCTGGTGGGAGGAGCTATAGGAGGACAGGCTCATTATAATGGCTGGAATATAATTAATGGAATAGAGTCTAATGAGGATTCCTTGTTTGTGGTTTCGATATGTTTTTGATACCGTTCCATTTATTCCATTCCAGTCTTTACATTGAGCCTGGCCTCCTATAGCTCCTCCCACCAGCCTCCTCTGTTTCAAACATATTTGGACTACACTGTTATATATTGTCTGCTGCCGAGGTCACTTCCTTCCTGAGTCTCCCTTCTCTTCCTGTCTCAAGCTAGATCTGTAAATAAGAGGTTTGTACTAATCAGACCATTGCACTGTCATTGTTTCCTCTACAAAACCCTTGTCACACTATACTGCCGAACCAAACCGTACCAGGCTGGCTTGATATTACTTTTTCACTTGGTCCTTTTCAGCATGGATCCGACAACTATGGTGGAAGTGTAACCAGGCTAGCTCAGTATAGCTCGGTTCGGCTTGGTAATGCTACCGTACTTTCTGCCACCTGCAAGGAATCACTACTCCAAGGCTTATTAAAGGTCCACTCTGTGATATTTAAAGCCGTTTTGAATCACTCCAAGGCTTAAAGGAGAGATATCTCTCTTAAACCTGTGACTTAGCTACCATACTGACCTTGACTCCTGCTTTTTGTTTACTTGGAATATTCATGAACAAAACATGTCATGCATATTGAAATCTCTCTCACACCCGGGCAAAAGTAATCACACCAAGAGTGATCTGTACCACACTGGTAATGTCTGGACTGAACTGGTCCTTCATCTGGGGTTTGTTTTCTAGTAATACAAAGTGATTTTTAAAAGTTTCCAGGGCATGCATGACATTGGTTATACCTGGGCTGCATTCAGCAGGGCACAATATTGTGGAACGTTCAGATAAATATATTATGTAGAGAACAATCAGACCTTTCTGACATGTAGGATAAAGAATCGCAACAGCACTATTCATTACATTTCTATCAGCAACATTCTGAAACGTTTGCCTCCTGAATGTAGCCCTGTTTTTTCAGCACCAAACTTAATGATTGGATATATGCAGATGTTTGACATGTGACCATAACAATGTAACCATGATGGAATAATTTTCTAATAAAAAATTATTAAAACAATATGTTGTTGTCCTTGTTTGGGTCTTTGTTTGAGTGTATGAAAACTGACGCAGAACACAACCATTCAGAGGGAATGTAAAATGTTTTAGTTTTTCCACAGTACAGTACCCATTTGTTTGACAGTAAAGACTGAAATTCCTTCAAATCTTTGGGACTGATTTTTTTGGTCATTTTTTTTGATTGACGTTTTGAAATTCCGGTTTATTTTGGGTGTGTTGAAATGATGTAATGATTGGGAAAGAAAAGGTGTGATATAAATGCAATTTAGGCTCGGGTAGACTATTATAAGTGACTTTCTTATATAATTTCATTGTTCTGATAGAGAGCGAGATGATGCTGTTATAGGCGGTCGTCTCAAGCGGGCAGCATTGGACCGGTTGCATGCTGTGGTCAACTATTTTATAAAATCTCCACCTTGTCAAAACACCACGAATACGGTGGAAATATGGCAACTCGGAGGCTGCTGTCAGCCACAATCCCCCGTCTTCTTGAGACAACCACGACCATCATTTGAACATGGAATTAAGGATGCAAGAAAATAAACGGAGTGCAAAGAAAGAGAGACCGTTCGGATCCTCGCATTGTATTTCAGCATCAGACTGACTGCATTGCCGACAGCCATACATAATTGGTGAACATTGGCGTATGATCTTTTAGTGATATTGAATTAGAACGTTCTGCTTTATAAACGGTCTGAGAGGGGAAAAACCGGTATATGTCAATTTCTTCATGTCATCGTCTAATTGAACAGGAGAAAAAATGAGGTAAGCAATTGAGCATGTGTTGGGTTTGCAAAGCCGCGTCATTTGTCAGACCGTTGCCTTTATAATAATGTGGATGTGAATAAATTCACGATCTAGACGAAATATCTAGACGAAATCTAGACGAAATATTATATATGAAAAGGCCTAATCACCACACGGTATGCTACTTTTAAAGAGTAATATCCATGTAATATACATGTGTGTCCTCGTGTATGCATTATAGAATTTACACAATAGATCAATCAGTTATTTGGGAAGGATCACAACCACAATAAACCCTTTAAAAATGCCATGGGTATTCTATAGAATAATCCAGAATATAGAACTATAGAATCCAAGTGTTTTTCCTTCTACTCTATTCTATGAATTATCATTCTGTACACACCTATCCATTTCCTTTATTGGATGGCCTGCATTTAATAGCAATGTTGTCATGGAAACGAGACCCCCCCCCCCCCCCCCCCACACACACACACACACACACAAACACACATATTCCTGTTACAGGCCATATACTTAGCCAGTTATTGACTGATCTAGCTGCATCATTATGGGAGATCAGTCAACAACAACAACACGCCTACAGAATAGCAAAGACAAAAGACTGACTGGGAGCTCTGACACACAGATGACAGTTCTCAGCTCACAGTTCTTTCATGGGCGGAGGAGGAATATTGTAAGGTTATGGCCTTTGTGTGTTGAAAATGACCAGGCCTAAGTGTCAAATAAATCCTGTGCCCTGTGGGTCAATTGTATTTTGGGACCTTCGGTTCTGTTTTAGCGTCCTAGCGTCCTATAGGCCGAAACTAAGGCCTGAACAGCCCACCGGAATACGGAGAAATACAGTAGGGACTCTCTGCAGATTCTATTTGTGCATTCACTTTGTCTGCCTCCGACAAGCTGTCAAATGCAAAACAATAATTTGGTAGCTTTTAGTGGTTAAGAGCCATTAGGCAATAATTGGAAGGTTGCTGGTTTGAATCCCCAAGCTGACTAGGTGAAAAATCTGGTGATTTATACTTGAGCAAGGCATTTAACCCTAATTGCTCTGGATAAGAGTGTCTGCAACATTTTGAAGGAGATTTAGGATTTTCTCTGACATCTAGATATAGGTGTAGGTCCTTGGTCTATACTCGTTGTTATCAGCTCTTCAACAGAGCGCTGTTTTGGGTGGGAACTATTTGTGGTTGCACATGTGATTGTCTTCATGGGGACAGTGTTGCTATATGTCTGTGTATGAGCTGTATAGAGAGTAATGGCTTCATGTTCCCACACCATAATGTGGTACAGGGCTGTATAGATAGTAATGACTTCATGTTCCATAATGTGGTACAGGGCTGTATAGATAGTAATGGCTTCATGTTCCCACACCATAATGTGGTACAGGGCTGTATAGAGAGTAATGGCATCATGTTCCCACACCATAATGTGGTACAGGGCTGTATAGAGAGTAATGGCTTCATGTTCCCACACCATAATGTGGTACAGGGCTGTATAGAGAGTAATGGCATCATGTTCCCACACCATAATGTGGTACAGGGCTGTATAGAGAGTAATGGCTTCATGTTCCCACACCATAATGTGGTACAGGGCTGTATAGAGAGTAATGGCTTCATGTTCCCACACCATAATGTGGTACAGGGCTGTATAGAGAGTAATGGCATCATGTTCCCACACCATAATGTGGTACAGGTCTGTATAGAGAGTAATGGCTTCATGTTCCATAATGTGGTACAGGGCTGTATAGAGAGTAATGGCATCATGTTCCCACACCATAATGTGGTACAGGGCTGTATAGAGAGTAATGGCATCATGTTCCCACACCATAATGTGGTACAGAGCTGTATAGATAGTAATGGCTTCATGTTCCCACACCATAATGTGGTACAGGGCTGTATAGAGAGTAATGGCTTCATGTTCCCACACCATAATGTGGTACAGGGCTGTATAGAGAGTAATGGCATCATGTTCCCACACCATAATGTGGTACAGGGCTGTATAGAGAGTAATGGCTTCATGTTCCCACACCATAATGTGGTACAGGGCTGTATAGAGAGTAATGGCTTCATGTTCCCACACCATAATGTGGTACAGGGCTGTATAGAGAGTAATGGCTTCATGTTCCCACACCATAATGTGGTACAGGGCTGTATAGATAGTAATGACTTCATGTTCCATAATGTGGTACAGGGTTGTATAGAGAGTAATGGCATCATGTTCCCACACCATAATGTGGTACAGGGCTGTATAGAGAGTAATGGCTTCATGTTCCCACACCATAATGTGGTACAGGGCTGTATAGAGAGTAATGGCTTCATGTTCCATAATGTGGTACAGGGCTGTATAGAGAGTAATGGCATCATGTTCCCACACCATAATGTGGTACAGGGCTGTATAGATAGTAATGGCTTCATGTTCCCACACCATAATGTGGTACAGGGCTGTATAGAGAGTAATGGCTTCATGTTCCATAATGTGGTACAGGGTTGTATAGAGAGTAATGGCATCATGTTCCCACACCATAATGTGGTACAGGGCTGTATAGAGAGTAATGGCTTCATGTTCCATAATGTGGTACAGGGCTGTATAGATAGTAATGGCTTCATGTTCCCACACCATAATGTGGTACAGGGCTGTATAGAGAGTAATGGCTTCATGTTCCATAATGTGGTACAGGGCTGTATAGATAGTAATGGCTTCATGTTCCCACACCATAATGTGGTACAGGGCTGTATAGATAGTAATGGCTTCATGTTCCCACACCATAATGTGGTACAGAGTTGTATAGATAGTAATGGCTCCATGTTCCCACACCATAATGTGGTACAGGGCTGTATAGAGAGTAATGGCTTCATGTTCCCACACCATAATGTGGTACAGGGCTGTATAGAGAGTAATGGCTTCATGTTCCATGATGTGGTACAGGGTTGTATAGAGAGTAAAGGCATCATGTTCCCACACCATAATGTGGTACAGGGCTGTATAGAGAGTAATGGCTTCATGTTCCCACACCATAATGTGGTACAGGGCTGTATAGATAGTAATGACTTCATGTTCCATAATGTGGTACAGGGCTGTATAGAGAGTAATGGCTTCATGTTCCCACACCATAATGTGGTACAGGGCTGTATAGAGAGTAATGGCTTCATGTTCCATAATGTGGTACAGGGCTGTATAGAGAGTAATGACTTCATGTTCCATAATGTGGTACAGGGCTGTATAGAGAGTAATGGCTTCATGTTCCATAATGTGGTACAGGGCTGTATAGAGAGTAATGACTTCATGTTCCCACACCATAATGTGGTACAGGGCTGTATAGATAGTAATGGCATCATGTTCCCACACCATAATGTGGTACAGGGCTGTATAGAGAGTAATGGCTTCATGTTCCCACACCATAATGTGGTACAGGGCTGTATAGAGAGTAATGGCATCATGTTCCCACACCATAATGTGGTACAGGGTTGTATAGAGAGTAATGGCTTCATGTTCCCACACCATAATGTAGTACAGGGCTGTATAGAGAGTAATGGCTTCATGTTCCATAATGTGGTACAGGGCTGTATAGAGAGTAATGGCATCATGTTCCCACACCATAATGTGGTACAGGGCTGTATAGAGAGTAATGGCTTCATGTTCCCACACCATAATGTGGTACAGGGCTGTATAGAGAGTAATGGCTTCATGTTCCATAATGTGGTACAGGGTTGTATAGAGAGTAATGGCATCATGTTCCCACACCATAATGTGGTACAGGGCTGTATAGAGAGTAATGGCTTCATGTTCCCACACCATAATGTAGTACAGGGCTGTATAGAGAGTAATGGCTTCATGTTCCATAATGTGGTACAGGGCTGTATAGAGAGTAAAGGCATCATGTTCCCACACCATAATGTGGTACAGGGCTGTATAGAGAGTAATGGCATCATGTTCCCACACCATAATGTGGTACAGGGCTGTATAGATAGTAATGACTTCATGTTCCATAATGTGGTACAGGGCTGTATAGATAGTAATGACTTCATGTTCCATAATGTGGTACAGGGCTGTATAGATAGTAATGGCTCCATGTTCCCACACCATAATGTGGTACAGGGCTGTATAGAGAGTAATGGCTTCATGTTCCATAATGTGGTACAGGGCTGTATAGAGAGTAATGGCATCATGTTCCCACACCATAATGTGGTACAGGGCTGTATAGATAGTAATGACTTCATGTTCCATAATGTGGTACAGGGCTGTATAGATAGTAATGGCTCCATGTTCCCACACCATAATGTGGTACAGGGCTGTATAGAGAGTAATGGCTTCATGTTCCCACACCATAATGTGGTACAGGGCTGTATAGATAGGAATGGCTTCATGTTCCCACACCATAATGTGGTACAGGGCTGTATAGAGAGTAATGGCTTCATGTTCCCACACCATAATGTGGTACAGGGCTGTATAGAGAGTAATGGCATCATGTTCCCACACCATAATGTGGTACAGGGCTGTATAGATAGCAATGGCTTCATGTTCCCACACCATAATGTGGTACAGGGCTGTATAGAGAGTAATGGCTTCATGTTCCATAATGTGGTACAGGGCTGTATAGATAGTAATGGCTTCATGTTCCCACACCATAATGTGGTACAGGGCTGTATAGATAGTAATGACTTCATGTTCCATAATGTGGTACAGGGCTGTATAGATAGTAATGGCTCCATGTTCCCACACCATAATGTGGTACAGGGCTGTATAGAGAGTAATGGCTTCATGTTCCCACACCATAATGTGGTACAGGGCTGTATAGAGAGTAATGGCATCATGTTCCCACACCATAATGTGGTACAGGGCTGTATAGATAGTTATGGCTTCATGTTCCATAATGTGGTACAGGGCTGTATAGAGAGTAATGGCTTCATGTTCCCACACCATAATGTGGTACAGGGCTGTATAGAGAGTAATGGCTTCATGTTCCCACACCATAATGTGGTACAGGGCTGTATAGAGAGTAATGGCTTCATGTTCCCACACCATAACGTGGTACAGCCGCCCAATGTTATATCAAATCAAATCAAAATCAAATCAAAATGTATTTGTCACATACACATGGCTAGCAGATGTTAATGTGAGTGTAGCGAAATGCTTGTGCTTCTAGTTCCGACAATGCAGTAATAACCATGAGTAATCGAACCTAACAATTTCACAACAGCTACCTTATACACACAAGTGTAAAGGGACAAAGAATATGTACATAAAGATATATGAATGAGTGACGGTACAGAACGGCATAGGCAAGATGCAGTAGATGGTATCGAGTACAGTATATACATATGAGATGAGTAATGTAGGGTATGTAAACATTATATTAAGTGGCATTGTTTAAAGTGGCTAGTGATACATGTATTACATAAAGATGGCAAGATGCAGTAGGTGGTATAGAGTACAGTATATACATATGAGATGCGTAATGTAGGGTATGTAAACATTATATTAAGTGGCATTGTTTAAAGTGGCTAGTGATTAAAAAAAATTACATGTATGGCAGCAGCCACTCAATGTTAGTGGTGGCTGTTTAACAGTCTGATGGCCTTGAGATAGAAGCTGTTTTTCAGTCTCTCGGTCCCTGCTTTGATGCACCTGTACTAACCTCGCCTTCTGGATGATAGCGGGGTGAACAGGCAGTGGCTCGGGTGGTTGTTGTCCTTGATGATCTTTATGGCCTTCCTGTGACATCGGGTGGTGTAGGTGTCCTGGAGGGCAGGTAGTTTGCCCCCGGTGATGCGTTGTGCAGACCTCACTACCCTCTGGAGAGCCTTACGGTTGTGGGTGGAGCAGTTGCCGTACCAGGCGGTGATACAGCCCGACAGGATGCTCTCAATTGTGCATCTGTAAATGTTTGTGAGTGCTTTTGGTGACAAGCCAAATTTCTTCAGCCTCCTGAGGTTGAACAGGTGCTGCTGCATCTTCTTCACCACACTGTCTGTGTGGGTGGACCAATTCAGTTTGTCCGTGATGTGTACGCCGAGGAACTTAAAACTTTCTACCCTCTCCACTACTGTCCCGTCGATGTGGATAGGTGCTCCCTCTGCTGTTTCCTGAAGTCCACAATCATCTCCTCTGTTTTGTTGACGTTGAGTGTGAGGTTATTTTCCTGACACCACACTCCAAGGGCCCTCACCTCCTCCCTGTAGGCCGTCTCGTCGTTGTTGGTAATCAAGCCTACCACCTGTGGGTGACCCGTCAGGAAGTCCAGTATCCAGTTGCACAGGGCGGGGTCGAGACCCAGGGTCTCGAGCTTGATGACGAGTTTGGAGGGTACTATGGTGTTAAACGCTGAACTGTAGTCAATGAACAGCATTCTCACATAGGTATTCCTCCTGTCCAGATGGGTTAGGGCAGTGTGCAGTGTGGTTGCGATTGCGTCGTCTGTGGACCTATTGGGGCGGTAAGCAAATTGGAGTGGGTCTAGGGTGTCAGGAAGGGTGGAAGTGATATGATCCTTGACTAGTCTCTCAAAGCACTTCATGATGACGGAAGTGAGTGCTACGGGGCGGTAGTCGTTTAGCTCAGTTACCTTAGCTTTCTTGGGAACAGGAACAATGGTAGCCCTCTTGAAGCATGTAGGAACAGCAGACTGCGATAAGGATTGATTGAATATGTCCGCAAACACACCAGCAAGCTGGTCTGCGCTTGCTCTGAGGACGTGGCTGGGGATGCCATCTGGGCCTGCAGCCTTGCGAGGGTTAACACGTTTAAATGTTTTACTCACGTCGGCTGCAGTGAAGGAGAGTCCGCAGGTTTTGGTAGAGGGCCATATAGAAAAAGAAATAGCAAACCCACGATGCCCTTCACAAATTGGTCACCACTGACTTGTGGAGGAATTTAGGAAATGGTTGAAGGGAATGCTGGGAGATTTGGCGTCACCTTTGACCTTTTTAAACGTGTTGGCTGGAGTTGTCAGTGGCACTGCATTCAAAGCGAGCAAATAAGTTGTTTAGTCTGTCTGGGAGCAAGACATCCTGGTCCGTGACGGGGCTGGTTTTCTTTTCGTAATCCGTGATTGACTGTAGACCCTGCCACATACCTCTTGTGTCTGAGCCGTTGAATTGCGACTCTACTTTGTCTCTATACTGACGCTTAGCTTGTTTGATTGCCTTGCGGAGAGAATAGCTACACTATTTGTATTCGGTCATTAAACACTGGTAGCTATGAGTCTATTACTAGTGTACACACACACACACACACACACACACACACACACACACACACACACACACACACACACACACACACACACACACACTTTGTTAGAAGCCATGTTTAGCACAGCCGTGCTGCTGTTGTAGGCCTAAGGCAAATTTTTCAATTTACCCCAAATTATGAAAGATAGAGAGATACAGATGGAGGATCTTAATTTGACCTATATTGTCACAGCAAAATAATCCTGCAGCAATAGGATTTCGATGTTTAGTCCATAATGTTGATCGGTGATTAGGCTATTAGCTGGCCAAAAGTAGGCTACATGAAAAGTGCAATACTCTTAATATAAACGTGTGTTAGAGTGTATTTTCAGTAACGTGTGTTAGTGTGGGTTTTCAGTAACGCGTGTTCGTGTGGGTTTTCAGTAACATGTGTTAGTGTGTGTTTTCAGTAACGTGTGTTAGTGTGGGTTTTCAGTAACGTGTGTTAGTGTGGGTTTTCAGTAACGTGTGTTAGTGTGGGTTTTCAGTAACGTGTGTTAGTGTGGGTTTTCAGTAACGTATGTTAGTGTGGGTGTTCAGTAACGTGTGTTTTCAGTAACGTGTGTTAGTGTGTGTTTTCAGTAACGTGTTTTCAGTAACGTGTGTTAGTGTGGGTTTTCAGTAACGTGTGTTAGTGTGTGTTTTCAGTAATGTGTGTTTTCAGTAACGTGTGTTAGTGTGGGTTTTCAATAACGTGTGTTTTCAGTAACGTGTGTTTTCAGTAATGTGTGTTAGTGTGTGTTTTCAGTAACGTGTGTTTTCAGTAACGTGTGTTTTCAGTAACGTGTGTTTTCAGTAACGTGTGTTAGTGTGTGTTTTCAGTAACGTGTGTTTTCAGTAACGTGTGTTTTCAGTAACGTGTGTTTTCAGTAACGTGTGTTTTCAGTAATAACTTGTGTAACTCAATATTATGAAAGCTGTTCATAATGTTTTGTACACAGTGTACTGTATGATTCATATATTGTCTCATTGCATAAAGGGATTTAAAAATATATATTTTAATTTTACTAGGCAAGTCAGTTAAGAACAAATTATTATTTACAATGACGGCCTAGGAACAGTGGGTTAACTGCCTTGTTCAGGGGCAGAACGACAGATATTTACCTTGTAAGCTCGGGGACTCGATCTAGCAACCTTTCGGTTACAGGCCCAAAACTCTAACCACTAGGCTACCTGCCGGGACGAATGTTTGTGTGCCCTATATCTTGCTCTTAGAAGCTCTCTGTGTGTCCTGTAGCCAGTGTCTGGCTCTTCTCTCAGTCAGGAAGCGAAAGGGGAGTGTTAAAGGGAAGCCTTAAGTCATCAGAAGGACATAGGTGACTGGAAACCGGGGAACAGATTCAATTAAATGATTTATTCAACCTCAGTGCTTCGATTGCAGCCACTGCAATCACACAATTTCCCTATGCAGGGCTATTTATAGCTTTAGCGTAAGTGTTTTTATCATGGTATGATTCATCTGTATTCTCCCTGCCAGCCATACTCAGTCATTGCATATGGAGAAATCTCCTGGGAAACGTAAGCACGACTGCCGCAGTGACTCGTCCACCGAAAGAAAAGGTACGCGATGAAAATCCTGAGTTCCACGTTTTTTTTTTCTGCAGGCTTCTCATATCAGTGGTGGTTTGTGTGATACAGCTCAACGAGCTCTAGCGCTATCATATTCATCACATTCTACTAAGATGTCCTCTGCAGTTTATTGATGAAGAGACAGTCTGCTTCTTGTATGCTCACTACGAAACCAGACCAACCAACCATGTAGAATCAAATGACTAAATCTCAGCTCTAGAAAATAAAAGGAATCCTTATTTGGCATGTTCTTTGCAGTCTGTGTGTATGTGTGTGTATTTACACTGAGTATAGAAAACATTAGGAACACCTTTCATAATATTGAATTGCACCTCCCCCATTTTCCCCCCAGAACAGCCTCAATCCATTGGGGGCATGGACTCTACAAGGTGTTGAAAGCTTGGCACAGGGATACTGACCCGTGTTGACTCCAATGATTCCCACAGCTGTGTCAAGTTGGCTGGATGTCCTTTGGGTGGTGGACCATTCTTGACACACATGGGAAACTGTTGAGCGTGAAAAACCCAGCAGCGTTGCAGTTCTTGACACAAACCGGTGCGCCTGGCAACTACCACCATACCCCTTTCAAAGTAACTTAAATATTTAGTCTTGCTCATTCACCCTTTGAATGGCACACATACAATCAAATTCAATCAAACGTATTTATAAAGCCCCTTTTACATCAGCCAATGTCACAAAGTGCTATACAGAAAGAGAGAAAGGCAGAGAATTAGAGAGAGCATTCTAAAATTCACACAGGATACCGGACAGGACAAATACTCCAGATATAACAGACTGACCCTAGCCCCCCGACACAAACTATTGCAGCATAAATACTGGAGGCTGAAACAGGAGGGGTCGGGAGACACGATACACCCGGACAGGGCCAACCAGGCAGGATATAACCCCACCCACTTTGCCAAAGCACAGCCCCCACACCACCAACTTACTAACCTGAGACAAGGCCGAGTATAGCCCACGAAGATCTCCCCCACGGCACAAACCCGAAGGGGGCGCCAACCCGGACAGGAAGATCTCGTCAGTGACTCAACCCACTCAAGTGACACACCCCTCGGGATGGCATGGAATACACAATCCATATTTCAGTTCTCAAGGCTTAAAAATCCTTCTTTAACTTGTCTCCTCCCCTTC
This sequence comes from Salvelinus fontinalis, assembly GCF_029448725.1. Taxonomy (NCBI): domain Eukaryota; kingdom Metazoa; phylum Chordata; class Actinopteri; order Salmoniformes; family Salmonidae; genus Salvelinus; species Salvelinus fontinalis. The sequence goes on from NC_074679.1 coordinate 6,026,072, forward strand.
ATCTACACTGATTGAAGTGGATTTAACAAGTGACATCAATAAGGGATCATTGTTTTCACCTGGATTTACCTGGTCAGTCTGTCATGGAAAGAGCAGGTGTTCCTAATGTTTTGTACACTCAGTGTGTATGTGTGTGTGTGTGTGTGTGTGTGTGTGTGTGTGTGTGTGTGTGTGTGTGTGTGTGTGTGTGTGTGTGTGTGTGTGTGTGTGTGTGTGTGTGTGTGTGTGTGTGTGTGTGTGTGTGTGTGTGTGTGTGTGTGTGTGTCAAGCTCATCATCACAACATACCCAATACACCCCGGTTTGGGTCCTATCTGGCTGTCTGTTTGACTATAGAGTCCCACAAGCATATTGTTTCATTGTAGTAGCCGTCCCCATATATACTGTTCAGTGAGTTAACCTAAACCCTACATTAGGCTCCTTTGCAGAGCTGAGTTAATGCTCTTTGTTTTCCACACCTTGTTCTGATGTAAAGTAGCTTATTGGTCTATTATTGAAACCCTGTTTGAGGAAGAATTCCCTTAACTAACGATGACATAAATAGCTGCAATAACACCGGAAGAGGAGGAGCTGAGCAGTGACATGTAGGTCAAGTGAAAGTCTGGAGAAACCTGCTGATCCATATTCAATTATCAACGTTTTAGTTTATTTGGCAATAACTAAGAACAATGAAATTACAAAAATGTGATTAAATCGCGTAGCTATTAGTCAAAAGACGACGAAGGGCTCTATTCAGTCTGTAAAGCTGAAGCGTTAGAGATTCTGCGATATAATTTTTTTATTTTATTTTATTTCACCTTTATTTAACCAGGTAGGCAAATTAAGAACACGTTCTCATTTACAATTGCGACCTGGCCAAGATAAAGCAAAGCAGTTCGACACATGCAACAACACATAGTTACACATGGAGTAAATCAAACATACAGTCAATAATAGTGAAAAATAAGTCTATATACAATGTGAGCAAGTGAGGTGAGATAAGGGAGGTGAAGGCAAACAAAATATATATATAAATAAATAAAAATATAAAAAGGCCATGGTGGCGAAGTAAATACAATATAGCAAGTAAAAAAAAAAAAAAGTAGAGATAGTAGAGATAGAAAAAAGTAGAGACAGAAATAATGGGGTGCAAAGGAGCAAAATAAATAAATAAATAAATACAGTAGGTAAAGAGGTAGTTGTTTGGGCTAAATTATAGTTGGGCTATGTACAGGTGCAGTAATCTATGAGCTGCTCTGACAGCTGGTGCTTAAAGCTAGTGAGGGAGATAAGTGTTTCCAGTTTCAGAGATTTTTGTAGTTTGTTCCAGTCATTGGCAGCAGAGAACTGGAAGGAGAGGCGGCCAAAGGAAGAATTGGTTTTGGGGGTGACCAGAGAGATATACCTGCTGGAGCGCGTGCTACAGGTAGGTGCTGCTATGGTGACCAGCGAGCTGAGATAAGGGGGGACTTTACCTAGCAGGGTCTTGTAGATGACCTGGAGCCAGTGGGTTTGGCGACGAGTATGAAGCGTGAAGGAGGGAGTGGAGACAGCCTCATTAGGGGATCTATTCAGTCTGTGAAGTGATAGAAATGTAAAGGTAATTTCCGATTTAGCCGACATGTGAAGCATTTACCGTGAACGCTGTCTCTGCTAACGATGGAACATTACCTTTAAATTTCAATCATCCTGTGAAGCTGAACTTCTGTGATGCGTATTAAACAGAGCCCTTATCTAAATATGTGCATGTGTGAGGGACAGTGTCGCCAAGAAACATTTTTACAAGTTCCCATCTTGCTGTTCGCCTGGTCCCAGATCTGACTCTAAAATCAAATGAAATTGCATTAGTCACATGTGCCGAATACAACAGGTGTAGATAGGCCTTACAGTGAAATGCTTACTTACAAGCCTCTAACCAACAATGCAGTTTCAAAAAAGAATAAGAGATAAAAGTTACAAGTAATTAAAGAGCAGCAGTAAAATTACAATAGCGAGACTATATACATGGGGGTACCGATACAGAGTCAATGTGCGGGGCACCGGTAGGTTGAGGTAGTATGTACATGTAGGTAGTTATTAAAGTGTCTAGGCATAGATGACAACAGAGTGTAGCAGTGGAGTAAAGAGGGGGAGGGGGGGGGGGGCAATGCAAATAATCTGGGTAGCCATTTGACTACATGTTCAGGAGTCTTATGGCTTGGGGGTAGAAGCTGTTTAGAAGCCTCTTGGACCTAGACTTGGTTGCCATACCAGGTAGTGATGCAACCAGTCAGAATGCTCTCGATGGTGCAGCTGTAAAACCTTTTGAGGATCTGAGGACCCATGCCAAATCTATTCAGTGTCCTGAGGGGAATAGGTTTTGTCGTGTCCTCTTCACGACTGTCTTGGTGTGCTTGGACCATGTTAGTTTGTTGGTGATGTGGACACCAAGGAACTTGAAGCTCTCAACCTGCTCCACTGCAGCCCCGTTGATGAGAATGGGGGTGTGCTCTGTCCTCTTTTTCCTGTAGTCCACAATCATCTCCTTTGTCTTGATCACGTTGAGGGAGAGGTTGTTGTCCTGGCACCACACGGCCAGTCTCTGACCTCCTCCCTATAGGCTGTCTTGTTGTTGTTGGTGATCAGGCCTACCACTGTTGTGTCATCGACAAATTGAATGATGATGTTTGGCTTGTGCTTGGCTGTGCAGTCATGAGTGAACAAGAAGTACAGGAGGAGACTGAGCATGCACCCCTGAGGGGCCCCTGTGTTGAGGATCAGCGTGGTGGATGTGTTGTTCCTTACCCTTACCAGCTGGGGGCGGCCCGTCAGGAAGTCCAGGATCCAGTTGCAGAGGGAGGTGTTTAGTCCCAAGGTCCTTAGCTTATTGATGAGCTCTGAGGGCACTATGGTATTGAATGATGAGCTGTAGTCAATGAATAGAATTCTCACATAGAGTTGAACTCTGAAGTTTACATACACTTAGGTTGGAGTCATTAAAACTCGTTTTTCAACCACTCCACACATTTCTTGTGAACAAACTATCGTTTTGGCATGTCGGTTAGGACATCTACTTTGTGTATGACACAAGTCATTTTTCCAACAATTGTTTATAGAGAGGTTACTTCACTTATAATTCACTGTATCACAATTCCAGTGGGTCAGAAGTTTACATACACTAAGTTGACTGTGCCTTTAAACAGCTTGGAAAATTCCAGAAAATGATGTCATGGCTTTAGAAGCTTCTGATAGGCTATTTGACATCATTTCAGTCAATTGGAGGTGTACCTGTGGATGTATTTCAAGGCCAACCTTCAAACTCATTGCCTCTTTGCTTGACATGGGGAAATCAAAAGAAATCAACCAAGACCTCAGAAAAATAATTGTAGACCTCCACACGTCTTGTACATCCTTGGGAGCAATTTCCAAATGCCTGAAGGTACCACATTCATCTGTACAAACAATAGTACGTAAGTATAAACACCATGGGACCACGCAGCCTTCATACCGCTCAGGAAGGAGACGCGTTCTGTCTCCTAGAGATGAACGTATTTTTGTGCGAAAAGTGCAAATCAATCCCAGAACAACAGCAAAGGCCCTTGTGAAGATGCTGGAGGAAACAAGTACAAAATTATCTTTATCCACAGTAAAACGAGTTCTATATCGACATAACCTGAAAGGCCGCTCAGCAAGGAAGAAGCCACTGTTCCAAAACCGCCATAAAAAAGACAGACTACGGTTTGCAACTGCACATCGTACTTTTTGGAGAAATGTAATCTGGTCTGATGAAACAAAAATAGAACTGTTTGGCCATAATGGTTGGTTATGTTTGGAGGAAAAAGGGGGAAGGCTTGCAAGCCGAAGAACACCATCCCAACCGTGAAGCACGGGGGTGGCAGCATCATGTTGTGGGGGTGCTTTGCTGCAGGATGGACTGGTGCACTTCACAAAATAGATGGCATCATGAGGGAGGGAAATGATGTGGATATATTGAAGCAACATCTCAAGACATCAGTCACGAAGTTTAAGCTTGGTTGCAAATGGGTCTTCCAAATGGACAATGACCCCAAGCATACTTCCAAAGTTGTGGCAAAATAGCTTACGGACAACAAAGTCAAGGTATTGGAGTGGCCATCACAAAGCCCTGACCTCAATCCTATAGAAAACTTCTGGGCAGAACTGAAAAAGCGTGTGCGAGCAAGGAGGCCTACAAACCTGACTCAGTTACACCAGCTCTGTCAGGAGGAATGGGCCAAATTCACCCAAATTATTGTGGGAAGCTTGTGGACGGCTACCCGAAACGTTTGACCCAAGTTAAACAATGTAAAGGCAATGCTACAAAATACTAATTACGTGTATGTAAACTTCTGACCCACTGGGAATGTGATGAAAGAAATAAAAACAGAAATAAATTATTCTTATTAGTTTTATTATTCTGACATTTCACATTTCACATTCTTAAAATAAAGTGGCGACCCTAACTGACCTAAAACAGGGAGTTTTTACTAGGATTAAATGTCAGGAATTGTGAAAAGCTGAGTTTAAATGTATTTGGCTAAGGTGTATGTAAACTTCCGACTTCAACTGTAGGTGTTCCTTTTGTCCGGGTGGGAAAGGGCAGTGTGGAGTGCAATACAGATTGCATCATCTGTGGATCTGTTGGGGCAGTATGCAAATTGGAGTGGGTCTAGTGTTTCTGGGATGATGGTGTTGATGTGAGCCATGACCAGCCTTTCAAAGCACTTCGTGGCTACAGGCGTGAGTGCTACGGGTCGAGGGTCATTTAGGCAGGTTACCTTAGTGTTCTTGGGCACAGGCACTATGGTGGTCTGCTTAAAAAGATGTTGGTATTACAGACTTGGTCAGGGAGAGGTTGAAAATGTCAGCGAAGACACTTGCCCGTTGGTCAGCGCACGCTCGCAGTACACGTCCTGGTAATCCATCTGCCCCTGCGGCCTTGTGAATGTTGACCTGTTTAAAGGTCTTACTCACATTGGCTGTGGAGAGCGTGATCACACAGTCTTCCGGAACAGCTGGTGCTCTCATGCATGTTTCAGTGTTATTTGCCTTTGAAACGAGCATAGAAGTAGTTTAGCTCATCTGGTAGGCTCGTGTCACTGGGCAGCTCTCGACTGTTCTTCCCTTTGTAGTCTGTAATGGTTTGCAAGCCCTGCCACATCAGACGAGCGTCAGAGCCAGTGTAGTGCGATTCAATCTTAGTCCTGTATTGATGCTTTGCCTGCTTGATGGTTCGTTGCGGGATTTCTTATAAGCTTCCGGGTTAGAGTCCCGCTCCTTGAAAGCAGCAGCTCTAGCCTTTAGCTCAGTGCTGATGCTGCCTATAATCCATGGCTTCTGGTTTAGGTATGTACGTACGGTCACTGTGGGGACGACGTCATCAATGCGCTTACAGTGGCTTGCGAAGGTATTCACCCCCGTGGCATTTTTCCTATTTTGTTGCCTCACAACCTGGAATGAAATTAGCATTAACCTTTTGCAGCAATTACAGCTGCAAGTCTCTTGGGGTATGTCTCTATAAGCTTGGCACATCTAGTCACTGGGATTTTTTCCCATTCTTCAAGACAAAACTGCTCCAGCTCCTTCAAGTTGGATGGGTTCCGCTGGTTTACAGCAATCTTTAAGTCATACCACAGGTTCTCAATTGGATTGAGGTCTGGGCTTTGACTAGGCCATTCCAAGACATTTAAATGTTTCCCCTTAAACCACTCGAGTGTTGCTTTAGAAGTATGCTCAGGGTCATTGTCCTGCTGGAAGGTGAACCTCCGCCCCAGTCTCAAATCTCTGGAAGACTGCAACAGGTTTCCCTCAAGAATTTCCCTGTATTTAGCGAAATCCATCATTCCTTCAATTCTGACCAGTTTCCCAGTCGCTGCCGATGAAAAACATCCCCCCAGCATGATGCTGCCACCACCATGCTTCACTGTGGGGATGGGGTGATGAGAGCTGTTGGGTTTGCGCCAGACATAGCGATTCTTTGATTGCCAAAAGCTCAGTGTTAGTCTCATCTGACCAGAGTAACTTCTTCCATTTGTTTGAGGAGTCTCCCACATCAACACCAAACGTGTTTGCTTATTTTGTTCTTTAAGCAATGCCTTTTTTTGGGCCACTCTTCTGTAAAGCCCAGCTCTGTGGAGTGTACGGCTTAAAGTGGTCCTATGGACAGATACCCCAATCTCCGTTGTGGAGCTTTGCAGCTCCTTCAGGGTTATCTTTGGTCTTTTTGTTGCCTCTCTGGTTAATGCCCTCCTTGCCTGGTCCGTGAGTTTTTGGTGGGCGGCCCTCTCTTGGCAGGTTTGTTGTGATGCCATATTCTTTCCATTTTTTAATAATGGATTTAAATGGTGCTCCGTGGGATGTTCAAAGTTTCTGATCTTTTTTTATAACCCAACCCTGATCTGTACTTCTCCACAACTTTGTCCCTGACCTGTTTGGAGAGCTCCTTGGTCTTCATGGTGCCGCTTGCTTGGTGGTGCCCCTTGCTTAGTGGTGTTGCAATCTCTGGGGCCTTTCAGAGCAGGTGTATGTATATATACTAAGATCATGTGACAGATCATGTGACACTTAGATTGCACATAGTTGGACTTTATTTAACTAATTACGTGACTTCTGGAGGTAATTGGTTGCCCCAGATCTTATTTAGAGGCTTCCTAGCCTGTTAAGGCTAGGGGGTGCTGTTGTCACTATTTATGGTAATCGTGTAATTTTTGAAACGGCTTCCTACAAAATTCTTGATCGTACAATATGCATATTATTATTATTATTGGATAGAAAACAGTCTATAGTTTCTATAGGAGTTGAAATTTTGTCTCTAAGTGGAACAGAACTCATTCTACAGCAATTTCCCTGACATGGAGTCAGATTTCAGAAATGTTGGCCTCTGTTCTGGAGTCAGTTTTAAGGCCACTGTTATTCCTATGAGTATATGGACACTGCTTACGTCTTCCCCTGGATGCCTTTACGTGATGACGATTTGAATGGTGTCGATTGCACAGTCACAGGCACTATAAATGAAAAAACCCTGTATGTAGGAGCTCTTTTCTTGGTGTGTCATGCGCGCGGAGGATACCGACCCACTGTTTTTCCAAGCATTAGTGAAGCCAGTTATATTTCTCCGGTCATATTTCTACTCGTTATAGGAGTTAAAAACATCATAAGGTAGTTAATTTAAAGCGTTTTATAGCAATTTATATCCGTTTAGTGCGATTTTGGGACATTTATTTCTGAGACGCTGTGAATCTCTGGGCACGCTTCCAGTTCATGCCGAACGCAGTTGGCATTTCCACATGGCAAGAGGACAGCTTTCCACCAAAAGACGATTATACCCAAGAAAGGATGCTTCGCCCAAGATTCTGATGGAAGAACAGCTCAAAGTAGGAACAATTTATTATGATAAATCGTGTTTCTGTCGAAAAATGTTAGTGGCTTAGGACGCCATTTTTTTTTACTTAGCTTCGCTTGGCGCAAACTGTATTGAAAAGTAAGGATAATTTAAAAAATGTAATTCCGCGATTGTATTAAGAATTAAATTGTCTATCAATCGCTGTCCACCCTATATTTTTTTGTCACGTTTATGAGTATTTATGTATACGACTAGATCACTGTCTAATATGGCGCACGAACATTTTCTCACCAGCTGGGCTACTTTTCTCATTGTCTAACCATGATTTTGGTGGCTAAATATGCACATTTTCGAACAAACTGTATATGTATGTTGTAATGTGATGTTACAGGAGTGTCATCTGAAGAATTCTGAGAAGGTTAGTGAAAAAATTAATATATTTTGGCGATGTTTACGTTATCGCTCTCTTTGGCTAGAATCAATGCTGGGGTAATGTTTGCACATGTGCTATGCTAATATAACGATTTATTGTGTTTTCGCTGTAAGACACTTAGAAAATCTGAAATATTGTCTGTATTCACAGGATCTGTGTCTTTCGATTAGTGTATGCTGTGTATTTTTACGAAATGTTTGATGATTAGTAGTTAGGTAAACACGTTGCTCATTGTAATTATTCTAGTCCATTTGTGACGGTGGGTGCAATTGTAACCTATGCCATCTACCTGAAATATGCACATTTTTCTAACAAAACCTATCCTATACCATAAATATGTTATCAGACTGTCATCTGATGAGTTTTTTTCTTGGTTAGGGGCTATCAATATCTTAGTTTAGCCGAATTGGTGATAGCTACTGTTGTTGGTGGACAAAGTAAAGATGGTGGATTATGCTAATGTGTTTTTAGCTAATAGATTTACATCTTTACATATTGTGTCTTCCCTGTAAAACATTTTAAAAATCGGACATGTTGGCTGGATTCACAAGATCTGTGTCTTTCATTAGCTGTATTGGACTTTAATGTGTGAAAGTTAAATATTTAAAAAAAAATTTTTTTTTGAATTTCGCGGCTCTGCCTTTTCAGTGGGGGTGGGGGGGGGGGTGTGCCGCTAGCGGAACGTGTGTCCTTGAAAGGCTAGCAAAGGGGGTGAATGCACTTTTCCTATTTTTGTATTATTCTTTGAACAAGTTACTTTTTAAATTTCACTTCACCAGTTTGGACTATTTTGTGTCCATTAATGAAATAAAAATAAAAATAAATTTAAATTACAGGTTGTAATGCAACAAAATAGGAAAACCACCAAGGGGGATGAATACTTTTGCAAGGCACTGTATTGATGAAGCCAATCCTTTTTTTATTTTACCGTTATTTAACTAGGCAAGTCAGTTAAGAACAAATTCTTATTTTCAATGACGGCCTAGGAACAATGGGTTAACTGCCTTGTTCAGGGGCAGAACGACAGATTTGTACCTTGTCAGCTCGGGGTTTCGATCTTGCAACCTTTCACTTACTAATCCAACGCTCTAACGACTAGGCTACGCTGCCGAATGATGTGGTGTACTCCTCAATGCCATCAGAGGAATCCCGGAACGTATTCCAGTCTGTGCTAGCAAAACAGTTCTGTAGCTTAGCATCTGCTTCATCTGACCACTTTTTTATTGATCAAGTCACTGGTGCTTCCTGCTTTAATTTTTGCTTGTAAGCAGGAATCAGGAGGATAGAATTATGGTCAGATTTGCAACGTAGAGGGCGAGGGAGAGCTTTGTATGCGTCTCTGTGTGTGCAGTATAGGTGGTCCAGCGATCTTTTTCCTCTGGTTGCACATTTAACGTTCTGATAGAAATTTGGTAAAACGGATTTAAGTTTCCCTGTATTAAAGCTACTAGGAGTGCCGCCTCTGGGTGAGCATTTTCTTGTTTACTTATTGCGGAATACAGCTCATTCAGTGCTATCTTAATGCCAGCCTCTGACTGTGGTGGTATGTAAACAGCTACAAAGAATACAGATGAAAACTCTCTCAGTAGGTAGCGTGGTCTACAGCTTATCAATATAGCTCATGACTTCCTTAGATATCGTGCACCAGCTGTTATTTACAAAAATACATAGTTCGCCGCCCCTTGTCTTACCAGACGCCGCTGTTCTATCCTGCAGGTCCATCGTATAACCAGCCAGCTGTATGTTGATATTGTCGTCGTTCAGCCACGACTCCGTGAAGCATAACATGTTACAGTTTTTAAATATCCCGTTGGTGGTTAAATCTTACTCGTAACTCGTCGATTTTATTGTCCAAAGATTGAACGTTTGCTAGCAGAATGGAGGGAAGTAGGGTTTTTTTCCGATCGCCTACGAATTCTCAGAAGGCAGCAGATCACAGAGATCGGGGCCTGTTCCCCAGGAAGCAGTATATCCTTCGCGTCGGGCTCGTCAGAGTCGTGAAAGGAAAAAAGGATTCTGCCAGTCCGTGGTGAGTAATCACAGTCCTGATGTCTAGAAGTTATTTTCAGTCTTAAAAGATGGTAGTGGCAACATTATGTACAAAATAAGTTTTAAAAATAAGTTACAAATAACGCAAAAAATGAAGAAAAAAAACACAATCGGCTGGAGACACGTAACACGTTTGCCTTCTTCTCCGGCGCCATCTCTCTCTCTTGACAATGACTTTAGGAGTTGTTATACAGCACAAACAGTTCTGTGACCAGGCTATCATGCTGTGGTTATTCACTGATTACAGGGAACATGTGGCTCGTTCAGTAAATCCAATGGGCGAGACTACAAGGAGGCAGATAGGCTATACAGCCCTCCAATCCTCCGAGTGGATGTGAGTATGGGGCAAGGTGACTGTGCTGGTGTGATCACGTTCTCTGACTCTCTCTCTCTCCGCTCTCTTTCTTACTGACTCGCTCAGACTCGCTCTCTCAGACTCGCTCTCTCGCTCTCCTCTCTTACTGACTTCCCCTGAATCTCTCTAACTCTCTCTTTCGCCTCTCTCTCTCTCTCTTACTGACTCGCTCTCTCTGACTCTCTCTCTCCTACTCTCTCGCTCTCTTCCTCTCCTCTCTCTTACTGACTCGCTCTGACTCTCTCTCTGACTCTCTCTCTCTCTCCTTCCATCTCATTTTCACTCACTCTCTAAGCTGTCTATGCTCTTCTTCCTTCACATCAGTTCTGGTGAATGTGGATTCTTGCGCTTCTAGAATGAGGGTTTATTTGAACCTCCTCTGAGGAAGATAGAAGATGAGGTGTGAAGTTCCGCAGACCTCTCCACTCTGACTGATGCTTTCCCTTCCGTGTAACCTTCCCCCGCCTTTCGTCTTGTGCAACACTATCTACTTCTACCTCCTCCATTGAAACCATCTGCCAACCATGTATTCCTTTGACGATTTCGGGTAAGGATAATGCCTTTCTCACTGTGTTGCTTTTGTCTTGTCCATTTGCCTCAGAATGTTCTGTTGATACAGTAGTATACTGTATGTTCAGGATAGATAAGAAATGGTATTGGTAGATAGTTCTTAGATACACAACTGATGTTGCCGTTGTTGGGAATTTGACTATTTAGGTGTGAAGTGTATAAATCAGAGATGTGATTGGACAACGACGATAAGACAATAATATAGTCAGGGTTAGGACTCCTAGATGGACTCCTAGATGGATCTCTAGATAGCATGGACTGAGGAGATTACAGAGACTGGGACCAGAGTTGGGGTTAATTCCATTTCAATTCTGTAAATTCAGGAAGTTAACTGAAATTCCACTTTCCAGAATGTTCTAATAGAGGAATATTGGAATTGGAGCAGGAATACTTCCTGAATTTTAAAGGACTGGATTTTTAGGGTTGTTTTCATTAAGTGCCAAACGGAAGAAAACTGAGTTAAACAGGGAGTGAAAACCTGGACTTTTCTTTTTACGTTGTTAATATCTTTGCTACATGTGTGCCCTAATGAACACAACCCAGGTGATGTAGTCAGTATGAAGGAAGAATACATTTACATTTACATTTAAGTCATTTAGCAGACGCTCTTATCCAGAGCGACTTACAAATTGGTGCATTCACCTTATGACATCCAGTGGAACAGCCACTTTACAATAGTGCATCTAGATCATTTTAAGGGGGGGGGGGGGGGGGGCAGAAGGATTGCTTTATCCTAGGTATTCCTTGAAGAGGTGGGGTTTCAGGTGTCTCCGGAAGGTGGTGATTGACTCCGCTGTCCTGGCGTCGTGAGGGAGTTTGTTCCACCATTGGGGTGCCAGAGCAGCGAACAGTTTTGACTGGGCTGAGCGGGAACTGTACTTCCTCAGTGGTAGGGAGGCGAGCAGGCCAGAGGTGGATGAACGCAGTGCCCTTGTTTGGGTGTAGGGCCTGATCAGAGCCTGAAGGTACTGAGGTGCCGTTCCCCTCACAGCTCCGTAGGCAAGCACCATGGTCTTGTAGCGGATGCGAGCTTCAACTGGAAGCCAGTGGAGAGAGCGGAGGAGCGGGGTGACGTGAGAGAACTTGGGAAGGTTGAACACCAGACGGGCTGCGGCGTTCTGGATGAGTTGTAGGGGTTTAATGGCACAGGCAGGGAGCCCAGCCAACAGCGAGTTGCAGTAATCCAGACGGGAGATGACAAGTGCCTGGATTAGGACCTGCGCCGCTTCCTGTGTGAGGCAGGGTCGTACTCTGCGGATGTTGTAGAGCATGAACCTACAGGAACGGGCCACCGCCTTGATGTTGGTGGAGAACGACAGGGTGTTGTCCAGGATCACGCCAAGGTTCTTAGCGCTCTGGGAGGAGGACACAATGGAGTTGTCAACCGTGATGGCGAGATCATGGAACGGACAGTCCTTCCCCGGGAGGAAGAGCAGCTCCGTCTTGCCGAGGTTCAGCTTGAGGTGGTGATCCGTCATCCACACTGATATGTCTGCCAGACATGCAGAGATGCGATTCGCCACCTGGTCATCAGAAGGGGGAAAGGAGAAGATTAATTGTGTGTCGTCTGCATAGCAATGATAGGAGAGACCATGTGAGGTTATGACAGAGCCAAGTGACTTGGTGTATAGCGAGAATAGGAGAGGGCCTAGAACAGAGCCCTGGGGGACACCAGTGGTGAGAGCGCGTGGTGAGGAGACAGATTCTCGCCACGCCACCTGGTAGGAGCGACCTGTCAGGTAGGACGCAATCCAAGCGTGGGCCGCGCCGGAGATGCCCAACTCGGAGAGGGTGGAGAGGAGGATCTGATGGTTCACAGTATCGAAGGCAGCCGATAGGTCTAGAAGGATGAGAGCAGAGGAGAGAGAGTTAGCTTTAGCAGTGCGGAGCGCCTCCGTGATACAGAGAAGAGCAGTCTCAGTTGAGTGACTAGTCTTGAAACCTGACTGATTTGGATCAAGAAGGTCATTCTGAGAGAGATAGCAGGAGAGCTGGCCAAGGACGGCACGTTCAAGAGTTTTGGAGAGAAAAGAAAGAAGGGATACTGGTCTGTAGTTGTTGACATCGGAGGGATCGAGTGTAGGTTTTTTCAGAAGGGGTGCAACTCTCGCTCTCTTGAAGACGGAAGGGACGTAGCCAGCGGTCAGGGATGAGTTGATGAGCGAGGTGAGGTAAGGTAGAAGGTCTCCGGAAATGGTCTGGAGAAGAGAGGAGGGGATAGGGTCAAGCGGGCAGGTTGTTGGGCGGCCGGCCGTCACAAGACGCGAGATTTCATCTGGAGAGAGAGGGGAGAAAGAGGTCAAAGCACAGGGTTGGGCAGTGTGAGCAGAACCAGCGGTGTCGTTTGACTTAGCAAACGAGGATCGGATGTCGTCGACCTTCTTTTCAAAATGGTTGACGAAGTCGTCTGCAGAGAGGGAGGAGGGGGGGGGAGGGGGAGGAGGATTCAGGAGGGAGGAGAAGGTGGCAAAGAGCTTCCTAGGGTTAGAGGCAGATGCTTGGAATTTAGAGTGGTAGAAAGTGGCTTTAGCAGCAGAGACAGAAGAGGAAAATGTAGAGAGGAGGGAGTGAAAGGATGCCAGGTCCGCAGGGAGGCGAGTTTTCCTCCATTTCCGCTCGGCTGCCCGGAGCCCTGTTCTGTGAGCTCGCAATGAGTCGTCGAGCCACGGAGCGGGAGGGGAGGACCGAGCCGGCCTGGAGGATAGGGGACATAGAGAGTCAAAGGATGCAGAAAGGGAGGAGAGGAGGGTTGAGGAGGCAGAATCAGGAGATAGGTTGGAGAAGGTTTGGGCAGAGGGAAGAGATGATAGGATGGAAGAGGAGAGAGTAGCGGGGGAGAGAGAGCGGAGGTTGGGACGGCGCGATACCATCCGAGTAGGGGCAGTGTGGGAAGTGTTGGATGAGAGCGAGAGGGAAAAGGATACAAGGTAGTGGTCGGAGACTTGGAGGGGAGTTGCAATGAGGTTAGTGGAAGAACAGCATCTAGTAAAGATGAGGTCAAGCGTATTGCCTGCCTTGTGAGTAGGGGGGGAAGGTGAGAGGGTGAGGTCAAAAGAGGAGAGGAGTGGAAAGAAGGAGGCAGAGAGGAATGAGTCAAAGGTAGACATGGGGAGGTTAAAGTCACCCAGAACTGTGAGAGGTGAGCCGTCCTCAGGAAAGGAGCTTATCAAGGCATCAAGCTCATTGATGAACTCTCCAAGGGAACCTGGAGGGCGATAAATGATAAGGATGTTAAGCTTGAAAGGGCTGGTAACTGTGACAGCATGGAATTCAAAGGAGGCGATAGACAGATGGGTAAGGGGAGAAAGAGAGAATGACCACTTGGGAGAGATGAGGATCCCGGTGCCACCACCCCGCTGACCAGAAGGTCTCGGGGTGTGCGAGAACACGTGGGCAGACGAAGAGAGAGCAGTAGGAGTAGCAGTGTTATCTGTGGTGAGCCATGTTTCCGTCAGTGCCAGGAAGTCGAGGGACTGGAGGGACGCATAGGCTGAGATGAGCTCTGCCTTGTTGGCCGCAGATCGGCAGTTCCAGAGGCTACCGGAGACCTGGAACTCCACGTGGGTCGTGCGGGCTGGGACCACCAGGTTAGGGTGGGCGCGGCCACGCGGTGTGAAGCGTTTGTATGGTCTGTGCAGAGAGGAGAGAACAGGGATAGACAGACACATGGTTGACAGGCTACAGAAGAGGCTACGCTAATGCAAAGGAGATTAGAATGACAAGTGGGCTACACGTCTCGAATGTTCAGAAAGTTAAGCTTACGTTGCAAAAAATAAAAAATAAAATACAAGATCTTATTGACTAAAATGATATAGTACTGCTGGCTGGTGAAGTAGCCTGGCTAGCAGTGGCTACGTTGTTGAAAGTGAAGCTGGCTAGGTAACCTCGACAATTTCACTAAATTTCTCTAAACTACACAATTATCGTGGATACAAGGACAGCAAAGACAACTAGCTAACACTACGCTAATCAAGTCGTTCCGTTGTAATGTAAGTTTCTACAGTGCTGCTATTCGGTAGAAGTTGGCTAGCTAGCAGCGTTGGCTAGGTAGGAGGACGGCAGCGCGGCAGGCGAAAAATAGCTGGCTAGCTAACCGATAATTACTCAAAGCTACACAATTATCTTAGATACAAAGATAGCAGAGAAAACTATGTAGCTAGCTAACACTACACAAGTCAAGTCGTTCCGTTGTAATGTAATCGTTTCTACAGTGCTGCTAATTGGTGGCTAGCTGGCTAGCTAGCAGGGTTTACTACGTTACGTTACGTTAGGGCGAGAATACCTGGCTAGCGAACCTCAGCGAACCTTGATAACTACACAATTATCACCGATACAAAGACGGCTATGTAGCCAGCTAAGTAGCTAGCTAAGATCGAACAAATACAAATCAAAGATAGCAAAGACAACTGTGTAGTCAGCCAACACTACACTGATCAAGTCGTTCCGTTGTAATGCACTCGTTTCTACAATGCTGCTATTCGGTGGCAAGCTGGCTAGCTAGCCGTGTTGGCTACGTTGCGTTACGTTAGGGCGAAAATAGCTGGCTGGCGAACCTCAATAACTACACAATTATGTTTGATGCAAAGACGGCTATGTAGCTAGCTAAGATCAAACAAATCAAACCGTTGTACTGTAATGAAAATGAAAATCAGACCGTTGTACTATAATGAAATGTAATGAAAAGTTATACGGTAGACGGTGGACGTTTGCTAGCTGCTGGGCAGATAGCAGTGTGGACTACGATAGGCGACGAAATACGATGATTACGCAATTATCTTTTATACACAGACGGCTAAGTAGCTAGCTAAGAAGAAATTGCTAAGGTTAGACAAATTAAACCGTTGTACTATAATGAAATGTAATAAAATGTAATGAAAAGTTATACTACCTGCAGAGCGAATGCAAATGCGACCGCTCGCTCCAAACCGGATCTTTCACCTGAGGACGCTCTTTGTGACATTGCTGGAATGGGGAACTTTGCTGTTTAATGACTCTCTAGCTAAGGGCCGATACCAGGATTCCCTCACAGGACTGTGGACAAATGCTTTCTGTCAGTCAGTTTTTGCATACAACTGACTGTATGCACAATGATGACATAACTTATCTTTGGAGGGAGTGAGAACTTTAGGAACATTGTCACTTGACAAACTAAATGCATATACCCCCAAAGTGAACCAAGTTGGAGCCCGCTCAACGGTTTAATGTTTTAATAACAAGCTTATAATATACTTACGAGCTCGTGAAAATATAATTTAATAAAAGTCCTTATAGAATGACAAGCATGTCGTTTTTACTCTGGTCAGGATTCTGTTTACCGTGGCAGCCATTTTCCTGTCTGCATTCTGGAGGCACAACAGAGCTTGGCGTCCTTGGGGAGCTTTGCTGTTGCTGAACCTGCATTTATTGGCTTTAAAACTACCTCAGCCTCTCTCTCACTCTTCCCTCTCTCCCCTCTATCTCTCAAACCCTCACTCCACCTGCCCACTCTCAAACCATCTCTCTATCTCTAACCCTCTCCCTCTCTCTAACCCCCCTCTCTGTCTCTCTCTAACCCTCTCCCTCTCTCTAACCCTCTCTGTCTCTCTCTAACCCTCCCTCTCTGTCTCTCTCTAACCCTCTCTCTCCCTCTAACCTTCCCCCTCTCTCTAACCCTCTCCCTCTCTCTAACCCTCTCCCTCTCTCTAACCCTCACTCCACCTGCCCTCTCTCTAACTCTCTCCCTCCCTCTAACCCTCTCTCTCTCTCTAACCCCCCCTCTCTCTTCCTCTCTCTAACCCTCTCTGGCTCTCTCTCTAACCCTCTCCCTCTCTCTAACCCTCTCCCTCTCTCTCTCTCTAACCCCCCCTCTCTCTTCCTCTCTCTAACACTCTCCGGCTCTCTCTCTAACCCTCTCCCTCTCTCTAACCCTCTCCCTCTCTCTCTCTCTAATCCCCCCCTCTCTCTAACCCTCTCCCTCTCTCTCTCTCTAACCCCCCCTCTCTCTTCCTCTCTCTAACCCTCTCCGGCTCTCGCTCTAACCTTCTCTGTCTAGCTCTCTCTCTAACTCTCTCTCTCTCTCTCTACATCTGCTATCCTCCTTACATTTCAGTTGATGACTGACCATTAACATCAAACAGAAATTGTGCTAGCTACCGTAACTCCCCGGTGGGAGTGCTTCCTCAGACCCATAACTAGCCAGTTGCTACAGTACCAAAATGACTGCATTTCCCTTTAAGAATAAGGATTAGTGACAGATAGGGACCTGCCTGTACAGAGGGCTTGGGATGTAGGTGGGGGGAGGGGCTGTAGCCATGTGTCTACTACTTACTTACCCCTTTCGTCGCCTTGGCGACCACAGACCACGTCATTACTGCAATTCCTTTCATCTTGGAAGACTTGTAGTCTACTGAGATCATTCATCCATCTTTGATGTGTCTCGCTCCGATGTTTGATACCAACAACATCTTTGCCACAGGCTATATGTTAGTTAGTGAGCACCATGAATCTGTGTTGAAGTCCAGCTGGGTTTTTGGATTCCTGGAGTGACAGACAATGATAGTAATTCAGCTTGACAA
Organism: Salvelinus fontinalis; assembly: GCF_029448725.1. NCBI lineage: Eukaryota > Metazoa > Chordata > Actinopteri > Salmoniformes > Salmonidae > Salvelinus > Salvelinus fontinalis. The sequence continues at coordinate 6,043,350 of NC_074679.1, forward strand.
CGGCATAATGCAGCCTGGTGTGTCCCAAAGCTCTGTCCACCACTCCAAACTGAGGAGGACATGTTTAACAAATCCTAACAGAGGAGGACTTGTTTAACCAATCCTAACTGTGGAGGACTGGTTTAACCAATCCTAACAGAGAAGGACTTGTTTAACCAATCCTAACTGAGGATGACTTGTTTAACCAATACTAACTGAGGAGGACTTGTTTAACCAATCCTAACAGAGGAGGGCATGTTTAACCAATTGAAAACAGCGATTAAACCCATGGGGGTGCTCTTGCCTCAGTGATGTCAACCAATCAGAATGTATGTCAACCAATCAGAATGTAGTGTACTGTAGCTATCAAAATTAGTATATCATACTGTAACTATCATAATGAGTATAGCATACTGTAACTATCATAATGAGTATAGCACACTAGCTATCATATTGAGTATAGCCTACTGTAACTATCATAATGAGTATAGCATACTGTAACTATCATAATGAGTATAGCATACTGTAACTATCATAATGAGTATAGCCTACTGTAACTATCATAATAAGTATAGCATACTGTAACTATCACAATGAGTATAGCGTGCTGTAACTATCATAATGAGTATAGCCTACTGTAACTATCATAACGAGTATAGCACACTAGCTATCATAATGAGTATAGCATACTGTAACTATTATAATGAGTATAGCATACCGTAACTATCATAATGAGTATAGCACACTAGCTATCATAATGAGTATAGCATACTGTAGCTAGCATAATGAGTATAGCCTACTGTAACTATCATAATGAGTATAGCATACTGTAACTAGCATAATGAGTATAGCATACTGTAACTATCATAATGAGTATAGCATACTGTAGCTATCATAATGAGTATAGCCTACTGTAACTATCATAATGAGTATAGCATACTGTAGCTATCATAATGAGTATAGCCTACTGTTACTATCATAATTAGTATAGCCTACTGTAACTATCATAATGAGTATAGCATACTGTAACTATCATAATGAGTATAGCACACCAGCTATCATAATGAGTATAGCACACTCGCTATCATAATGAGTATAGCATACTGTGGCTATCATAATGAGTATAGCATACTGTAACTGTCATAATGAGTATAGCCTACTGTAACTATCATAACGAGTATAGCATAATGTAACTATCATAATGAGTATAGCAAACTGTAACTATCATAATGAGTATAGCATACTGTAGCTATCATAATGAGTATAGCATACTGTAGCTATCATAATGCGTATAGCACACCAGCTATCATAATGAGTATAGCACACTCGCTATCATAATGAGTATAGCATACTGTGGCTATCATAATGAGTATAGCATACTGTAACTATCATAATGAGTATAGCCTACTGTGGCTATCATAATGAGTATAGCATACTGTAACCATCATAATGAGTATAGCAGACGAGCTATCATAATGAGTATAGCATACTGTAACTATCATAATGAGTATAGCACACCAGCTATCATAATGAGTATAGCACACTCGCTATCATAATGAGTATAGCATACTGTAACTGTCATAATGAGTATAGCCTACTGTAACTATCATAACGAGTATAGCATACTGTAACTATCATAACGAGTATAGCATAACATAACTATCATAATGAGTATAGCACACTAGCTATCATATTGAGTATAGCATACTGTAACTATCATAATGAGTATAGCACACTAGCTATCATAATGAGTATAGCATACTGTAACTATCATAATGAGTATAGCACACTAGCTATCATAATGAGTATAGCACACTAGCTATCATAATGAGTATAGCACACTAGCTATCATAATGAGTATAGCACACTAGCTATCATAATGAGTATAGCCTACTGTAACTATCATAATGAGTATAGCCTACTGTAACTATCATAATGAGTATAGCCTACTGTAACTATCATAATGAGTATAGCATACTGTAGCTATCATAATGAGTATAGCCTACTGTTACTATCATAATGAGTATAGCATACTGTAACTATCATAATGAGTATAGCCTACTGTAACTATCATAATGAGTATAGCATACTGTAACTATGGGACATGGGACAGCTCATTACTGTTATTGAGCGTTTTCAGGGTTGGGGACAGAGCATGGGACAGCTCATCCACACAGTGTAGTTTAGAGACTACCCTCTGGCTAAGGTCAACCACCCACCATTACTCAAATCTCTACACTCTACACTACACTACAATGATATGGCATGGTACTATACGTCTGCTGAGAGTGTCTTTTTTGTGTGTGTGCGTGGGTGGGTGCGTGCGTTCTCTCTATGTGTGTGTGTGTGTGTATTTGTGTGTATGTATGTATTTGTGTGTGTGTGTGTGTGTCTATTTATGTACAGTATTTGTGTGTATGTGTTTGTGTGTGTGTATTTCTGTCTATGTTTGTGTGTGTGTGTGTATTTGTGTGTATATATGTATTTGTGTGTGTGTGTGTGTGTGTGTGTGTGTGTGTGTGTGTGTGTGTGTGTGTGTGTGTGTGTGTGTGTGTGTGTGTGTGTGTGTGTGTGTGTGTGTGTGTGTGTGTGTGTGTGTGTGTGTGTGTGTGTGTGTGTGTGTGTGTGTGCATAGCCTCATAACTGACTTGAGTGCCAGAGACAGATCAACAATATGTTTTTGACCTTATTCAGACGGATCCATTCTACAAGTTGACAAGAACTAACACTCATGACCTCCATCATTATCCAGAGCCACTGCTGGAGGACACAGCACAGGGCATCCCAATCAATACGCTCTATAAGGACAGGCCCCACATGTGCGGTCATGGCAACAGCTGGCTGATGGCTGGTTTAAGGTAGGGGCTGTAGTAGACAGTAGGGTGGGGACTGAGGGAGAGAGGGGCGTGCACCCACCCCCTGCCTTAATCAGCAGGCTTTATGGAACCAGCTAGGACCCTGTGTGTGTGTGTGTGTGTGTGTGTGTGTGTGTGTGTGTGTGTGTGTGTGTGTGTGTGTGTGTGTGTGTGTGTGTGTGTGTGTGTGTGTGTGTGTGTGTGTGTGTGTGTGTGTGTGTGTGTGTGTGTGTGTGTGTGTGTTCTATATGTTCCTCAGTGTGTGTGTTAAGTCTCCACCCTGTCACCGCTGGGGGTTGGGGTGGGATATGGGCTAATCTCCCAGGGTCAAACAGCAAGACAACAGTAGAACAACAGCAGGACAACAGCAGGACAACAGCAGAACAACAGTAGAACAACAGCAGGACAACAGTAGAACAACAGCAGGACCACAGTAGAACAACAGTAGAACAACAGTAGAACAACAGCAGGACAACAGTAGAACAACAGTAGAACAACAGCAGGACAACAGTAGAACAACAGTAGAACAACAGCAGGACAACAGTAGAACAACAGCAGGACAACAGCAGAACAACAGTAGAACAACAGCAGGACAACAGTAGAACAACAGTAGAACAACAGTAGAACAACAGCAGGACAACAGTAGAACAACAGTAGAACAACAGCAGAACAACAGCAGGACAACAGTAGAACAACAGCAGGACAACAGTAGAACAACAGCAGGACAACTGTAGAACAACAGCAGGACAACAGTAGAACAACAGCAGGACAACAGTAGAACAACAGCAGGACAACAGTAGAACAACAGTAGAACAACAGCAGAACAACAGCAGGACAACAGCAGGACAACAGTAGAACAACAGCAGGACAACAGTAGAACAACAGCAGGACAACTGTAGAACAACAGCAAGACAACAGTAGAACAACAGTAGAACAACAGCAGAACAACAGCAGGACAACAGCAGGACAACAGCAGGACAACAGTAGAACAACAGTAGAACAACAGCAGGACAACAGTAGAACAACAGCAGGACAACAGCAGAACAACAGCAGGACAACAGTAGAACAACAGCAGGACAACAGTAGAACAACAGTAGAACAACAGCAGGACAACAGTAGAACAACAGCAGGACAACAGCAGAACAACAGTAGAACAACAGTAGAACAACAGTAGAACAACAGTAGAACAACAGCAGGACAACAGTAGAACAACAGCAGGACAACAGTAGAACAACAGTAGAACAACAGTAGAACAACAGTAGAACAACAGCAGGACAACAGTAGAACAACAGTAGAACAACAGTAGAACAACAGTAGAACAACAGCAGGACAACAGTAGAACAACAGCAGGACAACAGTAGAACAACAGTAGAACAACAGTAGAACAACAGCAGAACAACAGCAGGACAACAGCAGGACAACAGCAGGACAACAGTAGAACAACAGTAGAACAAAAGCAGGACAACAGCAGGACAACAGTAGAACAACAGCAGGACAACAGTAGAACAACAGCAGAACAACAGCAGGACAACAGTAGAACAACAGTAGAACAACAGTAGAACAACAGCAGGACAACAGCAGAACAACAGCAGGACAACAGTAGAACAACAGCAGGACAACAGTAGAACAACAGTAGAACAACAGTAGAACAACAGTAGAACAACAGCAGGACAACAGTAGAACAACAGTAGGACAACAGTAGAACAACAGTAGAACAACAGCAGGACAACAGTAGAACAACAGTAGAACAACAGCAGGACAACAGTAGAACAACAGTAGGACAACAGTAGAACAACAGTAGGACAACAGTAGAACAACAGCAGGACAACAGTAGAACAACAGCAGGACAACAGTAGAACAACAGCAGGACAACAGTAGAACAACAGTAGAACAACAGCAGGACAACAGTAGAACAACAGTAGGACAACAGTAGAACAACAGTAGGACAACAGTAGAACAACAGCAGGACAACAGTAGAACAACAGCAGAACAACAGCAGGACAACAGTAGAACAACAGTAGAACAACAGTAGAACAACAGCAGGACAACAGTAGAACAACAGTAGAACAACAGCAGGACAACAGTAGAACAACAGCAGAACAACAGTAGAACAACAGCAGGACAACAGTAGAACAACAGTAGAACAACAGTAGAACAACAGTAGAACAACAGTAGAACAACAGCAGGACAACAGCAGAACAACAGCAGGACAACAGTAGAACAACAGTAGAACAACAGTAGAACAACAGTAGAACAACAGCAGGACAACAGTAGAAAAACAGTAGAACAACAGTAGAACAACAGTAGAACAACAGTAGAACAACAGCAGGACAACAGTAGAACAACAGTAGAACAACAGCAGGACAACAGTAGAACAACAGCAGAACAACAGTAGAACAAGAGCAGGACAACAGTAGAACAACAGTAGAACAACAGCAGGACAACAGTAGAACAACAGCAGAACAACAGTAGAACAACAGCAGGACAACAGTAGAACAACAGTAGAACAACAGTAGGACAACAGTAGAACAACAGTAGAACAACAGCAGGACAACAGTAGAACAACAGCAGGACAACAGTAGAACAACAGTAGAACAACAGTAGAACAACAGCAGGACAACAGTAGAACAACAGCAGGACAACAGTAGAACAACAGTAGAACAACAGTAGAACAACAGTAGAACAACAGCAGGACAACAGTAGAACAACAGCAGGACAACAGTAGAACAACAGTAGAACAACAGTAGAACAACAGTAGAACAACAGCAGGACAACAGTAGAACAACAGTAGAACAACAGTAGAACAACAGTAGAACAACAGTAGAACAACAGCAGGACAACAGTAGAACAACAGCAGGACAACAGTAGAACAACAGTAGAACAACAGTAGAACAACAGCAGAACAACAGCAGGACAACAGCAGGACAACAGCAGGACAACAGTAGAACAACAGTAGAACAAAAGCAGGACAACAGTAGAACAACAGTAGAACAACAGCAGGACAACAGTAGAACAACAGTAGAACAACAGTAGAACAACAGCAGGACAACAGCAGAACAACAGCAGGACAACAGTAGAACAACAGCAGGACAACAGTAGAACAACAGCAGGACAACAGTAGAACAACAGCAGGACAACAGTAGAACAACAGTAGAACAACAGTAGAACAACAGTAGAACAACAGCAGGACAACAGTAGAACAACAGCAGGACAACAGTAGAAAACAGCAGGACAACAGTAGAACAACAGCAGGACAACAGTAGAACAACAGTAGAACAACAGTAGAACAACAGTAGAACAACAGCAGGACAACAGTAGAACAACAGTAGGACAACAGTAGAACAACAGTAGAACAACAGCAGGACAACAGTAGAACAACAGTAGAACAACAGTAGAACAACAGCAGAACAACAGCAGGACAACAGTAGAACAACAGCAGGACAACAGTAGAACAACAGCAGGACAACAGTAGAACAACAGTAGAACAACAGCAGGACAACAGTAGAACAACAGTAGGACAACTGTAGAACAACAGCAGGACAACAGTAGAACAACAGAAGAACAACAGTAGAACAACAGTAGGACAACAGAAGAACAACAGTAGAACAACAGCAGAACAACAGCAGGACAACAGTAGGACAACAGTAGAACAACAGTAGGACAACAGCAGAACAACAGTAGGACAACAGTAGAACAACAGTAGAACAACAGTAGAACAACAGCAGGACAACAGTAGAACAACAGTAGAACAACAGCAGGACAACAGCAGGACAACAGCAGGACAACAGTAGAACAACAGTAGAACAACAGTAGAACAACAGCAGGACAACAGTAGAACAACAGCAGGACAACAGTAGAACAACAGCAGGACAACAGCAGGACAACAGTAGAACAACAGTAGAACAACAGCAGGACAACAGTAGAACAACAGTAGAACAACAGTAGAACAACAGCAGGACAACAGTAGAACAACAGCAGGACAACAGTAGAACAACAGCAGGACAACAGTAGAACAACAGTAGAACAACAGTAGAACAACAGTAGAACAACAGCAGGACAACAGTAGAACAACAGTAGAACAACAGTAGAACAACAGCAGGACAACAGTAGAACAACAGCAGGACAACAGTAGAACAACAGCAGGACAACAGCAGGACAACAGCAGGACAACAGCAGAACAACAGTAGAACAACAGCAGGACAACAGTAGAACAACAGTAGGACAACAGTAGAACAACAGCAGGACAACAGTAGAACAACAGTAGAACAACAGCAGGACAACAGTAGAACAACAGCAGAACAACAGTAGAACAACAGCAGGACAACAGTAGAACAACAGTAGAACAACAGCAGGACAACAGTAGAACAACAGTAGAACAACAGCAGGACAACAGTAGAACAACAGTAGAACAACAGTAGAACAACAGCAGGACAACAGTAGAACAACAGTAGAACAACAGCAGGACAACAGTAGAACAACAGCAGAACAACAGTAGAACAACAGCAGGACAACAGTAGAACAACAGTAGAACAACAGTAGAACAACAGTAGAACAACAGTAGAACAACAGCAGGACAACAGTAGAAAAACAGTAGAACAACAGTAGAACAACAGTAGAACAACAGTAGAACAACAGCAGGACAACAGTAGAACAACAGTAGAACAACAGCAGGACAACAGTAGAACAACAGTAGAACAACAGTAGAACAACAGCAGGACAACAGTAGAACAACAGCAGGACAACAGTAGAACAACAGCAGGACAACAGTAGAACAACAGCAGAACAACAGTAGGACAACAGTAGAACAACAGCAGGACAACAGTAGAACAACAGTAGAACAACAGCAGGACAACAGTAGAACAACAGCAGGACAACAGTAGAACAACAGCAGGACAACAGTAGAACAACAGCAGGACAACAGTAGAACAACAGTAGAACAACAGTAGAACAACAGCAGGACAACAGTAGAACAACAGTAGAACAACAGTAGAACAACAGCAGAACAACAGCAGGACAACAGTAGAACAACAGTAGAACAACAGCAGAACAACAGTAGAACAACAGCAGGACAACAGTAGAACAACAGCAGGACAACAGCAGGACAACAGCAGAACAACAGTAGAACAACAGTAGAACAACAGTAGAACAACAGCAGGACAACAGTAGAACAACAGTAGAACAACAGCAGGACAACAGTAGAACAACAGTAGAACAACAGTAGAACAACAGTAGAACAACAGCAGAACAACAGCAGAACAACAGCAGAACAACAGTAGAACAACAGCAGGACAACAGTAGAACAACAGTAGAACAACAGTAGAACAACAGCAGGACAACAGTAGAACAACAGTAGAACAACAGCAGGACAACAGTAGAACAACAGCAGAACAACAGCAGGACAACAGCAGGACAACAGTAGAACAACAGTAGAACAACAGTAGAACAACAGCAGGACAACAGTAGAACAACAGTAGAACAACAGCAGGACAACAGTAGAACAACAGCAGGACAACAGTAGAACAACAGTAGAACAACAGTAGAACAACAGTAGAACAACAGCAGGACAACAGTAGAACAACTGTAGAACAACAGCAAGACAACAGTAGAACAACAGTAGAACAACAGTAGAACAACAGCAGGACAACAGTAGAACAACAGCAGGACAACAGCAGGACAACAGTAGAACAACAGCAGGACAACAGTAGAACAACAGTAGAACAACAGTAGAACAACAGTAGAACAACAGCAGAACAACAGTAGAACAACAGCAGGACAACAGCAGGACAACAGTAGAACAACAGCAGGACAACAGTAGAACAACAGTAGAACAACAGCAGGACAACAGTAGAACAACAGCAGGACAACAGTAGAACAACAGTAGAACAACAGCAGGACAACAGTAGAACAACAGCAGAACAACAGTAGAACAACAGTAGAACAACAGTAGAACAACAGTAGAACAACAGCAGGACAACAGCAGGACAACAGTAGAACAACAGTAGAACAACAGTAGAACAACAGTAGAACAACAGTAGAACAACAGCAGGACAACAGTAGAACAACAGCAGGACAACAGTAGAACAACAGTAGAACAACAGTAGAACAACAGCAGGACAACAGTAGAACAACAGTAGAACAACAGTAGAACAACAGCAGGACAACAGTAGAACAACAGTAGAACAACAGTAGAACAACAGTAGAACAACAGCAGAACAACAGTAGAACAACAGCAGGACAACAGTAGAACAACAGTAGAACAACAGTAGAACAACAGCAGGACAACAGTAGAACAACAGCAGAACAACAGTAGAACAACAGCAGGACAACAGTAGAACAACAGCAGGACAACAGTAGAACAACAGTAGAACAACAGCAGGACAACAGTAGAACAACAGCAGGACAACAGTAGAACAACAGCAGAACAACAGTAGAACAACAGTAGAACAACAGCAGGACAACAGTAGAACAACAGTAGAACAACAGTAGAACAACAGCAGGACAACAGTAGAACAACAGCAGGACAACAGTAGAACAACAGCAGAACAACAGTAGAACAACAGTAGAACAACAGCAGGACAACAGTAGAACAACAGCAGAACAACAGTAGAACAACAGCAGGACAACAGTAGAACAACAGTAGAACAACAGTAGAACAACAGTAGAACAACAGCAGAACAACAGTAGAACAACAGTAGAACAACAGCAGGACAACAGTAGAACAACAGTAGAACAACAGTAGAACAACAGCAGGACAACAGTAGAACAACAGCAGGACAACAGTAGAACAACAGCAGAACAACAGTAGAACAACAGTAGAACAACAGCAGGACAACAGTAGAACAACAGCAGAACAACAGTAGAACAACAGCAGGACAACAGTAGAACAACAGTAGAACAACAGTAGAACAACAGTAGAACAACAGCAGGACAACAGTAGAACAACAGCAGAACAACAGTAGAACAACAGCAGGACAACAGTAGAACAACAGTAGAACAACAGTAGAACAACAGCAGGACAACAGTAGAACAACAGTAGAACAACAGTAGAACAACAGTAGAACAACAGCAGGACAACAGCAGGACAACAGTAGAACAACAGTAGAACAACAGTAGAACAACAGTAGAACAACAGCAGGACAACAGTAGAACAACAGTAGAACAACAGTAGAACAACAGCAGGACAACAGTAGAACAACAGTAGAACAACAGTAGAACAACAGTAGAACAACAGTAGAACAACAGCAGGACAACAGTAGAACAACAGTAGAACAACAGTAGAACAACAGTAGAACAACAGTAGAACAACAGCAGGACAACAGTAGAACAACAGTAGAACAACAGCAGGACAACAGCAGAACAACAGTAGAACAACAGCAGGACAACAGTAGAACAACAGTAGAACAACAGTAGAACAACAGTAGAACAACAGCAGGACAACAGTAGAACAACAGCAGGACAACAGCAGAACAACAGTAGAACAACAGTAGAACAACAGTAGAACAACAGCAGAACAACAGCAGGACAACAGCAGGACAACAGCAGGACAACAGTAGAACAACAGTAGAACAACAGTAGAACAACAGCAGAACAACAGCAGGACAACAGTAGAACAACAGTAGAACAACAGCAGAACAACAGTAGAACAACAGTAGAACAACACTGTTGTCCTGCTGTTGTTCTACAACAGGCCTTTCGGTATCACTCATCTCTTTGTTGCTGGATCTGTGTCTACTCTGCACTCAGACTAGTGGGTTTTTATAATCAACTGTCAAGTTGTAGCCTGGTGGGTTTGTATAATCTACTGTCAAGTTGTAGCCTGGTGTGGTGGGTTCGTATAATCTTTTGAGGTCATAGTAAGAGGATGATAAAACATCTGAGCTGTAGACTTACATTTCAATGCTCCGTATGGCGTACTGGAAAGAAACACACCCAGTAACGTAAGACTGAGACAGTTTTGTAAATAGAAGTGTTTTGTTCTCCATCAATATGGATATCCACCACCTCCATGCACAATGCTTCTACATGCCTCAGAGTGTCAGCGATTCTGGATTCTTCTACAACAACTACTCAGCCAGGTTGGTTGTACATTCATTTGTTAATTAACACTTCGTAATATGTTTTATAAACAGTTCACAATGCCATTTCATAATCATTAATATGAATTTAAAACACATGTATAAATCAAATCAAATGAGCAATTATAACGGCTTATTCATAAAATGTATTATGAAGTGTAACTCATTTAGTTTACTGTGACCAATTGGCAACTGTTAGGGAGGTTAATGAGAGTGAGTTAGTTATTCAACGCAAAATGATTTAACTGTAGAAACCTAAAATGTTAACGCCACAGTAGCTTCTAATGCAGTGTTTACCAACTCCAGTCGTTGAGTACTTACAACAGTACACATTTTCATTGTAGCCCTGGACAAAAACATCATTATTATTAAAAATGTGTACACATTGGGGGTAGTCGAGGACCAGGGTTGGGAAACACTGTTCTCATGCATACAGCAACAAATCCTCTAGTCAATTAAGCCTAAATAATCTGAATTCATTTAGAATATTCTTGTTATTTAGTGAAAGGCATATTTGTACTGTCGTTAGTAGTTGGAGTGCTGACAGTCTGCATATGAGTGGTTTACAGAAATTTAGAATCTTTCTATGTTGACCTACTGAGGACTCCCAGGGCCTTCAGAAAGTATTCATACCCCTTGAATTATTCCACGTTTGTGACCGGCCGCCTCAATTCGGTTTTATGTAGCAAAATGTGAAATTGTGTTTTTTTTTTTACATTGGATAAAAGTAGAGACTCAAAGCTACAAAATGCTATGTCATACTATATCATACACTACAGTTGAGGAACAATGGGAAAGTAATTCTGCTTTGAAAGTTGATAGACTTGTAAACTTGAGAAAATGCCCCTTGAATGTTTTGGTACACCTACTGGAGAGCTCTTCTTTATCTACACCCGTTCAGCATCCTTCACACTGTCTTAAGCCTTAGCTCCACCCATCTCTTTCTTTAAGGATTCACATGTCAGGCCATGTGCTAAACAGAGTGAGTACGGTAGTGTGGTAAACAACCAAAGATTTCAAGACCAAAAGTGGTTTAAGTAGTAGCCTACAATAAGGAGTTTTTTCAGTACACATACATGCATAAAAATAGAATTAACATGAATAGAAATAGAATGAACATTCTACATGCAAAAACGATTATCAGGCCGTTGGTTGAGAAAGCCTTCTGTGGAATTAAGTTGTTGGCACAGTAACTCTCCTCTCTGTCATTCTAATGTTGTTATGTTGTTGAGAGCAGTAGCAACACTTTTGTAGTCTCCATGGCTAATGTTATATCTTTAAAAAAAAGCAGCGGTAGCAAGGATTATCTACACATACTGAGCAGCTCATGTTATAGACAGAAGCGTGCTACATGGCAGACCAATCCGAACTCATCTCTCGGCATGTCCAGCCCATCCATTATTTCAGCCAATAGTGGCTAGCGGGAAGGATCCTGTATTTTTCCGTGGCTACTAATCGGACGACTTCTATTACAGATGGCATACAAGTTTGTTATTAAGGCACATGAAAGTTCAAATGTTCCAGAAGGCATTTCTGCCCCCAAAATTTATTTTGATGTATTTTTTTATTCAAATGTTCAAATGCCTCTCCTGTGAAGTAGTGACGTGTGTCAGCTTCTTGAAACGGGTTACACTTCCTAGTACTATGAGCTCCCGGGTGGAGCAGCGGTCTAAGGCACTGCTACTCAGTGCTAGAGGCATCACTACAGACACCCTGGTTTGAATCCAGGCTGTATCACAACCGGTCGTGATTGGAAGTCCCATAGGGTGGTGCAGAATTGGCCCAGGGTCGTCCGGGTTTGGACGGTGTAGGCCGTCATTGTAAATAAGAATTTGTTCTTAACTGACTTGCCTAGTTAAATAAAGGTTCAATTTAATTTAAAAAAAAAACAGAAAAAACATGTAATGACAAGCATACCCATAACATGATGCAGCCACCACCATGCTTGAAAATATGAAGAGTGGTACTCAGTGATGTTTTGGATTTGCCCCAAACATAACGCTTTGTATTCAGGACATAAAGTTACTTTCTTTGCCAGATTTTTTTCTTCAGTTTTACATTAGTGCCATATTGCAAACAGGATGCGTGCTTTTGCATATTTTAATTATCTACAGGCTTCTTTCTTTTCACTCTGTCATTTAGGTTAGTATTGTGGAGTAACTAAAATGTTGTTGATCCATCCTCAGTTTTCTCCTATCACAGCCATTAAACTCTGTAACTGTTTTAAAGTCACCATTGGCTTTATGGTGAAATCCCTGAGCGGTTTCCTTCCACTCTGGCAACTGAGTGAGAATGGACGCCTGTATCTTTGTAGTGACTGGGTGTGATTAATATCATCCAAAGTGTAATTAATAACTTCACCATGCTCAAAGGGATATTCAATGTAATTTTATTTTCTTATTTTTACCCATTTAAAAATAGATGCCCTTCTTTGCGAGGCATTGAAAAACCTCCCTGGTCTTTGGGGTTGAATATGCGTTTGAAATGCACTTCTCAACTGAAAGACCTTACAGATAATTGTATGTGTGGGGTACATAGTGACGTAGTCATTTAGAACAGTGTCCCGTGAGGCTCAGTTGGTAGAGCATGGTGTTTGCAATGCCAGGGTTGTGGGTTCTATTCACACCGGGGGACTATGCTCTAGCCTTTAGCTCAGTGCCGACGTTGCCTGTAATCCATGGCTTCTGGTTGGGATATGTACGTACGGTCACTGTGAGCATGACATTGTCGATGCACTTATTAATGAAGCCGGTCACTGATGTGGTAAACTCCTCAATGCCATCGGATGAATCCCGGAACATATTCCAGTCTGTGCTAGCGAAACAGTCCTATAGCTTAGCATTCGCTTCATCGAACCACTCCAGAATTGATCGTGCCACTAGTACTTCCTGTTTGTGTTTCTTTTTTTGTAAGCAGGAATCAGGAGGATAGAGTTATGGTCAGATTAGCCAAATAGAGGGTGAGGGAGAGTGTTGTATGTGTCTCTGTGTGTGGAGTAAATGTGATCTAGAGTTTGTATGAGTCTCTGTGTGTGCGGTAAAGTTGGTCTAGAGTTTGTATGAGTCTCTGTGTGTGCAGTAAAGTTGGTCTAGAGTTTGTATGAGTGTCTGTGTGTGCGGTAAAGTTGGTCTAGAGTTTGTATGAGTATCTGTGTGTGCGGTAAAGTTGGTCTAGAGTTTGTATGAGTCTCTGTGTGTGCGGTAAAGTTGGTCTAGAGTTTGTATGAGTCTCTGTGTGTGCGGTAAAGTTGGTCTAGAGTTTGTATGAGTCTCTGTGTGTGCGGTAAAGTTGGTCTAGAGTTTGTATGAGTCTCTGTGTGTGCGGTAAAGTTGGTCTAGAGTTTTTTCGCCTCTAGTTGCACAGGTGTCATGCTGGTAGAAATGAGGTAAAGGCGGCGGGTGAGTGAGTGAATAAGTACATGTGCACGTGCTTTTATTAAATGTAGCATCACAAATGGTTACAAGGTTTGTGTGTGTGTGTGTGTGTGTGTGTGTGTGTGTGTGTGTGTGTGTGTGTGTGTGTGTGTGTGTGTGTGTGTGTGTGTGTGTGTGTGTGTGTGTGTGTGTGTGTGTGTGTGTGTGTGTGTGTGTGTGTGTGTGTGTGTGTGCGAACAAGTACATGTGCGCGTGGTTGTATTCAATTTAGCATCACTAATGGGTTTTAATGCATGAGACCTTTTTGCGGGGACATTTAGCTAACAACATATGCACGTTAATGGAGAAGCAGGAAATACCATTAAGGGCCACATCCCTCTCTCCTGTTTGTGGCTTAATTCACGTTCATTCAGCGTGCTGTACTTTAACATGTAAGATGTTGGGGGCTAAAACACTCAGCTTGTCAGACATGTGGTGGACAAAGTGATTCCTAAGGATCGAAGTTGGAGCTTGCTGACATAGATTAGAGTTTCTACGTCTTGTTGTGACATAGGTTAGAGTTTCTACGTCTTGTTGTGACATAGATTGGAGTTTCTACGTCTTGTTGTGACATAGATTAGAGTTTCTACGTCTTGTTGTGACATAGGTTAGAGTTTCTACGTCTTGTTGTGACATAGATTAGAGTTTCTACGTCTTGTTGTGACATAGATTAGAGTTTCTACGTCTTGTTCTGACATAGATTAGAGTTTCTATGTCTTGTTGTGACATAGATTAGAGTTTCTATGTCTTGCTGTGACATAGATTAGAGTTTCTATGTTTTGTTGTGACATAGATTAGAGTTTCTACGTCTTGTTGTGACATAGATTAGAGTTTCTACGTCTTGTTGTGACATAGATTAGAGTTTCTACGTCTTGTTGTGACATAGATTAGAGTTTCTACGTCTTGTTGTGACATAGATTAGAGTTTCTACGTCTTGTAGTGACATAGATTAGAGTTTCTACGTCTTGTTGTGACATAGATTAGAGTTTCTACGTCTTGTTGTGACATAGATTAGAGTTTCTACGTCTTGTTGTGACATAGGTTAGAGTTTCTACGTCTTGTTGTGACATAGATTAGAGTTTCTACGTCTTGTTGTGACATATTTTAGAGTTTCTACGTCTTGTTGTGACATAGATTAGAGTTTCTACGTCTTGTTGTGACATAGATTAGAGTTTCTACGTCTTGTTGTGACATAGGTTAGAGTTTCTACGTCTTGTTGTGACATAGATTAGAGTTTCTACGTCTTGTTGTGACATAGATTAGAGTTTCTACGTCTTGTTGGCTAAATATGCATTGCATTAGTGAGCACACACTTAATATGTTTAATGCTCAGTTTATAGTTGTGTAAATCCTCATGTAAATGCTAAGTTTATAGTTGTGTAAATCCTCATGTAAATGCTCAGTTTATAGTTGTGTAAATCCTCATGTAAATGCTCAGTTTATAGTTGTGTAAATCCTTATGTAAATCCTCAGTTTATAGTTGTGTAAATCCTCATGTAAATGCTGAGTTTATAGTTGTGTAAATCCTCATTTATAGTTGTGTAAATCCTCATTTATAGTTGTGTAAATCCTCATTTATAGTTGTGTAAATCCTCATTTATAGTTGTGTAAATCCTCATGCATAGTTGTGTAAATCCTCATGCATAGTTGTGTAAATCCTCATGCATAGTTGTGTAAATCCTCATGCTTTATGGCCCTATTGGAAAAAGACTAAAAGGAGTTCCCACATCATTGTCTAAAAATGGTCTTGACAGTATGTCTGTCCATTTTTTATATAACCACACTGGCCACCCGGTCTTCCACCAAATCAAATGTTACTTGTCACATGCGCTGAATACAACAGGTGTAGTAGACCTTACAGTGAAATGCTGAATACAACAGGTGTAGTAGACCTTACAGTGAAATGCTGAATACAACAGGTGTAGACCTTACAGTGAAATGCTGAATACAACAGGTGTAGTAGACCTTACAGTGAAATGCTGAATACAACAGGTGTAGTAGACCTCACAGTGAAATGCTGAATACGACAGGTGTAGTAGACCTTACAGTGAAATGCTGAATACAACAGGTGTAGTAGACCTTACAGTGAAATGCTGAATACAACAGGTGTAGTAGACCTTACAGTGAAATGCTGAATACGACAGGTGTAGTAGACCTCACAGTGAAATGCTGAATACAACAGGTGTAGTAGACCTTACAGTGAAATGCTGAATACAACAGGTGTAGTAGACCTTACAGTGAAATGCTGAATACAACAAGTGTAGACCTTACAGTGAAATGCTGAATACAACAAGTGTAGACCTGACAGTGAAATGCTGAATACAACAAGTGTAGACCTTACAGTGAAATGCCGAATACAACAAGTGTAGACCTTACAGTGAAATGCCGAATACAACAGGTGTAGTAGACCTTACAGTGAAATGCTGAATACAACAGGTGTAGTAGACCTTACAGTGAAATGCTGAATACAACAAGTGTAGACCTTACAGTGAAATGCTGAATATAACAGGTGTAGACCTTACAGTGAAATGCCGAATACAACAAGTGTAGACCTTACAGTGAAATGCTGAATATAACAGGTGTAGACCTTACAGTGAAATGCCGAATACAACCGGTGTAGTAGACCTTACAGTGAAATGCTGAATACAACCGGTGTAGACCTTACAGTGAAATGCCGAATACAACAAGTGTAGACCTTACAGTGAAATGCTGAATATAACAGGTGTAGACCTTACAGTGAAATGCTGAATACAACAGGTGTAGTAGACCTTACAGTGAAATGCTGAATACAACCGGTGTTGACCTTACTTACTTACAAGCCTTTAACCAACAACGCAGTTTTAAGAAAAATAAATGTTCAAGCATTTACTAAAATTAACTAAAGTTTAAAAAAAAAATTAAATACTGTAGTCCTCTGTCCTGACAGGACTCCCTTCCAGCTGGAATTTCTCTGAGATTACAGACTTGTGCTTGTGGGAGAGTTAAAGCCTAGATAATTTAGCTTTAAGACGGGAGTGAGGTAACGATCTCCTCGGAAGTCGCCTGTAATCCCACCACTGAGACGTTCTCTCACAGCTGTTGTGTGTGAGAGTGTGCGCGCGCGCGCGTGTGTGCTGGAGCCGCCCCAAAAGGATTATACTGCACTGCACTCTGGGTAAAAAGACTAGAGTGCATCACCCACTCTATCCCCTCCCTGCTGCCCTCTCTCTAATAACAGGGAAGGAACTAAACATCACATTTTTCAACTCATTCACCAAATGGTGCAGGGTGTCGCTCACAGCCATAAATACCCTCGTCGTTATTTTGAGTTCATGCCATACACCAGCTGTCTGTTCAGGAGCTTAGTGTTCTACGCCAATGCAACACGTGGCTGTTCAGTTAGAAGTTTATGTTTTATTGTAATTTGTATGGAGCTTTATTGGCAGAAGGCACCATAACACTTCTGACTATAACAACATCTCTTGATAGCAACTCACAAATTCCACACAAATGTCCTTGTCCATTTATTAACAAAACAAAGCAAACAAAAGAAAGGAACGTAGTCCGTATAGTCAAACGCACATCACATGTTAAGGAGTGCTGGGCAGAAGGAAACTTGTATTATAAATGAAAATAGAGAAACTAGTTGGATGCAATTGTTAGTGACAAATGTATGTCGAGAGGAGTCTGCCCTGTAGAGACATCTCTTATCCACCATAGAGCCCTGTAGAGACATCTCTTATCCACCATAGAGCCCTGTAGAGAGATCTCTTATCCACCATAGAGCCCTGTAGAGACATCTCTTATCCACCATAGAGCTCTGTAGAGACATCTCTTATCCACCATAGAGCTCTGTAGAGACATCTCTTATCCACCATAGAGCCCTGGAGAGACATCTCTTATCCACCGTAGAGCCCTGTAGAGACATCTCTTATCCACCATAGAGCCCTGTAGAGACATCTCTTATCCACCATAGAGCTCTGTAGAGACATCTCTTATCCACCATAGAGCCCTGTAGAGACATCTCTTATCCACCATAGAGCTCTGTAGAGACATCTCTTATCCACCATAGAGCCCTGTAGAGACATCTCTTATCCACCATAGAGCTCTGTAGAGACATCTCTTATCCACCATAGAGCCCTGTAGAGACATCTCTTATCCACCATAGAGCCCTGTAGAGAGATCTCTTATCCACCATAGAGCCCTGTAGAGACATCTCTTATCCACCATAGAGCCCTGTAGAGACATCTCTTATCCACCATTGAGCTCTGTAGAGACATCTCTTATCCACCATAGAGCCCTGTAGAGAGATCTCTTATCCACCATAGTGCCCTGTAGAGACATCTCTTATCCACCATAGAGCTCTGTAGAGACATCTCTTATCCACCATAGAGCCCTGTAGAGACATTATCCACCATAGAGCCCTGTAGAGACATCTCTTATCCACCATAGAGCCCTGTAGAGACATCTCTTATCCACCATAGAGCCCTGTAGAGACATCTCTTATCCACCATAGAGACCTGTAGAGACATTATCCACCATAGAGCCCTGTAGAGAGATCTCTTATCCACCATAGAGCCCTGTAGAGACATCTCTTATCCACCATAGAGCCCTGTAGAGACATCTCTTATCCACCATAGAGCCCTGTAGAGACATCTCTTATCCACCATAGAGCCCTGTAGAGACATCTCTTATCCACCATAGAGCCCTGTAGAGACATCTCTTATCCACCATAGAGCTCTGTAGAGACATCTCTTATCCACCATAGAGCCCTGTAGAGACATCTCTTATCCACCATAGAGCCCTGTAGAGACATCTCTTATCCACCATAGAGCCCTGTAGAGACATCTCTTATCCACCATAGAGCCCTGTAGAGACATCTCTTATCCACCATAGAGCTCTGTAGAGACATCTCTTATCCACCATAGAGCCCTGTAGAGAGATCTCTTATCCACCATAGAGCCCTGTAGAGAGATCTCTTATCCACCATAGAGCCCTGTAGAGACATTATCCACCATAGAGCCCTGTAGAGACATCTCTTATCCACCATAGAGCCCTGTAGAGACATATCTTATCCACCAAAGAGCCCTGTAGAGACATCTCTTATCCACCATAGAGCCCTGTAGAGACATCTCTTATCCACCATAGAGCCCTGTAGAGACATCTCTTATCCACCATAGAGCCCTGTAGAGACATCTCTTATCCACCATAGAGCCCTGTAGAGACATTATCCACCATAGAGCCCTGTAGAGACATCTCTTATCCACCATAGAGCCCTGTAGAGACATCTCTTATCCACCATAGAGCCCTGTAGAGACATCTCTTATCCACCATAGAGACCTGTAGAGACATTATCCACCATAGAGCCCTGTAGAGAGATCTCTTATCCACCATAGAGCCCTGTAGAGACATCTCTTATCCACCATAGAGCCCTGTAGAGACATCTCTTATCCACCATAGAGCCCTGTAGAGACATCTCTTATCCACCATAGAGCCCTGTAGAGACATCTCTTATCCACCATAGAGCCCTGTAGAGACATCTCTTATCCACCATAGAGCTCTGTAGAGACATCTCTTATCCACCATAGAGCCCTGTAGAGACATCTCTTATCCACCATAGAGCCCTGTAGAGACATCTCTTATCCACCATAGAGCCCTGTAGAGACATCTCTTATCCACCATAGAGCCCTGTAGAGACATCTCTTATCCACCATAGAGCTCTGTAGAGACATCTCTTATCCACCATAGAGCCCTGTAGAGAGATCTCTTATCCACCATAGAGCCCTGTAGAGAGATCTCTTATCCACCATAGAGCCCTGTAGAGACATTATCCACCATAGAGCCCTGTAGAGACATCTCTTATCCACCATAGAGCCCTGTAGAGACATATCTTATCCACCAAAGAGCCCTGTAGAGACATCTCTTATCCACCATAGAGGCCTGTAGAGACATCTCTTATCCACCATAGAGCCCTGTAGAGACATCTCTTATCCACCATAGAGCCCTGTAGAGACATCTCTTATCCACCATAGAGCTCTGTAGAGACATCTCTTATCCACCATAGAGCCCTGTAGAGACATCTCTTATCCACCATAGAGCCCTGTAGAGACATCTCTTATCCACCATAGAGCCCTGTAGAGACATCTCTTATCCACCATAGAGCCCTGTAGAGACATCTCTTATCCACCATAGAGCTCTGTAGAGACATCTCTTATCCACCATAGAGCCCTGTAGAGACATCTCTTATCCACCATAGAGCTCTGTAGAGACATCTCTTATCCACCATAGAGCCCTGTAGAGACATCTCTTATCCACCATAGAGCTCTGTAGAGACATCTCTTATCCACCAAAGAGCCCTGTAGAGACATCTCTTATCCACCATAGAGCCCTGTAGAGACATCTCTTATCCACCATAGAGCCCTGTAGAGACATCTCTTATCCACCATAGAGCCCTGTAGAGACATCTCTTATCCACCATAGAGCCCTGTAGAGACATCTCTTATCCACCATAGAGCCCTGTAGAGACATCTCTTATCCACCATAGAGCTCTGTAGAGACATCTCTTATCCACCATAGAGCCCTGTAGAGACATCTCTTATCCACCATAGAGCCCTGTAGAGACATCTCTTATCCACCATAGAGCCCTGTAGAGACATCTCTTATCCACCATAGAGCCCTGTAGAGACATCTCTTATCCACCATAGAGCCCTGTAGAGAGATCTCTTATCCACCATAGAGCCCTGTAGAGACATCTCTTATCCACCATAGAGCCCTGTAGAGACATCTCTTATCCACCATAGAGCTCTATAGAGACATCTCTTATCCACCATAGAGCTCTGTAGAGAGATCTCTTATCCACCATAGAGCCCTGTAGAGACATATCTTATCCACCATAGAGCCCTGTAGAGAGATCTCTTATCCACCATAGAGCTCTGTAGAGACATCTCTTATCCACCAAAGAGCCCTGTAGAGACATCTCTTATCCACCATAGAGCCCTGTAGAGACATCTCTTATCCACCATAGAGCCCTGTAGAGACATCTCTTATCCACCATAGAGCCCTGTAGAGACATCTCTTATCCACCATAGAGCCCTGTAGAGACATCTCTTATCCACCATAGAGCTCTGTAGAGACATCTCTTATCCACCATAGAGCTCTGTAGAGACATTTCTTATCCACCATAGAGCCCTGTAGAGACATCTCTTATCCACCATAGAGCCCTGTAGAGACATCTCTTATCCACCATAGAGCCCTGTAGAGACATCTCTTATCCACCATAGAGCTCTGTAGAGACATCTCTTATCCACCATAGAGACCTGTAGAGACATCTCTTATCCACCATAGAGCTCTGTAGAGACATTTCTTATCCACCATAGAGCTCTGTAGTGACATCTCTTATCCACCATAGAGCTCTGTAGAGACATCTCTTATCCACCATAGAGACCTGTAGAGACATCTCTTATCCACCATAGAGCTCTGTAGAGACATTTCTTATCCACCATAGAGCCCTGTAGAGACATCTCTTATCCACCATAGAGCCCTGTAGAGACATCTCTTATCCACCATAGAGCTCTGTAGAGACATCTCTTATCCACCATAGAGCTCTGTAGAGACATCTCTTATCCACCATAGAGCCCTGTAGAGACATCTCTTATCCACCATAGAGCCCTGTAGAGACATCTCTTATCCACCATAGAGCTCTGTAGAGACATTTCTTATCCACCATAGAGCTCTGTAGAGACATCTCTTATCCACCATAGAGCCCTGTAGAGACATCTCTTATCCACCATAGAGCCCTGTAGAGAGATCTCTTATCCACCATAGAGCTCTGTAGAGACATCTCTTATCCACCATAGAGCTCTGTAGAGACATCTCTTATCCACCATAGAGCTCTGTAGAGACATCTCTTATCCACCATAGAGCCCTGTAGAGACATCTCTTATCCACCATAGAGCCCTGTAGAGACATCTCTTATCCACCATAGAGCCCTGTAGAGACATCTCTTATCCACCATAGAGCCCTGTAGAGACATCTCTTATCCACCATAGAGCCCTGTAGAGACATCTCTTATCCACCATAGAGCTCTGTAGAGACATCTCTTATCCACCATAGAGCCCTGTAGAGACATCTCTTATCCACCATAGAGCTCTGTAGAGACATCTCTTATCCACCATAGAGCTCTGTAGAGACATCTCTTATCCACCATAGAGCCCTGTAGAGACATCTCTTATCCACCATAGAGCCCTGTAGAGACATCTCTTATCCACCATAGAGCCCTGTAGAGACATCTCTTATCCACCATAGAGCCCTGTAGAGACATCTCTTATCCACCATAGAGCTCTGTAGAGACATCTCTTATCCACCATAGAGCCCTGTAGAGACATCTCTTATCCACCATAGAGCCCTGTAGAGACATCTCTTATCCACCATAGAGCCCTGTAGAGACATCTCTTATCCACCATAGAGCTCTGTAGAGACATCTCTTATCCACCATAGAGCCCTGTAGAGACATCTCTTATCCACCATAGAGCCCTGTAGAGACATCTCTTATCCACCATAGAGCCCTGTAGAGACATCTCTTATCCACCATAGAGCTCTGTAGAGACATCTCTTATCCACCATAGAGCCCTGTAGAGACATCTCTTATCCACCATAGAGCCCTGTAGAGACATCTCTTATCCACCATAGAGCTCTGTAGAGACATCTCTTATCCACCATAGAGCTCTGTAGAGACATATCTTATCCACCATAGAGCCCTGTAGAGACATCTCTTATCCACCATAGAGCCCTGTAGAGACATCTCTTATCCACCATAGAGCTCTGTAGAGACATCTCTTATCCACCATAGAGCCCTGTAGAGACATCTCTTATCCACCATAGAGCCCTGTAGAGACATCTCTTATCCACCATAGAGCTCTGTAGAGACATCTCTTATCCACCATAGAGCTCTATAGAGACATCTCTTATCCACCATAGAGCTCTGTAGAGACATCTCTTATCCACCATAGAGCTCTGTAGAGACATCTCTTATCCACCATAGAGCCCTGTAGAGACATCTCTTATCCACCATAGAGCCCTGTAGAGACATCTCTTAACCACCATAGAGCTCTGTAGAGACATCTCTTATCCACCATAGAGCCCTGTAGAGACATTTCTTATCCACCATAGAGCCCTGTAGAGACATCTCTTATCCACCATAGAGCTCTGTAGAGACATCTCTTATCCACCATAGAGCCCTGTAGAGACATCTCTTATCCACCATAGAGCTCTGTAGAGACATCTCTTATCCACCATAGAGCCCTGTAGAGACATCTCTTATCCACCATAGAGCCCTGTAGAGACATCTCTTATCCACCATAGAGCTCTGTAGAGACATCTCTTATCCACCATAGAGCTCTATAGAGACATCTCTTATCCACCATAGAGCTCTGTAGAGACATCTCTTATCCACCATAGAGCCCTGTAGAGACATCTCTTATCCACCATAGAGCTCTGTAGAGACATCTCTTATCCACCATAGAGCCCTGTAGAGACATATCTTATCCACCATAGAGCCCTGTAGAGACATTTCTTATCCACCATAGAGCTCTGTAGAGACATCTCTTATCCACCATAGAGCCCTGTAGAGACATTTGTTATCCACCATAGAGCCCTGTAGAGACATATCTTATCCACCAAAGAGCTTTGGGATTGGGTTACAGACTCCTCTTTGTGATTGTTGGTGCGTGGAGAGAGGAGTGAGGAGGCAGGGATGATACAGACAGGAACTGAATGGGAGAGGAGTGAGGAGGCAGGGAGGGTACAGACAGGGACTGAATGGGAGAGGAGTGAGGAGGCAGGGAGGGTACAGACAGGGACTGAATGAGAGAGGAGTGAGGAGGCAGGGAGGGTACAGACAGGGACTGAATGGGAGAGGAGTGAGGAGGCAGGGATGATACAGACAGGGACTGAATGGTTAAACCTTGAAGTCTAAAATGGTCACAGTCACAGTGTCCCTGGATCTTTACATATATCATCAGCCTTTATGTTTGATGGCAGAGGTAGGATTACCTCATCATCTGCCTTACATGTTTTTCATTAGAGGTGTTGTACTCTATTTTGGGTCTTGCAGTTCAAATGTGAATTACAATTAGCAGACATATCATTGGTAGCCAGAAAGCAGGGAGTGATAGAGAAAGGCCTTCCTTACCAATGAAATAGCTGACATGATGCAGTAGACAGTGTGTGATGCTGTGTTGTGGTCTATCATTCGTGTCTGTTCAGGTACGTTCCACTGAACCAGCAGCATTCAACAATTACCCTGCCCGGCAACAAAAGCTCTGCCTGCTGGCTAGCTGGGCACCTCCCTCTCACTGCCTGACGCCTGCTCTGCCTCCAGGGTTCCCATGGAAACCCTGAATCTTTTCCCAGGCAAAATGTAATTTAGTTGTGTCGATGGGGAAATTAGGCCTACAGCCTGCTTTTAGAAAAAGGCTGCCCCTTACCTAACTGTTTATTTACCAACGCACCCATTTTAGTTGTCCTAGACAGGGTCAGGAAACCAGGAGTGTGTCCATTAGTGCACATCGTAGCTAAACGTTTTGCAACTAAAAAAACATAAAATCCTCCAGCAAATGTTTAGAAAGTTCAAGCTCATTTACTGTATTTCTACACACTTTCAAAACTCTAAAATGCTTTTTGGAGAACAGCATAAACAAGCAAAAAATGACCCCAGACATTATCACATTGGTTTCTGTAGCTTCATTCACCTCAGTCTATCTACAAACACAAAGCCTATTAGCTATAATGTTAACCGCTACACATTAACTCAGCACCGGGATTTAAAACTCAAATGGAATACGTACAGAGGGATCTGTTAGCAGGAAAAGTATTTTTATTAATAAATGGTTAACAAATAAATTCGCTTTTTTGTTTTACAGCAATTCTTCTGCAATTCTACACATTTTCCCATGACTTATGCCAGGTTAATATATCAGTAAGTGACTAACAAAATAAAATGGGGGTCACCTGGAGGTCAGGGTCCCCGGGCACTTACCCTGCGGCCAAGTGTAGCTAGCTAGCTAGACTCATTTAGTGAATGTCAATGATTGACATATAGGCTTGCTGAATTCAAAATGGTAGAAACGTGGTGGCATACTTTCTCCTAGCTCGCCCACGAGGCTTATTTTACATGGTTAAGCACTCAGTGTAACAGAAGCCTCCATCCAGCCTCTCAATCCCACTGGTAGTAGTCTAGCTAGAACACATTTACAGTGTGTCACTGGAGGCATTTGTCTCTTCTCCTACTTCTATATCCTTCTAAGCCTGTAATGAATTGTGTACTGACTCTCTCTGTGTAATTATTTGGATTGTTCAATGAAACAGTCAGAGGCAAAGAGAGCCGTGTGTGTCACATGAGTCATGAGAATTTCAAGGTATCCCCAAAGCAGAAGCTAATCCCGGATTAAAATGGTGATATGTTTGAGCACTTCTGTCCAATCCCAGTGAGCAAAACTGGTTTTAAAGATATTATTTCAAAAGTAGAACTGGTTGAAATAACTCACACACACGTACAGAGGTGAGTAATGATATTTAACTACTGGGTTATTGACTGGTTATATTGAATGGATGTTCCTTAAAACTAAATAATTCAAACAAAGCTCTCAAATAGATATTACACACATAGCCTGTCCACGGCCATTGAATTATTCAGGGGTCATTTTATATCTTCTATGAAACAAAGACCCAGAATTAGCGTCTATTTGTATCTATATTTTGTATTTTATTGGCCAATAAAAAGTACTTATGCATTTTTTTTAAGGTGTAGTCTTGCATATAAGGAAGACCAACAGGGTTTAAAGACCAGAGTGATTGGCAAGGAGAGGAACAGTCGCCGCTCATGTCCTCAATTAAAGCGGGTATCCGTAATGGTCAAACTGCCGCGTACGTTTTGCAATATTACATCAACGAAAGAAGTTCCATCAGACAACGAACACTGTTTTTTTTTCTCCCCCCGTCGGACTTCATAGCACGCGGGATAGAACAGCAGCATATTTTGTCTTGACGTCAACTAAACAAAACCAATAGAAGGGCTTTGGGGCCGACTGTAGCGCTGTTTCCCCCGACTACGGATTCCATCTTTAACTACATCCTGTATCCTAATATTTGGATTGTTTGGACAGTGGTTCTAGGATCATCTCCCATGTATCATTGGTTAGGCCTAATTGTTGTTTACCACCAAGTGCTTATATTAGCATTAGCTGACCACCAACCAATGTAAATCAGTGTAGTCTACCCCAATACACAGTGGGTATACCAAACATTAGGTTCCCCCATTCATAATATCGAGATGCACCCCCTCCCCCCCCCCCTTTTGCCCTCAGAACAGCCTCAATTCATCTGGGCATGGACTCTACAAGGTGTCAAAAGCGTTCCACAGGGATACTGGCCCATGTTGATTCCAATGCTTCCCACAGTTGAGTTAAGTTGGCTGGATATCCTGTGGGTGGTGGACCATTCTTGATACACACAGGAAACTGTTGAGCATGAAAAACCCAGCAGCATTGCAGTTCTTGACAGACCTGGCACCGACTACCATACCCCCTACAAAAGCACTTAAATATTTTGTCTTACCCACCCTCTGAATGGCACACATACACAATCCACATCTGAATTGTTTCAAGGCTTAAAAATCCTTCTTTAACCTGTCTCCTCCCCTTCATCTACACCGATTTGAAGTGGATTTAACAGGGGACATCAATTATGGATCATAGCTTTCACCTGGATTTACCTGGTCAGTCTACGTCATGGAAAGAGTAGGTGTTCCTAATGTTTTGTATACTCAGTGTAGAACGCTTTAAAGATGTGCTGCAGTTGTATGAGTAGGCCTTTTGTATGTGTTGCAGTTCACATGCTCGTACCATCACTCATAGGGGCAGTGCATGATTTCTAATCTGCATGATTTGACCCTTCGCATTGTGTCATGTAGGTCAAGACATTTCCCACTCTGTCACCCTGACTTGCTGTTCTGTCACCAGTTTTAGCTTAGTTGTGTTTGTCACTCCGCCCTTTTCTCCAAGTTATTTTTTCCGTCCCCAGCGATTGCGAAGCATTTGAATGAAACCAATGCTTCACAGAGAAGGCATGTTAACCATCGACCCCAAAATGCCTCCAGAAATAGGGCTTGTTTTTGTAAGCGGATCTGTCAGACACTAAAGAACTGAGTATCTTCTCAGGGACATGGGGTGGTCTTTGTGCTGTGTAGAAGCACCTGTTATGTGGTTAGATTGAGACCAAGGAAGAAATATCATTACAGTCCCAGTAATGTCTTTACATTGAAAGGCATGCGGCAGGTAGCCTAGCGGTCAGAGCGTCGGGACACTAACCGAAATTCAGAGCCAAAAAAGTTAGAAAAAAATCTGCCGATGTGCCCTTGAGCAAGGTTAACCCTAATTTCTCCTGTAAGTCGCTCTGGATAAGAGCATCTGTTAAATGACGTAAATGTTAAAAAAGAAAGAAAATCCATCAAGATATAGAAGTCGTAATATCCTCCATTCCTAAGTACTACTTGACTGAGTAGCACACTGGTGAACTGTGCCTACAGTTTAGTCTAAAGTAAGATACCAGAGCTAGGTTTTCTTTTATTGTGGTTTTATTTGAATGGCTTCTACTGATTCTATATCGATTGAGTTATTGACTTCCCTATTTGTAATGTGGTAGATTAAGATGCACTCACACCTTCTGTTTCATTTATCACTGTTAGCCTTTAGCCGTTAGCCTTTAGCCGTTAGCCGTTAGCCTTTAACTGTTAGCCTATAGCCGTTAGCCGATAGCCTTTAGCTGATAGCCTTTAACTGTTAGCGTTTAGCTGTTGGCTGTTAGGCTTTGCTTCCTTCTGCTGAGACACTATTTCACCTACTGTGTCAAACTACTCCACACTCAAAGCCTCAAATGAAGCACAACACACACTGTCCTCTTCTGCACCTAACTGGCTGAGCTGACATGTAAAGGGTAGGCCTAAACCAAACTTGCTATATCCAACTGCATGTTCAATGTCTCCTCAAGGGCTTATGGTACAATGATTTTTTGGGGGGTGTGTCTGTAATTGATTGATTTGGGCTTACAGATTTACTCTAAAACATACCAGACCGCACTTCAATTGAATTTGAAAAGCACTTGCAAGGATAGTGATGTTGGCTGGTTCTGTGATGGTTGTCTTATGGTTGTCTGATGGATACTGAGGAGTCGTGAGAATGTGTCTGTCAGTGCCAGGCTTGTGAGGCATACAGTAGGGTAGTAATCGAGGAGGGACAGCTTTGGGTCCCGACATGCTTTCAAAGCCTGACCCTCTAATATTGTTGTAGTAGTGCACATCTACTGGTACACAATATGTTGATAGAGGATGTTCTGAATCCTGCACTAATACAGCCTCAGCCATTCACTGTGCTGTGCTGAGACATGGCTGAAGTGTCAGCCTGCATGTTCTCTGTCTCGTAAGGAGGAAGAATCTAAGAGGAAGGTCACATGCTGGCATTTGAATGCTGGTGAGGTCCTAGGGGCCTTGGAGACAAGACAACCTAATGTCTGTCTCTGTGGTGGAATCTTTATTTAGTTTGAGATATTAATATGGCTTTTTTGGGGATATTGGAAAGACTTCCAGAAATATACTTATTTTGCTTTCTGTGGTGAGGCACCCACTTTGCTAAATATTTCCTTTAAGAATTGCTGTCTAGAAAAGACAGCTGTGAATGCACAGTGCTAATTTGACAATAAAGACTGAGAATGTTGAGTAGCTGAGTATTTAAAGCCGTTAGAGCAGAGCTGTCCCTGTGGTATTCACGGTGAACATGAAGAAACTTTTTGTCACTTCACAGTCCCCTGAGGGCATAAGTCAATCTCACCTCCTAGACATCTATGAGTGAAGCATCTATAGCTTGTCATGCTGTCAGGAATATTACACCATATTATACTATATTACACTATATTACACCATATTATACTATATTGCACCATATTATACTATATTACACCATGTTATACTATATTACACTATATTATACTATGTTACACCATGTTATACTATATTACACCATATTATACTATATTACACCATGTTATACTATATTACACCATATTATACTATATTACACCATATTATACTATATTACATCATATTATACTATATTACACCATGTTATACTATATTACACCATGTTACACCATGTTATACTATATTACACCATATTATACTATATTACACCATGTTATACTATATTACACCATATCACACCATTACACAATATCACACCATATCAGGGGTAAGGGCGGCAGCGTAGCCTAGTGGTTAGAGCGTTGGACTAGTAACCATGGTACAAATCTGAAAATATAATTGAAAATAAGAATTTGTTCTTAACTGACTTGTCTAGTTAAATAAAGGTAAAAAAAAAAAAAGATTAAATCATACCATATTGTTATTCATACCCTTACATATCTTCGTCCATGTACTAAAAAAACATTTTGTCGATGTGGATTTTCCTTTATATCAATTGAAAGAAGTCACCGCCTCCAAGTATTGTAAAGGTGAAGCATGGAAGTTTCTCCACTTATGAGGAGTTAGCATTAGTGCTTTGAAATGTACTATGGTATTGTAAAGGTGAAGCATGGACGTTTCTCCACTTATGAGGAGTTAGCATTAGTGCTTTGAAATGTACTATGGTATTGTAAAGGTGAAGCATGGACGTTTCTCCACTTATGAGGAGTTAGCATTAGTGCTTTGAAATGTACTATGGTATTGTAAAGGTGAAGCATGGACGTTTCTCCACTTATGAGGAGTTAGCATTAGTGCTTTGAAATGTACTATGGTATTGTAAAGGTGAAGCATGGACGTTTCTCCACTTATGAGGAGTTAGCATTAGTGCTTTGAAATGTACTATGGTATTGTAAAGGTGAAGCATGGACGTTTCTCCACTTATGAGGAGTTAGCATTAGTGCTTTGAAATGTACTATGGTATTGTAAAGGTGAAGCATGGACGTTTCTCCACTTATGAGGAGTTAGCATTAGTGCTTTGAAATGTACTATGGTATTGTAAAGGTGAAGCATGGACGTTTCTCCACTTATGAGGAGTTAGCATTAGTGCTTTGAAATGTACTATGGTATTGTAAAGGTGAAGCATGGACGTTTCTCCACTTATGAGGAGTTAGCATTAGTGCTTTGAAATGTACTATGGTATTGTAAAGGTGAAGCATGGACGTTTCTCCACTTATGAGGAGTTAGCATTAGTGCTTTGAAATGTACTATGGTATTGTAAAGGTGAAGCATGGACGTTTCTCCACTTATGAGGAGTTAGCATTAGTGCTTTGAAATGTACTATGGTATTGTAAAGGTGAAGCATGGACGTTTCTCCACTTATGAGGAGTTAGCATTAGTGCTTTGAAATGTACTATAGATGCACTATGGTTGTATTTGTTCACTACATAATTCAATAGTTTAATTCTTGTTGTCGAAAGGAATGGAGAGTTTGGAATCAAGTCTGTCTGTGCCTGGACCAAAACCATGATGTGGATGCACATTCCCAATTTATCTGGTTTGACAGATAAATACCTCACATCTGGTGAACAGATAGTTAATTAGACACTTCTGTTTTCTCTCACCGTGTTATTATCATAGATCAGCGACACACATGTCTCCTGCCCATGTTTCCGAACATTCTGAAATATGCAATTATGATACCACGACGCCACAGCAAAGCACAACACAGAGAGAGACATTTTTTGGGGAGGGGTTGGGGTTAGTGTGCTTGTTTATAGTGTTTTAAATGACTGGCCCGCCCTCTTTTTAGGGTCATACTGTCACATTTCAAACAGTACCATTAGATAGGCGTGGTTCCTTTGAGAGTTCCACTACTGAACAAGCTTGCTAACAGTACGGTACTACACAGCACCGCATCCACCAGTAGTAGGAGATACAGGGGTTAGAGGTCAACAATAAGGACTTAGGGTGAATCTCAAACATATTTCCTCGATTCCTTGCATCCTCTCTCCTCAACCTCCTTCTCAAAACACATAGGATATTCTCCTCCAATCCGTTCTGAGAAGAAGGGTAGGAGAGGATGCAAGGAATCAAGGAATATGTTTGAGATTCACCCTATGTCCTTATTGTTGATCTCTAACCCTTGTGTCCTCCTCCACAGTGAACAGAGTATCTGCCAAGCCCGCGCCTCAGTCACGGAGACCTCTAACCCCTGTGTCCTCCTCCACAGTGAACAGAGTATCTGCCAAGCCCGTGCCTCAGTCACGGTGACCTCTAACCCCTGTGTCCTCCTCCACAGTGAACAGAGTATCTGCCAAGCCCGCGCCTCAGTCACGGCGACCTCTAACCCCTGTGTCCTCCTCCACAGTGAACAGAGTATCTGCCAAGCCCGCGCCTCAGTCACGGCGACCTCTAACCCCTGTGTCCTCCTCCACAGTGAACAGAGTATCTGCCAAGCCCGCGCCTCAGTCACGGCGACCTCTAACCCCTGTGTCCTCCTCCACAGTGAACAGAGTATCTGCCAAGCCCGCGCCTCAGTCACGGCGACCTCTAACCCCTGTGTCCTCCTCCACAGTGAACAGAGTATCTGCCAAGCCCGCGCCTCAGTCACGGTGACCTCTAACCCCTGTGTCCTCCTCCACAGTGAACAGAGTATCTGCCAAGCCCGCGCCTCAGTCATGGTGTACGACGACACCAGTAAGAAGTGGGTTCCAATCAAGCCGGGCCAGCAGGGCTTCAGCCGCATCAACATCTACCACAACACGGCCAACAACACCTTCCGCGTGGTCGGGGTCAAGCTACAGGACCAACAGGTAGAGGTACACATACGCACATGCACGCACCCGCACACGCAAACACACGCACACACACCAATTAACATTGTCCGAGGGAATTTGTCTGTTCTAGTAATGTTAGTCATTTCTATGGACGTACACATCTGATGTAGATCTGGTGGAAGACTTTTCACACTGCAAGCCTTTACAGACCTCCATCACACTGTCTTTAGTTATAGAGATCATCTCCACCACACTGTCTTTAGTTATAGAGATCATCTCCACCACACTGTCTTTAGTTATAGAGATCATCTCCACCACACTGTCTTTAGTTATAGAGATCATCTCCACCACACTGTCTTTAGTTATAGAGATCATCTCCATCACACTGTCTTTAGTTATATAGATCATCTCCACCACACTGTCTTTAGTTATAGAGATCATCTCCACCACACTGTCTTTAGTTATAGAGATCATCTCCACCACACTGTCTTTAGTTATAGAGATCATCTCCACCACACTGTCTTTAGTTATAGAGATCATCTCCACCACACTGTCTTTAGTTATAGAGATCATCTCCACCACACTGTCTTTAGTTATAGAGATCATCTCCACCACACTGTCTTTAGTTATAGAGATCATCTCCACCACACTGTCTTTAGTTATAGAGATCATCTCCACCACACTGTCTTTAGTTATAGAGATCATCTCCACCACACTGTCTTTAGTTATAGAGATCATCTCCACCACACTGTCTTTAGTTATAGAGATCATCTCCACCACACTGTCTTTAGTTATAGAGATCATCTCCACCACACTGTCTTTAGTTATATAGATCATCTCCACCACACTGTCTTTAGTTATAGAGATCATCTCCACCACACACATTCGTTACTAGTTATCTCTATAATTATGTAAGACATAGTTATCTCTATAGTTACGGTTCATTGAACTAAGCTGACCATAGTAATTGGTGAATAATGAATGAATGAGTAATTGGCTGTCTGTCTCTCAGGTGGTGATCAACTACTCCATAGTGAAGGGGCTGAAGTATAACCAGGCCACGCCCACCTTTCACCAGTGGCGCGATGCCAGGCAGGTTTACGGCCTCAACTTCGCCAGCAAAGAGGAGGCCACCACCTTCTCCACCGCCATGATGTTCGCTCTGAACACGCTCAGCTCGCAAGACGGAGGTGGGACCCTTTCCCATGTGGAAGTAATCATTCTGTCCATCTGTCTGACTGTCCGTCCACCCGTCTGTTCGTCCACCTGTCTGTTTATGTCACAGTCAGGTTTAGATGGACTGTAGCTAAAACTGATGTATACTAATTAGCAGTTAATCCTGGCACGTCAGCTACTAATTATCGGTCGAAGTGCAAATATTTTTATACAGTAATTTCAAACCTGTATAGCTCCCCTATAATTTAAGGATTGTTGGATTAACATAATATAGGTTGAACATGTTTAGGTTGAAACAAGAATAATGTATTTTCAGAAACGCTCTCAACCTGTTCAGTTTACACTTGGTCCAGCCAATGACATTAGGGCTGCAGTTGCCAGTCAGTCTGGTTGCTGGGTCGATCTCCACTGAGTTCTACCTCCCTCTGCTGGACATCAAGCTCTAGAGCGAAAACACGGCCAGACATACTGTATCTGTATGGCTCTGGGTGAAAGCTTTCAGCAGTGTGTATGGGAATGGAAAACAAACCATAGAACCCTGCCAGACTATAAACTCTGTGACCTAAGTTGTGTTCAGTAGGGCACATTGTAACAAAACATTTAAAATTGTTATGAAACAGAAAATGAAAAAAAACATTTCTTAATAGTTCAAATATAACCTCCCTATTTCACTTATTTATTTGTTAACCATTTACTGAACACAACCCAGGCTAGAGCCCAGGGTGCCAGACTTGGATACGTGGCCTGGCAATATATGAGGGCCGATTGCAGACACTTGTGACATTACTGTATGCCTGAAAGCGACACTATCAAAAACAACCATTACAGTTAACCCTTACAACCATTAACATTGCACTGCCAGGACAGACACTTGCACACATCAATGTAAAGACCTGTGGTTAGATGAGATGGATGGTGCAGTCTAGTTTATGGCGACATAACTAGACTGTATATGAAGCCTTACTCTTAAGAAATAGCACATGGGCCTCTCCTGTTACAAGTTGCTGCTACTTATAAGCTGTTGGGATGGGGAGTCCGGTGGCGGCCCCATTCCGTCCCCTAGCCTTCCTATTGGTGCACAGCCTGGCTAAAATACCCATGGAGCCAAACTGTCTCCAAATCTCACATGGCACTCTCCTTTTTTTGGTAAACCTTTTGGGGAACAAGAGGGGGCCATGTTGAAGGTGAACTGAGCTATGGGGCTCCACACGCAAACCCAAGGTGCTTCTTCTGTCCAGGGAATACAGTCGCAGGCATTTTACTGCTTTATACCTGCTACTGGGGTCCCATCTTGGATCACCCGGTTCGTGGCTAATGCTATTCCAGTAGCCTGGACAGCTGCCTGACTAGAAGCCATAGTTAGTACCACACAGTAATAGCTTGCTAAAGACACTTTAAGAACTGCAGAGAGGGTCTCACGATGAGTCTTACTCCAGAGATGTCACCAGCCACTGTCAGAAGGTGCACTTCTGCGAAGATCACCCTCAGTAAGTACTGTTCCCGTGATGACAGTTGATGCAGGGTAGGTGATAGAGGGAGGGGCTGGATCAGGGCTATTTACTGCATGATGCTGCGGCAGACAATGTGAGGCTGGTGGTATTTGGCAACACCTCTCTCACCTCTTTCATTGTAGGGCTAAAATAGGGAAGTGATGTTCTGGAAATCCCTATGTTGATGTTTAAGCTTAAGCTGTATGCGTTTCTGTTGACTGCCAATTAAAGATTTCCATTCAACACAAATGTGGCCTTAAGGGGCCCTAATTGGTCAAAATAGCTTTTATATTTCATATTTTGGGGCTACAGCCCCACGGGGTGTTAAGCTGTGGCTCCTGAGGTTTGAAATACTCTTTAATAGCATCATATTTAGCTCAAGAAATCCCAATTAGGTAATCACCATCTGAGTTAGAGAGTGAGAGAGAGAAAGTAGGCCTTGTTTTGTTTCTTAAGGGCTTCTGTGCACAGGCCTGATCACGCCCAAGCACTCCCCTGGGGCACTACTTCTCTCACCTCACCATGGCAACAGCCAGGACCCCTTTATGTCGGGCCCCTGTGCTTCATCATGCACTAACCCAAACTCATCTGGCACGTACACAACCTTCCTGTTGACATCTGTAGATGTGTTGTGTAGATAATAACCCTTGATAGTGTTAATGGTGTTAGCTGTTGTGTCACTAATATAAAAGCCTTTAATTGTGCAGTCACTAGGCTGTGAGGCTGCAGTTGGCAAGTGGTATTGACTAGAGTGGTCCACGTTGTTGTATTTTAATAGTTGATTGTTTTCTTTAAAATATTAGGAAATACTTGACCAGCCCAACACCAACCTAGACCCAATCTAACATTTAGTTTCTTTACCAGCCCAACACCAACCTAGACCCAATCTAACATTTAGTTACTTTACCAGCCCAACACCAACCTAGACCCAATCTAACGGTTAGTTACTTTACCAGCCCAACACCAACCTAGACCCAATCTAACGTTTAGTTACTTTACCAGCCCAACACCAACCTAGACCCAATCTAACGTTTAGTTACTTTACCAGCCCAACACCAACCTAGACCCAATCTAACGGTTAGTTACTTTACCAGCCCAACACCAACCTAGACCCAATCTAACATTTAGTTTCTTTACCAGCCCAACACCAACCTAGACCCAATCTAACATTTAGTTTCTTTATTGTGTCTGGATCTGGAAGTATGGTATGTCTACCAAAAGAAAGCATCACATTGTATATTAGCTTTGCAGTAGTTTAATTTGATGGCAAATGGCATATATTATACGTGTTCTTAGTTTCATGTTTTCCAAACTAAACCCTGAAAAGACTGAAAATCAAGATCTGGTTGGACTAATTGTCTCATAGAAACCATCGTAGATGGACACCAACTGATTCTGGTGAGTATTTGGGCTGTTGTTATGCATTAGCTGTAGCTCTGTGCTCCACTATTAGTATTCATCTTGACGCCTCATCTGGATATGTGCTCAAATGAATTGCAAATCCATGCAGAAATCCATCAGCTGCTAAGAGGGGAGTTTAGAGGAGCCGTGCAAATAACCATCAGCTGCTAAGAAGGGGAGTTTAGAGGAGCCGTGTAGATAACCATCAGCTGCTAAGAAGGGGAGTTTAGAGGAGCCGTGCAAATAACCATCAGCTGCTAAGAAGGGGAGTTTAGAGGAGCCGTGTAGATAACCATCAGCTGCTAAGAAGGGGAGTTTAGAGGAGCCGTGCAGATAACCAACAGCTGCTAAGAAGGGGAGTTTAGAGGAGCCGTGCAAATAACCATCAGCTGCTAAGAAGGGGAGTTTAGAGGAGCCGTGTAGATAACCATCAGCTGCTAAGAAGGGGAGTTTAGAGGAGCCGTGTAGATAACCATCAGCTGCTAAGAAGGGGAGTTTAGAGGAGCCGTGCAGATAACCATCAGCTGCTAAGAAGGGGAGTTTAGAGGAGCCGTGCAGATAACCATCAGCTGCTAAGAAGGGGAGTATAGAGGAGCCGTGTAGATAACCATCAGCTGCTAAGAAGGGGAGTTTAGAGGAGCCGTGTAGATAACCATCAGCTGCTAAGAAGGGGAGTTTAGAGGAGCCGTGTAGACAACCATCAGCTGCTAAGAAGGGGAGTTTAGAGGAGCCGTGTAGATAACCATCAGCTGCTAAGAAGGGGAGTTTAGAGGAGCCGTGCAGATATCTATCAGCTGCTAAGAAGGGGAGTATAGAGGAGCCGTGTAGATATCCATCAGCTGCTAAGAAGGGGAGTTTAGAGGAGCCGTGTAGATAACCATCAGCTGCTAAGAAGGGGAGTTTAGAGGAGCCGTGTAGACAACCATCAGCTGCTAAGAAGGGGAGTTTAGAGGAGCCGTGTAGACAACCATCAGCTGCTAAGAAGGGGAGTTTAGGAGTGTCAAGAAGAATGAAAACAAGGCATCCCAAGTCATCTTCTATCAGAAAGCTGCAGGCTGAGAGAACAAAGGAGAGGAGACAAAGCACACACACACACACACACACAAAATCACAATCACACACACAATTACACACACAATTACACACACACACATACACACAAAATGACACACACACACAAAATGACACACACCCACTAAATAACAAACTAAATAACTCCTGCTAGGCTGTGTATTGATAAAGCACTAGTACATACATTGCATTAGTAGTACATTATTTATATTCATATACCGTGTTCAAAAACAGGGGGCAGAAATGTGGTGGGGATGGTTGGCTCTGTTTGATGATAGAATATTAAAATATTTCCCCTTCATGAGATGATGATTGTGGGAGATGAAACGTGAAACGGTTTGAGGTTGGGAATGAATCGTGTTTTACAGCACTTTATTCCAAAACAACTCTGCCAACATCCTGCTCATTGAGAATGAGGTGAACTCATTATGATGTCAGTAATGTCAACCCAAAAGCCAAAAACAAAAACATAATTAGACACCTTCAGATGGTTGGATATGGTAGGAGAGAGGAATCCTCTCTGTTTCAGAGTCACAACTCCAGTTACCTTATGAGCAAAAGACATTGAAAATATGTATTTTTGGTTGAAAGGATATTGAAAATATGTATTTTCAATGCCTTGTGCTGACTGGGTAAGCAGTATCCATATAAAGAGGGTCCACGTGTCCCTCATGCCGAACACACCCAGCGGAAATGACACCCAACAGCGGTCTAGTGTTGCAAAGGGGCGTCAAGGGTTTATTGGTCGGTATTCCTGGTATGCAGTAAGTGATCTCCCCTTTTATAATAGGCCTCTCTCAGAATAGGCTCTCCTCCTCATTTTGCTGGGGGAGTAGAGTATGTCTCAGTGACCCCCTTCACACACCTCTATGCAGCACCCCAGTGGGTATGCAGCACCACAATTACGTCAAGGTACGTCATAAAGACATCAAGTAAAGACGTCATATTTTGGTTGTTATGCGGTCAGTCAAAAAATATGTTAAAAAACATCTAGTATACCTCACCATGATGTCATAATGACAGTTTTGTCTGCTGGGTTGGTGGTTTCTGTACCGGCTCATTGTCTCTATGCTGGGTTGGTGGTTTCTGTACCGGCTCATTGTCTCTATGCTGGGTTGGTGGTTTCTGTACCGGCTCATTGTCTCTATGCTGGGTTGGTGGTTTCTGTACCGGCTCATTGTCTCTATGCTGGGTTGGTGGTTTCTACACCGGCTCATTGTCTCTATGCTGGGTTGGTGGTTTCTGTACCGGCTCATTGTCTCTATGCTGGGTTGGTGGTTTCTACACCGGCTCATTGTCTCTATGCTGGGTTGGTGGTTTCTGTACCGGCTCATTGTCTCTATGCTGGGTTGGTGGTTTCTGTACCGGCTCATTGTCTCTATGCTGGGTTGGTGGTTTCTACACCGGCTCATTGTCTCTATGCTGGGTTGGTGGTTTCTGTACTGGCTCATTGTCTCTATGCTGGGTTGGTGGTTTCTTCACCGGCTCATTGTCTCTATGCTGGGTTGGTGGTTTCTACACCGGCTCATTGTCTCTATGCTGGGTTGGTGGTTTCTGCACCGGCTCATTGTCTCTATGCTGGGTTGGTGGTTTCTGTACCGGCTCATTGTCTCTATGCTGGGTTGGTGGTTTCTACACCGGCTCATTGTCTCTATGCTGGGTTGGGGGTTTCTGCACCGGCCCATTGTCTCTATGCTGGGTTGGTGGTTTCTGTACCGGCTCATTGTCTCTATGCTGGGTTGGTGGTTTCTGCACCGGCTCATTGTCTCTATGCTGGGTTGGTGGTTTCTGCACCGGCTCATTGTCTCTATGCTGGGTTGGTGGTTTCTGCACCGGCTCATTGTCTCTATGCTGGGTTGGTGGTTTCTACACCGGCTCATTGTCTCTATGCTGGGTTGGTGGTTTCTGTACCGGCTCATTGTCTCTATGCTGGGTTGGGGGTTTCTACACCGGCTCATTGTCTCTATGCTGGGTTGGTGGTTTCTGTACCGGCTCATTGTCTCTATGCTGGGTTGGTGGTTTCTGTACCGGCTCATTGTCTCTATGCTGGGTTGGGGGTTTCTACACCGGCTCATTGTCTCTATGCTGGGTTGGTGGTTTCTACACCGGCTCATTGTCTCTATGCTGGGTTGGTGGTTTCTGTACCGGCTCATTGTCTCTATGCTGGGTTGGTGGTTTCTGTACCGGCTCATTGTCTCTATGCTGGGTTGGTGGTTTCTGTACCGGCTCATTGTCTCTATGCTGGGTTGGTGGTTTCTGCACCGGCTCATTGTCTCTATGCTGGGTTGGTGGTTTCTGTACCGGCTCATTGTCTCTATGCTGGGTTGGTGGTTTCTGTACCGGCTCATTGTCTCTATGCTGGGTTGGTGGTTTCTGTACCGGCTCATTGTCTCTATGCTGGGTTGGTGGTTTCTGTACCGGCTCATTGTCTCTATGCTGGGTTGGTGGTTTCTGTACCGGCTCATTGTCTCTATGCTGGGTTGGTGGTTTCTTCACCGGCTCATTGTCTCTATGCTGGGTTGGTGGTTTCTACACCGGCTCATTGTCTCTATGCTGGGTTGGTGGTTTCTACACCGGCTCATTGTCTCTATGCTGGGTTGGTGGTTTCTGTACCGGCTCATTGTCTCTATGCTGGGTTGGTGGTTTCTGTACCGGCTCATTGTCTCTATGCTGGGTTGGTGGTTTCTGTACCGGCTCATTGTCTCTATGCTGGGTTGGTGGTTTCTACACCGGCTCATTGTCTCTATGCTGGGTTGGTGGTTTCTGTACCGGCTCATTGTCTCTATGCTGGGTTGGTGGTTTCTGTACCGGCTCATTGTCTCTATGCTGGGTTGGTGGTTTCTGTACCGGCTCATTGTCTCTATGCTGGGTTGGGGGTTTTGTGTCTCTATGTAGTTAATTTGTTGATCCTGATGTTGAATATCTCTTGACAAAGACTGGTGAAGTTAGACGTTGATCCAATGGAAATTAAGAATATTACATTCCATCCAATCATGTTTGCCCTTGAATCTGGTTTGGGATTGGCGATCAAGGATTGGCTGGGTTCATGCATATGTTGTGTTGAATGCAAAATCTACTGTG
Organism: Salvelinus fontinalis; assembly: GCF_029448725.1. Taxonomy (NCBI): domain Eukaryota; kingdom Metazoa; phylum Chordata; class Actinopteri; order Salmoniformes; family Salmonidae; genus Salvelinus; species Salvelinus fontinalis. The sequence continues at coordinate 6,083,654 of NC_074679.1, forward strand.
TGAGCTGTACACAGATGTGGGAAAGAGAGGAGGGCAGGTCAGGTCTATTCTGGTCTACCGTCCTGCTGGGCCTGTTTTGTTGAGGTTTCCTGTGGAAATGCCTGTGGTTTGCATCAATCATGCTGTAGGAAAAAACACAGTGTGTCTCACTAGGCGGAGGAGTAGCACCTAATGTGATGCCAGGTGTGGTTCCCAGCATGCATAGCCTGGTCCTAGATCTGCTTGTGCTGGATAGCCAACTATGGTCATCATGCCAGTGACCACAAAGGAGTTGACAAGAGAGTACAAACAGATCTGGGACCAGGCTACCCCGCATCCACTCAACTCCACACATTAACTCCCTGTACAGTACAAACAGATCTGGGACCAGGCTACGCCGCATCCACTCAACTCCACACATTAACTCCCTGTACAGTACAAACAGATCTGGGACCAGGCTACGCCGCATCCACTCAACTCCACACATTAACTCCTTGTACAGTACAAACAGATCTGGGACCAGGCTATGCCGCATCCACTCAACTCCACACATTAACTCCCTGTACAGTACAAACAGATCTGGGACCAGGCTACGCCGCATCCACTCAACACCACACATGTAAAGACGGTCTCAGAAAGTCTCACTACTATTTATGTCTGGACATGTTCCGAACCAGGCATATGTTTGTAAAGTACTTCCTAATTAAGTAAGCTGAGAGACAACGAGACACCATGTCCAATGTAAACAAGCACGACGTGCTAATCCTATAAACACCATGCTAATATCTAGTACTAATCCTATAAACACCATGCTACTGTCTAGTACTAATGCTATAAACTCCATGCTAATATCTAGCGCTACTGCTATAAACACCATGCTATTGTCCAGTGCTAATGCTACAAACACCATGCTATTGTCCAGTGCTAATGCTACAAACACCATGCTATTGTCCAGTGCTAATGCTATAAACACCATGCTAACGCTAAAATCGGAACGTAAACAAACAAGACATGCGTGTGTAGCTCAGGAGGATCTAGAGGAGAGAAGAGCTTGAGGACACACAATAGCAGCCAGTGGGAGAGCAGGGGGAGGTACCTCGCTTGTGAGATGACACATTCCATTTGACCCAGCATGCAATTTATGCAAATTAACTGGCTGTCTGTCCAGAGGTTAAAGTGCAGACTGTCAGCTTTAATTTGAGGGTATTTCAATCCATATTGGGTGAACCATTTAGAAAGACATTTTTATTTTCCATTTTATGAGCCTAAAAGTATTGGGACAAATTCACTTATATGTGTATTAAAGTAGTAAAAAGTTAAGTATTTGCTCCCATATTCATAGTACACAATGACAACATAAAGCTTGTGACTCTACAAACTTGTTGGATGCATTTTCTGTTTGTTTTGGTTGTGTTTGGTTGTGATTATTCTGTGCTCAATAGAAATGAATGGTAAATAATGTATTGTGTCACTTTTATGGTAAATAAGAATAGAATATGCTTCTAAACACTTCTACAATAATGTAACAACAGCAAAGATCATCCAACAAATGTGTAGTCACAAGCTTAATGTAGGTGTTGTGTTCTATGAATATGGATACTAATCTTTTTACTACTTTAATACACATACTGTATAAGGGAATTTGTCCCAATACTTTTGACCCCTTAAAATCGGGAGACCTGGTACAAAAAAAATGTTGTCATTTCTAAATGGTTCACCCGATATGGATGAAAATACTTTAACTTTAACCTTGTCATTGTTTGATTTAAAATCCAAACTTTTGGAGTATAGAGCCAAAATAAGAAAAAATACTTCACTGTCCCAATAATTACAGAGGCCACTGGTATTGTTAAACTGTATGTAACCTCAGTCATATTTATCATGTTGAATGTACCTCTACTACTACAGGGGAGGGTGTGGCATGTAAAAAAAACTATTCCAACACCAAAGATAAACACTTAGGTTGGAGTCATTAAAACTCGTTTTTCAACCACTCCACACATTTCTTGTTAACAAACTATCATTTTTCGCAAGTCGATTAGGACATCTACTTTGTGCATGACACAAGTGATTTTTCCAACAATTGTTTACAGACAGATTATTTCACTTATAATTCAATGAATCACAATTCCAGTGAGTCAGAAGTTTACATACACTAAGTTGACCGTGCCTTTAAACAGCTTGGAAAATTCCCGAAAATTCTCTCATGGCTTTAAAAGCTTCTGATAGGCTAAGTGACATCATTTGAGTCAATTGGAGGTGAACCTGTGGATGTATTTCAAGGCCTACCTTCAAACTCAGTGCCTCTTTGCTTGACATCATGGGAAAATCAAAAGAAATCAGCCAAGACCTCCACAAGTCTGGTTCATCCTTGGGAACAATTTCCAAACACCTGAAGGTACCACGTTCATCTGTACAAACAATAGTACGCAAGTATAAACACCATGGGACCACGCAGCTGTCATACCGCTCAGGAAGGAGACGTGTTCTGTCTCCTAGAGATGAACATACTTAGGTGCGAAAAGTGCAAATCAATCCCAGAACAACAGCAAAGGACCTTGTGAAGATGCTGGAGGAAACGGGTACAAAAGTATCTATATCCACAGTAAAACAAGTCCTATATCGACATAACCTGTAAGGCCGCTCAGCAAGGAAGAAGCCACTGCTCCAAAACCGCCATAAAAAAAGACAGACTACGGTTTGCAACTGCATATGGGGACAAAGATCGTACTTTTTGGAGAAATGTCCTCTGGTCTGATGAAACAGAAATAGAACTGTTTGGCCATAATGACCATCATTATGTTTGAAGGAAAAAGGGGGATGCTTGCAAGCTGAGGAACACTATCCCAACCGTGAAGCACAGGGGTGGCAGCATTATGTTGTGGGGGTGCTTTGCTGCAGGAGGGACTGGTGCACTTCACAAAATAGATGGCATCATGAGGCAGGAAAATTATGTGGATATATTGAAGCAGCATCTCAAGACATCAGCTTGGTTGCAAATGGGTCTTCCAAATGGACAATGACCCCAAGCATACTTACAAGTTGTGGCAAAATGGCTTAAGGACAACAAAGTCAAGGTATTGGAGTGGCCATCACAAAGCCCTGACCTCAAGCCTATAGAACATTTGTGGGCAGAACTGAAAGAGCGTGTGCGAGCAAGGAGGCCTACAAACCTCACTCAGTTACAGCAGCTCTGTCAGCAGAAATGGGCCAAAATTCACCCCAACTTATTGTGGGAAGCTTGTGAAAGGCTATCTGAAACGTTTGACCCAATTTAAACAAATTAAAGGCAATGCTACCAAATACTAATTGAGTGTATGTATACTTCTGACCCACTGGGAATGTTATGAAAGAAATAAAAGCTAAAATAAATCATTCTCTCTACTATTTTTCAGATTTTTCACATTCTTAAAATAAAGTGGTGATCCTAACTGACCTAAGACAGGGAATTTTTATTATGATTAAATGTCAGGAATTGTGAAAAACTGAGTTTAAATGTATTTGGCTCAGGTGTATTTAAACTTTCGACTTCAACTGTAGGTCCTTTCATACCTAGCTAGAAATATTCCCCTGTTTCTGTTCCCCACCACAGGCCCTGCTGTCCAACGCCAAAATGGGCCCTCCTCAGAAGACCCCGATGTACAGAGGAGGTAAGAACCTCCGACCTTCAGCAAGACACCAAATCAATCTCAGTGTACAGTAGAACACACAGTAGAACTAAGACATCGATAAAGAACTGGTTTGTAAAAGAGCATCCAAAGCATCTCATTTCAGGGACTTCAAATCTGGTAAAACTTGCTAGAATTCATCATCGAACGTGTTTTCTTATTTCATTTGTACGAAAGTAGTTTGTTTGAGGGTACAAAACACATCCGGTCTACCACATAACCCCTACCACATAACCCCTGCCACATCAGCTCTACCACATCAGGCCTACCACATCCGGCCTTCCACACATCCCCTACCACATCAGGCCTACCACATCAGGCCTACCACATCAGGCCTTCCACACATCCCCTACCACATCAGGCCTTCCACACATCCCCTACCACATCAGGCCTTCCACATCAGGCCTTCCACACATCCCCTACCACATCAGGCCTTCCACATCAGGCCTACCACATCAGGCCTTCCACATCAGGCCTTCCACACATCCCCTACCACATCAGGCCTACCACATCAGGCCTTCCACACATCCCCTACCACATCAGGCCTACCACATCAGATCTACCACATCAGGCCTACCACATCAGGCCTACCACATCAGGCCTTCCACACATCCCCTACCACATCAGGCCTACCACATCAGGCCTTCCACATCAGGCCTACCACATCAGGCCTACAACATCAGGCCTTCCACACATCCCCTACCACATCAGGCCTACCACATCAGGCCTACCACGTCAGGCCTTCCACACATCCCCTACCACATCAGTCCTACCACATCAGGCCTACCACATCAGGCCTACCACATCAGGCCTACCACTTCAGGCCTTCCACACATCCCCTACCACATCAGGCCTACCACATATCCTCTACCACATCAGGCCTACCACACATCCCCTGCCACATCAGCTCTACCACATATCCCCTGCCACATCAGCTCTACCACATCAGGCCTACCATATATCCCCTACCACATCAGGCCTACCACATATCCCCTACCACATCATGCCTACCACATAGCCTCTACCACATATCCCCTACCACATCAGGCCTACCACATATCCCCTACCACATCAGGCCTACCACATATCCCCTACCACATAGCCTCTACCACATATACCCTACCACATCAGGCCTACCATATATCCCCTACCACATCAGGCCTACCACATATCCCCTACCACATCATGCCTACCACATAGGCCCTACCACATAGGCCCTACCTCCACCACATATCCCCTACCACATCATGCCTACCACATAGGCCCTACCACATAGGCCCTACCTGGCTCCAGGTCATCTACAAGGCTATGCTAGGTAAAGTGCCGCCTTATCTCAGTTCACTGGTCACGATGGCTACACCCACCCGTAGCACGCGCTCCAGCAGGTGTATCTCACTGATCATCCCTAAAGCCAAAACCTCATTTGGACGCCTTTCCTTCCAGTTCTCTGCTGCCTGCGACTGGAACGAATTGCAAAAATCTCTGAAGTTGGAGACTTTTATCTCCCTCAACAACTTTAAAAATCTGCTATCCGAGCAGCTAACCGATCGCTGCAGCTGTACATAGTCCATCTGTAAACTACCCACCCAATTTACCTACCTCACCCCCATACTGCTTTTATTTATTTACTTTTCTGCTCTTTTGCACACCAGTATCTCTTCTTGCACATGATCATCTGATGATTTATCACTCCAGTGTTAATCTGTTAAATTGTAATTATTCGATTTATTGCCTACCTCATGCCTTTTGCACACATTGTATATAGATTCTCTTTTTCCTACCATGTTATTGACTTGTTTATTGTTTACTCCATGTGTAACTCTGTGTTGTTGTCTGTTCACACTGCTATGCTTTATCTTGGCCAGGTCGCAGTTGCAAATGAGAACTTGTTCTCAACTAGCCTACCTGGTTAAATAAAGGTGAAATAAAAAAAAATAAAAAAAATACCTCTACCACATATCCCCTACCACATCATGCCTACCACACAGGCCCTACCACATAGGCCCTACCACATATCCCCTACCACATATCCCCTACAACATATCCTCTACCACATATCCTCTACCACATATCCTCTACCACATATCCTCTACCAGATATACCCTACCACATATACCCTACCACATATCCCCTACCACATCATGCCTACCACATATCCTCTACCACATATCCCCTACAACATATCCTCTACCACATATCCCCTACAACATATCCTCTACCACATATACCCTACAACATATCCTCTACCACATATACCCTACAACATATCCCCTACCACATATCCCCTACAACATATCCCCTACAACATATCCCCTACCACATATCCCCTACAACATATCCCCTACCACATATACCCTACAACATATCCTCTACCACATATCCCCTACAACATATCCCCTACAACATATCCCCTACCACATATCCCCTACCACATATCCTCTACCACATATCCCCTACCACATATCCCCTACAACATATCCTCTACCACATATCCTCTACCAGATATCCCCTACCACATATCCCCTACAACATATCCCCTACCACATATCCTCTACCACATATCCCCTACCACATATCCCCTACCACATATCCCCTACCACATCATGCCTACCACATATCCCCTACAACATATCCTCTACCACATATCCCCTACCACATATCCTCTACAACATATCCCCTACCACATATCCCCTACCACATATCCCCTACCACATATCCCCTACAACATATTCTCTACCACATATCCTCTAACACATATCCTCTACCAGATATACCCTACCACATATCCCCTACAACATATCCCCTACAACATAGCCTCTACCACATATACCCTACAACATATCCCCTACCACATATCCCCTACAACATATCCTCTACCAGATATACCCTACCACATATCCCCTACAACATATCCCCTACAACATAGCCTCTACCACATATACCCTACAACATATCCCCTAACACATATCCCTACCACATATCCCCTACCACATATACCCTACAACATATCCCCTACCACATATCCCCTACCACATATCCTCTACCACATATCCCCTACCACATATCCTCTACCACATATTCCCTATAACATATACCCTACCACATATCCCCTACAACATATCCCCTACCACATATACCCTACAACATATCCCCTACCACATCAGGTCTACCACATATCCCCTACCACATATCCCCTACCACATAACCCCTACCACATATCCCCTACCACATAGCCTCTACCACATATACCCTACCACATATCCCCTACCACATATCCCCTACCACATATCCTCTACCACATATCCCCTACCACATATCCCCTACCACATATCCTCTACCACATATACCCTACCACATATCCCCTACCACATATACCCTACCACATATCCTCTACCACATATCCCCTACCACATATCCCCTACCACATATCCTCTACCACATATACCCTACCACATATACCCTACCACATATCCCCTACCACATATCCCCTACCACATATCCTCTACCACATATCCCCTACCACATATCCCCTACCACATCAGGATCTACCACATATCCCCTACCACATATCCCCTACCACATATCCTCCACCACATATCCCCTACAACATATCCCCTACCACATATCCCCTACAACATATCCCCTACGACATATCCCCGAAAGAGGTACTAGTCAAGCAGCTTGAGGTACTAGACTCCTGTACAGTCAAGCAGCTTGAGGTACTAGACTCCTGTACAGTCAAGCAGCTTGAGGTACTAGACTCCTGTACAGTCAAGCAGCTTGAGGTACTAGACTCCTGTACAGTCAAGCAGCTTGAGGTACTAGACTCCTGTACAGTCAAGCAGCTTGAGGTACTAGACTCCTGTACAGTCAAGCAGCTTGAGGTACTAGACTCCTGTACTAGTCAAGCAGCTTGAGGTACTAGACTCCTGTACTAGTCAAGCAGCTTGAGGTTGAATGAAAGAAACTGATGGTGCTGATACTGACTTTAATTTAACCACACCAGAGCAGTATACTACAAAGCAGAATCAATGAGTTAGCCAGCTAACTTTGATAAACATTCAAAGAAGAAAAATTGTTTCTGGTTCATTAATAAACCTATACTTGAATATTGGTTGTTTGTTGAAACAATTTAAATCAATCCATGTCCATTGTAGAAATATATTCCTTAAATATTTGAAGTTATTTCTGAACAATGAAGTATTTTAGCTGGCTAACAATTCTTTTTTTCTTAACTAGGCAAGTCAGTTATGAACAAATTCTTATTTACAATGATGGCCTACCGTGGAACAGTGGGTTAACTGCCTTGTTCAGGGACAGAACGACAGATTTTTACCTTGTCAGCTCTGGTATTTGATCTAGCAACCTTTCAGTTCCTGGCACAACGCTCTAACCACTAGGCTACCTGCCGCCTCTTTGATCTTGCTTTGGGATATTTTTTTATAATTGGTGCCGGTACTCAAGCAGTAGAAAATTAGAGGCAATGTCAATCAGAAATGTATTAAATGGGCACAGATTGAAAGGCTGGCTATAGGGAGAAGCTACAGGGAGAGGCTACAGGGAGAAGCTACAGGGAGAAGCTATAGGGAGAAGCTACAGGGAGAAGCTACAGGGAGAGGCTATAGAGAGAAGCTATAGGGAGAAGCTACAGGTAGAGGCTAGAAGCTACAGGGAGAAGCTATAGGGAGAAGCTACAGGTAGAGGCTACAGGGAGAGGCTACAGAGAGAAGCTACAGGGAGAAGCTACAGGGGGAGGCTATAGAGAGAAGCTACAGGTAGAAGCTACAGGGAGAAGCTATAGGGAGAAGCTACAGGTAGAGGCTACAGGGAGAGGCTACAGGGAGAAGCTACAGGGAGAGGCTACAGGGAGAGGCTATAGAGAGAAGCTACAGGGAGAAGCTATAGGGAGAAGCTACAGGTAGAGGCTACAGGGAGAGGCTATAGAGAGAAGCTACAGGGAGAAGCTACAGGGAGAGGCTACAGGGAGAAGCTACAGGGAGAGGCTACAGGGAGAAGCTACAGGGAGAAGCTATAGGGAGAAGCTACAGGTAGAGGCTACAGGGAGAGGCTACAGGGAGAAGCTACAGGGAGAGGCTACAGGGAGAAGCTACAGGGAGAAGCTACAGGTAGAGGCTACTGGGAGAAGCTATAGGGAGAAGCTACAGGTAGAAGCTACAGGGAGAAGCTACAGGGAGAAGCTACAGGGAGAGGCTACTGGGAGAAGCTATAGGGAGAAGCTACAGGTAGAAGCTACAGGTAGAAGCTACAGGTAGAAGCTACAGGGAGAAGCTACAGGTAGAAGCTACAGGGAGAAGCTACAGGTAGAAGCTACAGGGAGAAGCCACAGGGAGAATCTACAGGGAGAAGCTACAGGTAGAAGCTACAGGGAGAAGCTACAGGGAGAAGCTACAGGTAGAAGCTACAGGGAGAAGCTACAGGGAGAAGCCACAGGGAGAATCTACAGGGAGAAGCTACAGGGAGAAGCCACAGGGAGAATCTACAGGGAGAAGCTACAGGTAGAAGCTACAGGTAGAAGCTACAGGGAGAAGCTACAGGGAGAATCTACAGGGAGAAGCTACAGGGAGAAGCTACAGGTAGAAGCTACAGGGAGATGCTACAGGGAGAAGCTACAGGGAGAAGCTACAGGGAGAGGCTACAGTGGGGGCTATATCATGTGTCTGTGCCCTCTGTGTATCTGCAGGCAAATGATGGAGCCGCATCAGATGCAGGGAGTGGCCCACAAAGAGAGGGAGCGACGGACATCTGGCTCAGGTAAGGCCTGCAGATGTACTGTGGACAGACTCTACTACCATGTCAAGACAATGCCGGGTCTGTCAACACACAAGCCACAATACGTTTCGTCCATGTCAATACACCATCTCACAGATAACGTCTCAGGATGCTATTCTCTCCATGGGGATAGTATGGCAATCACGGTAACCAAACAGCCCAGTGTAGCGCATGTTGGTTGTGTTCATTAGGCACCAAATGGAAGAAAACTGACTGAAACAAGGAGGGACTACCTGAACTTGGCCAATAAGATACGCTCATTATTGTTTTCGGTTGCAAAACGTTTTGCTACAGTGTGCCCTAATGACTACAACCATAGCGAAAGCGCTAGCTCGGACACATCTGTGTTTGTGTTGAATCCCCCTCCCCTCCGTTTACTCATGCTTATCCATGCACAAACATTCCCCAGCGCCATAGAGACACTCATTCTGCAAGTGTGCTACTGGCAGCTGGGTGACAATGGGACATGCTGCTTTCCTAAGTGTTTGGTCATGTTGCATTCAGCTTCTTTTTCTTCTCTGTGATTTTGTTCTCAGTTTCTGATTTATCATCTTTGTTCTCAGTTTCTGATTTATCATCTTTGTTCTCAGTTTCTGATTTATCATCTTTGTTCTCAGTTTTTGATTTATAATTTTCGCTTGGTTTCTCATTATTCTCTCTCTCTCTTTTTTGTGTGTGTTGTGTCCCCCCTTCCTCTGTGGTGTCCCCCTCTGTCGTGTCCCCACCCCCTCCTCTGTCGTGTCCCCCTCCTCCTCTGTCGTGTCCCCCCCTCCTCTGTGGTGTCTCCCCCTCCTCTGTGGTGTCTCCCCCTCCTCTGTGGTGTCTCCCCTCCTCTGTGGTGTCTCCCCTCCTCTGTGGTGTCTCCCCCTCCTCTGTGGTGTCTCCCCTCCTCTGTGGTGTATCCCCCTCCTCTGTGGTGTCTCCCCTCCTCTGTGGTGTCTCCCCCTCCTCTGTGGTGTCACCCCCTCCTCTGTGGTGTCTTCCCCTCCTCTGTGGTGTCCCTCCTCCTCTGTCCCCTCTCCCCTCCTCTGTCCCCTCTCCCCTCCTCTGTCCCCTCCCCCCTCCTCTGTGGTGTCTCCCCCTCCTCTGTGGTGTCCCCCCTCCTCTGTGGTGTCCCCCCTCCTCTGGGGTGTCCCCCCTCCTCTGTCGTGTCCCCCCCTCCTCTGTGGTGTCTCCTCCTCCTCTGTGGTGTCCCCCCTCCTCTGTGGTGTCTCCGCCCTCCTCTGTGGTGTCCCCCCCTCCTCCTCTGTGGTGTCCCTCCTCATCTGTCCCCTCCCCCTCCTCTGGGGTGTCCCCCCTCCTCTGTGGTGTCCCCCCTCCTCTGTGGTGCCCCCCCTCCTCTGTGGTGTCTCCCCCTCCTCTGTGGTGTCCCCCCTCCTCTGTGGTGTTCCCCCTCCTCTGTGGTGTCTCCCCCTCCTCTGTCCCCTCCCCCCTCCTCTGGGGTGGCTCACCTCCTCTGTGGTGTCTCCCCCTTCTCTGTGGTGTCCCTCCTCCTCTGTCCCCCCCCTCCTCTGTGGTGTGTTATAGTTATTTCCACCCTCCAATATAAGGTGTCCTCCCCTCCCTCTCACCCCTCCAACACCCCTTTTGAGTATAGACACTATCGGGCCGCCACACTGCCGCCCTCCTATGCCCGAGTGGCCTCCAACTCCTCCCCTTCCTCCTCTTCCTCTTCCTCCTCCCAGGAGAGAGAGGTGGCGGGCGGACGGGCTGGTGACAACTCCTCCCAGCTCTCCCAGCTCTCCACTTCCCTGGTCTCGGCCTTCTCCCCCGTGCAGCCAGGGTTGCCCACGGCCCTGACCCGGCAGGTGCGCCAGATCCCCCTCTCTCCCCCCACGGCGCGGGCTCTCCACCACACCAAGTCCCTCCCCCAGCAGGACCCTGTGCTGCTCCCCAAACACGGCACCTGGTCCACCTCCCACACCCACATATACGGCCCCGTGCACATGCCCCCCGTACCCCAGCCTGTCCTCCCAGTGGCCCTCCCTCTGCCGCCCCGCCACAGCCGGGTCAAGCCCCACTCCCTGGACCAGGCCGGCCAACCGCATATCCCGCCCCACCTCCCCCACGCCAATGGCCAATCAGAGGACTATTATAACCTCGCTCAGCAGCAACAGCAGCAGCTAGGTTACTGCGAGGCTTCCTCCTTGCCCCCTCTGATTGGTCAGTCTGCGCAGGGCCATGTCCCCGTCTCCTCCAACCAACCCCAGTACCCCTCCTCATTCAACCCCCAGCAACAGATGTCCCAGGCCGCGCCACCACCACCAGCAGCCCAATTCTCTCCCCCCTCATACACCCTAGCCCCATCAGAGTGGGGCTCACCCAAGCAGACACCCTCTCCCGTCTCTCAGGCTGCCACGGCAACCTGCAGTAAGTACATGCAGAGCTCAAAGAGCAAGGCACTTGGACAACAATGGGGGGACTCCACTGGCTTATGTGGATGGAAGTATATACCTATTATGAATCCAATAACAGTCCCCCTATTCAGCCATCTGCTACACTAACAGTCCCCATATTCAGCCATCTGCTACAATAACAGTCCCCATATTCAGCCATCTGCTACACTAACAGTCCCCATATTGAGCCATCTGCTACACTAACAGTCCCCATATTCAGCCATCTGCTACAATAACAGTCCCCATATTCAGCCATCTGCTACACTAACAGTCACCATATTCAGCCATCTGCTACAATAACAGTCCCCATATTCAGCCATCTGCTACACTAACAGTCACCATATTCAGCCATCTGCTACAATAACAGTCCCCATTTTCAGCCATCTGCTACAATAACAGTCCCCATATTCAGCCATCTGCTACAATAACAGTCCCCCTATTCAGCCATCTGCTACAATAACAGTCACAATATTCAGCCATCTGCTACAATAACAGTCCCCATATTCAGCCATCTGCTACAATAACAGTCCCCCTATTCAGCCATCTGCTACAATAACAGTCACAATATTCAGCCATCTGCTACAATAACAGTCCCCCTATTCAGCCATCTGCTACAATAACAGTCACCATATTCAGACATCTGCTACAATAACAGTCCCCCTATTCAGCCATCTGCTACAATAACAGTCCCCCTATTCAGCCATCTGCTACAATAACAGTCCCCCTATTCAGCCATCTGCTACAATAACAGTCCCCCTATTCAGCCATCTGCTACACTAACAGTCACCATATTCAGCCATCTGCTACAATAACAGTCCCCATATTCAGCCATCTGCTACAATAACAGTCCCCATAACTGCTACTGTACTTTTGCTTTTTGATTAACTTTAAATCCAATGGCTCTTATCTGAGGACTGTTAATTCAGTAAGAGCTTGCCAGCAGTGTTAGCCAAGGAGGAGTCTGAACCTATGCTGTCTATTGGTTTCTTCCCAGGTCCGGTTTCTCTCCCCGCCATGCTCGCTGTGGCCCCACCGGTGGCCCCCCCTGCCCCTATGGCACCTATGGTCCCACCTCCTCCACCGGGCCCCCCGCCTCCGGCCACAGTGCCACCGCCCATGCCTCCCCCACTACCGGTTGGTGGAGGGCACGGGGGGCCTCATTTAGAGGGTGCAGGTAACGAGCTAGCGCAGCCACTCTCAGGACTGGCTGCTGCCCTGGCTGGAGCCAAACTCCGCAAAGTTGCAAGGGTTAGTATCTCAGCTTAGACTCGGATCGTGGTGAGTAGAAATAAAACATTTTGAAACGGCGAGGTACTCCCTGAACATGTCCAATAAGAAACATTCATTTTTGTTTCCCTTTCCAATACATTTTAAAATGTTTTGCTATGGTGTACCCTACTGAACAAGACCACTCATATCTATGTGGAAACTGCTTGGACATTCAAACCATTACATATACACATTACCTGTTGGTTGGCTTCTATAAAGACGGAACTTATATGGAGGCCATTGTTGTGTCCTCAGGATGAGAACAGTCCTCCAGGAACAGGTGTAGCCAAGAACGATGGCAACCGCTCCAGTGGAGGGGAGGGGCTAATGCAGGAAATGAACGCTCTTCTAGCACGCAGGTGAGAGGAACACAACTGTGTGTGAAAGAACGATGAAATCGAATTTTAATTTAACTGAAAATCCCTATCCTAACGATCACAGCATAAGACCTGTGCATCATTTTGATAAAGAATATTCTGGAGTTGAGGATTTTCATTGGAGATTATCACAAAGAAGGTATTACTTGATGTGATAGGCTACTAGCCTGTGACATACCACTAGTGATTTGCAACATGACTGGAGTTGTCTTCTCCATTAGCTTTGTATCATCTCTAATTGCCTGAATTTGCTTTTCCTGCAGACGGAAAGCCTCAGAGAAACCTGAAGAGGTAATGAAAATATCAATTATAAAGTTCAACTGGGTGGGTCTATCCAGCTACAATAATTGCATTCAATCAATCTAAAGATGATTACACACACACACACACACACACACACACACACACACACACACACACACACACACACACACACACACACACACACACACACACACACACACACACACACACACACACACAGATCATCCATTTTGATTTTCCATTACAGGAGGATCCCAAGCCAGGGCAGAACTCCACAGGTAAACACACTCTTTTTCTGACCATTATCTTTGTTATTGGCTGCATTGAGCCAGGGTGCTTTATAAAGTGTATCTCTTATAATTGTGATGCTCTCTCTTGCTTTTTCTCTATCACTTTCTCTCTAGATGCAGGGAAGAATCCATGGGACCGAGCAAACTCTGTAGACAAGACCTCACTGGTATCAAGGTGAACATCATCTGTTTTTGTATTTATTTGTATTTATTATGGATCCCCATTAGCTACTCTTCCTAGATGCTCCCAAACTTTAAAAAAAAAAATCTATCCGATATATATATATATATATATATATATATATATATATATATATATATATATATATATATATGGGATATATATTTACTCATCTGAGGTATGGTAACTGTTTAACTTGGTTCTGGATCAGTTTGTGTAGTTTAGCCAACTCCTATAGCAGTTGTTTGCTAAAAAGCACAAACTGATCTGGGACCAGGCTAACACTACTATTAAATATTGGTAATATATTGAGGGGTTCATATTACATATGATAGTACAAAGCATTCTGTTCTCTGAGATGAGGAAATATGATATGTTCTAGAAGTAAAGTCATGGCTGTTTGGCTTATCAACCCTGTTGTCATTGATGATTGTATTCAACTACCAGCTGGGTCTTTCCACCAAAGAGTGCCTTTTGCGTCCCTTTTGATATTTAAAGTAGAAATTGTGCACCAATATTGAATTTTAAAAGCCTGTTATATTAAATGAATTCCTAAATGGTGAAATCATAATGTAAAAGCAGGTGAGCTGCTTCTACTCTTTTTGGACATTTTTTGGTGGAAAACTGAACGGGTTGAGCATAACCCATAGATAGACAGGCTAGAAATGTTTACCTAAACAAATACTTTTTGGGGGTGAAGCTTGCGTTCAATTGCCCTTCCCTGTTGCACACAAGCTTCCATTCCCCCTGTCAAAAAAAGGATGGATTTATGGATGATTTAAGAAATATTCAAGCCTGTTACTTTATTTGGCACTTGCTATAGTCATTATTTATTTATTTTTACTTTGAGATGGGAAAACTTGTTTTTATGAAGTTGACCATGTGCTCTTTATGACATAATGTTAAAATGTAAAATAAATAGTTTTTCCTTCACCAAATTACACTACCCAAAAGGCGCCCAATTGGGTGGGAAACCAGAAATAGCAATTGCCATTTGGTGATAAGATAAAGGCTTGGCAAATGAATCATGGACATAGTTAAATACAGAGATAAAGCACACCCCATAGGTATATTTTAGTGAATCATCAGCCTAATCAGGGGAAAACAGAAACCGTGGGAGTGTTTGCTTATTGCATTGAGGAAGCTTGTGATACAGTAACTTTAACAGCTTAATGGCAGAAGTAAACAGTGAATGGGTGGCTGCCTGACAGTGAATGGATGGCTTCCTGACAATGTGAACCCCACCATGTAATATAGATAAGATACTGTCCATCTAATAATCAATCATGAAGGTTGATGTCACTGTCATTAGCTGGAGAAAACATAACTATCTACTCTATATTTTATATATAAAAAAATATATACTTTATGTACTGTATATTTTATATATAAAAATATATATACACTTTATGTACTGTATATTTTGGTTAGTTTACTCTGAAAGTTCTAACAAATTTCTATTTATCGATCATTTAAAATCGTCCCTGTTGTTTATGTGGTTTTGCAGGGTGCGACCAGTGGGCAGCACTAGTGAGGGAGAACTAGACTTTGACAGGATGAAGCAGGTATGAAGCTCATTTCAAAACTGTTCTTCAATTGTTCATGAAAGAAAAGTATTGTGGAAGAAACAGAACATGTAAAAAGTTTTGTTTTTTTACCCCCACAGGAAATCTTGGATGAAGTTGTACGTGAATTGCAGAAGGTGAAAGATGAGATCATTAATGGTAGGTGACAGAGTGTTAACGCATTGGGTTATGTTACTCAAAAAAGGCACGTATTGCTTCAGTGTGCAATTAACCTGCAAACCAACTAAGGTCATTCTTATTCATTTTTTATACACTTTGTATAGTCCAATTTAGATTTGGTTACAGCAAACAAAGCTATCCTAATTAACAAAGCTATCCTAATTAACAAAGCTATCCTAATTAACAAAGGTATCAAAACAACAAAGCTATCCTAATTAACAAAGCTATCCTAATTAACAAAGCTATCCTAATTAACAAAGCTATCCTAATTAACAAAGCTATCCTAATTAACAAAGGTATCAAAACAACAAAGCTATCCTAATTAACAAAGCTATCCTAATTAACAAAGCTATCCTAATTAACAAAGCTATCCTAATTAACAAAGCTATCCTAATTAACAAAGCTATCCTAATTAACAAAGCTATCCTAATTAACAAAGGTATCCTAATTAACAAAGCTATCCTAATTAACAAAGCTATCCTAATTAACAAAGGTATCCTAATTAACAAAGGTATCCTAATTAACAAAGGTATCCTAATGAAGTATGTCCTAAGAGGATGGTAGGCATGCAGTTGATCTGTTTACTAATTCATAGTAATCCCCGTTCCTTTTGAAATAGACAAAGGTTCAGTGATAATGCCATCCCCCCCATCCTCTGTCTACCCAACACATGCACACGCACACACACACAATAACAAGGCACTATTTTCTCCATGTTGTCTTCTCTTTTAGCCATTAGACAAGAAATTGGTCGAATCCATACATGTTAATCTGTGGACAACAGGAAGTGCTGGAGTATGAAGGATAAGAAGATGTGCTGGAAAGGAATGTTCTCAACGTTTCTGTGACGCTGTGAAAATATTGCTGTGACGCTGCAGAAAGGTTGAGCCAACATGGAGTCTGCTGTGCAGAACAGAAAGGTGAAGAAGAAAAAATAAGTTGGAGAAAGAAAGTGACTGAGAGAGAAAAATAATGGTTAAATGAACAAAGGATGTGCGGACGGAAGGATGGACGGAAGCTTGCACCTTTTAAAAAAAAAAATCTCCCATTTCTGTGCATTTCGAGACAGTCCAGTTTGCAGCTCTCAGTCTGTTCTAAGTCTTACAAAAGAAAATATTTTTGTTTTCTAAGTTTTTACCGTTTTATTGTTGTATTTTTTTTTTTAAACTGTGATTATTTTATTATTCATACCATTATATATATAGAGAGAGAGACAAAAGACAAACTGTTGTTCTACTTTGGCGGGTTCTAGAGGAAACTTACACACCAATTACATCAGCCTTTTATATTTTATATGATTTACTTTATCCTTGGGTGTTTGACCAGCACGTATGGCACATACTATGCTTTAGTCACCTGACCTTAGTTTTTAAAAAGCTTTTTATCTATTTACCAGTAACAGGGCAGTGTTCATTGGGCCCCAAATGGAAGAAAACTGACAAACAGGGAGAGACTACCGTTCTCCATTGAAAAAAGTTTTCAAAAATATGTTCCATTTTGTGTCCTAATAAAACACAACCCCGGTGTATAAAAAAATCCCTGTAATTTGGGGATCATTCACAAAACGTACCAACAACTGTAAATTCACCATCTACGTATTCCCAAAATAGATCAAATGATCCCTAGGCTGCCCCTACGAAACCCAGAGGATCTATACAGTAGTCTATATCAGAGGTGTCAAACGCGGTCTTCAACAAGGTCCGGAGGGTAGCACTGAAAATTAGTTATATTTCCTTGCTGTCAAAATTTGCACCCCCCCCCCCAAAAAAAGAATGGTCTGTCTATCGTTTAGGGACTTCGATGCTGCCCGATTGTCTAGCTTTCATTTTGGTGATTATTAGCGAGTTGGACACAGTCAAGAAACTGTATGAATGGAGGTCCATTATCATTTATACACAGTTTCAACTTGGTTTTAGTCATTTTATATTTAAAAAAAAATGTAATATGCAAAAAAAATATTATTTGTTTTTACTCAAACCACCCCTCACGGACCATATGTTTGACACCCCTGGTCTATATGGTTTGGTCCGGTGTATTAACCATGCATTTATTTTTTAATTGGGTTTCAAAAATGGTGGTACATTTACAATGGTGGTTTGTTTTATTGTGAATATCCTCCTTGCGATTTAAAGTAACTGTCCAGTTTTCAATGAAATATGACCTATAATTACAATATGAATGAAATACTTAAATTACAAAAAGCATGTTAAAAAGCAGCTTTTCTGTGTTGGAATGGTGTGGGCGTATCTTAACAGAATGGTGTGGGTGTATACCGATCATTAAAAATGCGAGTAAACCGCTGATTGGCCAGCTCAGCCAATGAGGCAGGATGACATCATTCTCTGAGGAAATAGCATTTTTTATATCGGTCTGTTTGAGATACAAGTTTGAGGTGGAGTTTTTGAAGTGTTTTTTTCCCTCCAATTTATGCTTTGGCCACATACGAGTGTAGGATGAGTCATCAACATTATTTGGGTATGATTTAACAGAATATGGACATTTAAAAGTGAGATTTTCACTGGACAGTTACTTTAAGGATGAACTTGAATTTGATATGTGAAAATGGAGCCAGTTGCAAAATTAAAAGTATACATAAAATCAGTGCAAATGTTATTTGTGATGAAAGGAGAAAAAAAATATTGCAGGAAAATATGATTGAATATCGGTTGTGACATATTCACTTTGACTAAGTTCTGAATTAAATTTCAAAAATCGGAAAGTAAATGAATTTAAACCAAACCATAGACCTGTCTCCTGTCTACAGTATGGTGTGTTTCATTCATCAATTATTATGACATCAGATGTTACAATAGTAACAAAAAAAAATACAATGTACACGTACAGTGTAGGCTATACAAAACCTGATATAGAAGTTGTGCTTTTGTTCTTTAAAATAGCTCTTGTAAAGAAATACCTGTTACATAGTTCTAGCATTACAGATTTATATTCACACACAGAAACCTCACACATGTAATAACATAACTTTTTATTAAATTACATTTCTGTTAGAAACATTGTTAACAATATTATCTATTTATTTTCTTGATTAAAAACAACTTTTGTGTGGTGAGCATCAAACAGAGCCTCACTGAAATACAGCCTGCAAGGTAAGTTTTAATGTTTCATTCTCTGCACTGTTCTGCACACTCACAGTATGGTAAACCTAATTATTGACATTGTCTTTTCCCTGCCCACGTGTGCTATTGTCAAGTAAATCACATGATAAAACGAGGTGAAAAGGAGCCTGGAGTGCCACTGTCTGAAACCAATGTTTCACTATGACAATCAGTAGCAGTGAATATTGGGGAAAGTGTTTTGATGTGGCACCTACTCCTGCTTGACCAGCTTATATTCCCGCTTGATCCTGGTGTAGGGACCGATGCTGTCATCAAAGACAAAGTCCCACAACACCCGGGTCCAGGAAGTGTGCTGTGGTAGGGAGTCGTAGTACTCTGCTGCCATCTTCTTCACCTGGCACAGATAACAGATCAGTTAGAGGGGACCTCTGTCAGCACGAGGAGCCAACATAAGTAATGTCAGACTGCAACATGTCCGTTTATTATTTGAGGTTGATAATGACTTGTAATTCCAAGGTAACAGCAAATATCACTAGGGCTTGTCATTTAGAAGAAGAATCATCATCTTTCCCCACAACTGACCAAATTTATAGGACGTGCACACAATTTCTGGAATTTTCTGAGGACAAAGAAAAACACCCACAACAGTTGACTTTAGAGTGCTTGTTTGTAGAGGTTAGAAAGTGTAAAAAGATCCTATTTGTCTCAGGCATTACACCAATAGTTAATGAGTTATAAAATCAGGCCAGTCTTTTAAGCAATACTTCCAGTTGAAACCAGTGGAGGCTGCTGGGGGGGAGGACTGCTCATAATAAATGGCTGGAACGGAGCCAATGGAACGGCCTCAAACTATGTGTTTGATACTATTCTACTCATTCCGCCACCGGGCATTACCACGAGTCCGTCCTCTCCAGTTAAGGTGCCACCAACCTCCTGCGGTTGGAACGCCTCTCTCATCTGCTATCTGATGACTCTCCCATTGGGGACATTGTTAAGAGCATTATCTTGAGACAGACATATGAAACCAGTGATCATTTCCCTTAGCCACTGATCAAGTAAGCCACACACAGGGGTACAAAACTTTTTTGGGTGGGGGGGAGGATTGGTTGACCTAAAATCATGGTACAATATTGAGATTTAATATCAGACCTAAAATCATGGTAGTCCATTGAGATTTCAGATTGGATTTACCTAAAATCATAGTTGACCTAAAAATTGTGGTTCGCTATCAACACTGTGTTTGAGATTTCAACTCACCTGAGGCAGCTTACTGCCAGGTATACTGGGGAAGTCATGGTGCTCCATGTGGTAACCCACATTGAAGGTGATCCAGTTCAGTGGGCCATAGTAGGAGTATGTCTCGTGGCCCTTCAGGAACATGTAGTGCTCCGCTATAAAGTGTCCAGAGATGGGATGTAGGCCCATGCATAAAATGGACCCGGCTATGAGGTAAACAATTGGCTTCAGCCCCCATAGGTAGAATATCACAAAGTTCACTGCAAATTGAACAGCGGCATTCATCATCTCTAGTCTAGAGACTGGCTTGGGGTTCACCACTAGAGGGCGCAGTGCGTAGAACAACGGCTGGAGGAAGAGCCACAGGACCTTCCGCAGGGGTGTGCAGAAGAACCAGCCCTCCGCGCCTGTGGGGATGTCCACATCTAGGCCGTCGCCACCCAGGTAGCGGTGGTGGTCGATGTGGTACTTCTTGAACGAGGCCGAGTAGGGCAGTCCGATGGGGAGGTTGGCCCATATGGCGAACCAGCGGTTGAGGCGCGCCAGCTTGTTGCCGAACGCAACGTTGTGGGAGATATCGTGAATGGCGAGGGTCAGCGAGTGGTTGATGCAGCCGCCGAAGCCGTATGACCAGAACAACACCCACTTCCAGGGGAGGTCGTGGACCATGTAGCAGGCCAGAAGCTGGGTGAGGACCATCCCTGTCACCACCCACTTCAACTGGGGGTCAGGCCCCATCAGGGACTTGATCTCTGGGTATTTTGCTTAGGAGGACACAAAAAAATGAAAAATAAGTCACAAGATGAGACTCATTCAAAGTTAACACATTCAACTGACCCTGGTCAGTTTCGCTGCATTGTAACAGTTTCTATATCGTTTTTTTTTCTCTCACACAAGTTGATTCGAGGATAGACATCAGATTGGTTCGTACACTTATTTTCTACTGTTCGGAATTGGAGGAGCCCATTGGCTAATGCAAATTTGGTCTGCCACATTGCTTTCACTACATTTGCATAACATCAGCATGCAAACTGTTCTGAATCAAATTTTATTAGTCACATGCGCCGAATACAACACGTGTAGACCTTACAGTGAAATGCTTACTTACGAGCCCCTAACCAACAATGCAGTTTAAAAAAAGATAAGAATAAGTAATAAAAGTAGCAAGTAATTAAAGAGCAACAGTAAAATAACAATAACGAGACTATATACAGGGGGGCACAGAGTCAATGTGCGGGGCAGATGTTTGTTGAGGTAATATGCATATGAAGGTAGAGTTATTAAAGTGACTATGCATAGATGGTACCAAAAGAGAGTAGCAGTGGTGTAAAAGAGTGGGATGGGGGACAATGCAATTAGTCTGGGTAGCTATTTGACTAGGTGTTCAGGAGTCTTATGGCTTGGGAGTAGAAGCTGTTTAGAAGCCTCTTGGACCTAGACTTGGTGCTCCGGTACCGCTTGCCATGCGGTAGCAGAGAGAACAGTCTATGACTAGGGTGGCTGGAGTCTGACCATTTTTAGGGCCTTCCTCTGACACCGCCTGGATGGCAGAAAGCTTGGCCCCAGTGACGTTCTGGGCCATACACACTACCCTCTGTAGTGCCTTGTGGTCAGAGGCCGAGCAGTTGCCATGTATAGTGCCTTCAGAAAGTATTTAAACCCCTTGATTTTTTCCCACAGCTGTGTAACAAAGTGGGGTTAAAATGAATTGTCTTTTTTTCCAAAGATCTACACAAAATACTTAAATGTCAAAGTGGAAGAAAGATGTGTGTTTTATTTTTAATTAATACAAATATAATATAGTTTGGTTAGATACAGTTGAAGTCAGAAGTTTACATGAACTGAGTTTAAATGTATTTGGCTAAGGTGTTTCACAATTCCTGTCATTTAATCCTAGTAAAAAATTCCCCGACATAGATCAGTTAGGATCACCACCTTATTTTAATAATGTGAAATGTCAGAATAATAGTAGAGAGAATGAATTATATCAGCTTTTATTTCTTTCATCACATTCCCAGTGGGTGAGAAGTTTACATACTCTCAATTAGTATTTGGTAGCATTGCCTGTAAATTGTTTAACTTGGGTCAAACGTTTTGGGTAGCCTACCACAAGCTTCCCACAATAAGTTGGGTGAAGTTTGGCCCATTCCTCCTGACAGAGCTGGTGTAACTGAATCACGTTTGTAGGCCTCCTTGCTCGCACACGCTTTTTCAGTTTTGCCCACAAATTGTCTATAGGATTGAGGTCAGGGCTTTGTGATGGCCACTCCAATACCTTGACTTTGTTGTCCTTAAGCCATTTTGCCACAACTTTGGAAGTATGCTTGGTGTCATTGTCCATTTGGAAGACCCGATTGCGACCAAGCTTTAACTTCCTGACTGATGTCTTGAGATGTTGCTTCAATATATCCACATAATTTTCCATTCTCATGATGCCATCTATTTTGTGAAGTGCACCAGTCCTTCCTGCAGCAAAGCACCCCTACAACATGATGCTGCCACCCCCATGCTTCACGGTTGGGATGGTGTTCCTCAGCTTGCAAGCATCCCCCTTTTTCCTTCAAACATAATGATGGTCATTATGGCCAAACAGTTCTATTTCTGTTTCATCAGACCAGAGGACATTTCTCCAAAAAGTACGATCTTTGTCCCCATGTGCAGTTGCACACCGTAGTCTGGCTTTTTTATGGCGGTTTTGGAGCAGTGGCTTCTTCCTTGCTGAGTGGCCTTTCAGGTTATGTCGATATAGGACTCATTTTACTGTGGATAAAGATACTTCTGTACCTGTTTCCTCCAGCATCTTCACAAGGTCCTTCGCTGTTGTACTGGGATTGATTTGCACTTTTCGCACAAAAGTACGTTCATCTCTAGGAGACAGAACACGCCTCCTTCCTGAGCGGTATGACGGCTGCGTGGTCCCATGGTGTTTATACTTGCGTACTATTGTTTGTACAGATGAACGTGGTACCTTCAGGCTTTTGGAAATTGCTCCCAAGAATGAACCAGACTTGTGGAGGTCTACAATGTTTTCTGAGGTCTTGGCTGATTTCTTTTGATTTTCCCATGATGTCAAGCAAAGAGGCACTGAGTTTGAAGATAGGCCTTGAAATACATCCACAGGTACACCTCCAATTGACTAAAAGTATGTCAATTAGCTTATAAGAAGCTTCTAAAGCCATAACATAATTTTCTGGAATTTTCCAAGCTGTTTAAAAAGGCACTGTCAACTTAGTGTATGTAAACATCTGACCCACTGGAATTGTGATACAGTGAATGATAAGTGAAATAATCTGTCTGTAAACAATTATTGGAAAAAATTACTTGTGTAATGCACAAAGTAGATGTCCTAACCGACTTGCCAAAACTAAAGTTTGTTAACAAGAAATGTGTGGAGTGGTTGAAAAATTAGTTTTAATGACTCCATCCTAAGTGTATGTAAACTTCTGACTTCAACTGTAAGTATTCAACCCCTTGAGTCAATACATATTACAATCACATTTGGCAGCAACCACAGCTGTGAGTCTTTCTGGATAAGTCTCTGGATTGTACAATATTTGCACATTATTCTTTAAAAAAATTAATCAAGCTCTATCAAGTTAGTTATTGAACATTGCTAGACAGACATTTCCAAGTCTTCCCATAGATTTTCAAGACGATTTTAATTCAAAACGGTAACTACAGTAGGCCACTCAGTATCTCCCAGTGTCTGATGGAAAGCAGACTGAACCAGTTTTTCCTCTAGGATTTTGCCTGTGCTTACTTCTATTCCATTTCTTTTCATCATAAAAAACTCCCTTTCCGATGACAAGCATACTCATAACATGATGCAGGCCACCACCATGCTTGAAAATATGTAGAGTGATACTCAATGGTGTGTTGTGTTGGTGTGTCAGAACAAAAAGTTAATTTCTTTGCCATATTTTTTGCAGTTTTACTTTAGTGCCTTGTTGCACACAGGATGCGTGTTTTGGAATATTTTTTATTCTGTCCAGGTTTCCTTTTCACTCTGTTATTTAGGTTAGTATTGTGGAGGAACTACAATAGTGTTGATCCATCCTCAGTTCTCTTATCACAGCCATTAAACTCATAATAATTCTAACTGGTTTTAAAGTCACCATTGGCCTCGTGGTGAAGTCCCTGAGCGGTTTCCTTCCTGTTGATCAACTGAGTTAGGAAGGACTCCTGTATCTTTGTAGTGACTGGGTGTATTGATACACCATCCAAATTGTCATTAATAACTTCATCATGCTCAAAGGAACATTCAATGTCTGCTTTTTTTTACCCATCTACCAATAGGTGCCCTTCTTTGCGAGACATTGGAAAATCTCCCTGGTCTTTGTAGTTGAATCTGTGTTTGGAATTCACTACTCGAGTGAGGGACATTTACAGATGATTGTATGTGTGGGGTACAGAGATGAGGTAGTCATTCAAAAATTATGTTAAACACCATTATTGCACACATCATGCAACTTATCTGACTGTTAAGCACATTTTTACCCCTGAAGTTATTTTAGGCTTGAAATTAATAGGGGTTGAATACGGACTCAAGACATTTCAGCTTTTCATTTATTCTAACATTTGTAAAAAATATCTAAAAACATGATTCCGCTTTGACATTATGGTGTATTGTGTGTAGATCAGTGACACAAAATCTACATTTAATCCATTTTAAGTTCAGGATGTAACCCAACAAAATGTAACAAATGTCAAGGGGTGGGAATACTTTCTGAAGACACTGTACATGATGTCATAGTAAACCCATAGTCTCACCTACCTACAGTTCTCCCTACCATTTGACAACTTACAATTTATATTATTTGTCTGGGAAATCAAATTATTCACAATTTTTGGGTGAACAGGTTCTCAGAAGCCCTTTGATGATGTGACGGCAAGTTTTACATTTCCTGCATTCATTGGTCCAATGACCCTTCAACTAGCCACCTGTGATTTGTTTTAAATGCAAAATACACCCTTTACCACTGTCTAGCGGAGTTATACTCTAAAAGTGTATTACAGAATATGGGAAATCATAATGTTGGGGCAAAACTAATGCATTTCCCTACTGCAATACAATTGTAAAAAAGTTGCACCTCTTTTGCCCTCAGAATAGCCTCAATACGTTGAGGCATGGACTCAAGGTGTCCAAAGCATTCCACAGGGATGCTGGCCCATGTTGACTCTAATGCTTCCCACAGTTGTGTGAAGTTGGCTGGATGCCCTTTGGGTGGTGGACCAAACTGTTGAGCATGAAAAACCCAACAGCGTTGCAGTTCTTGCCAGACACAAACCAGTGCACATGGCACCTACTACCATACCCCGTTCAAAGGCACAATTCTTCTGTTATCCATTCACCCTCTGAATGGCACACATACACAATCTATGTCTCAATTGTCTCAAGGCTTAAAAATCCTTCTTTAACCTGTCTCTTCCCCTTCATCTACACTGATTGAAGTGGATTTAACAGGGGACATCAGTAAGGGATCACAGCTTTCACCTGGATTCACCTGGTCAGTGTCATGGAGAGAGCAGGTGTTCATAATGTTTTGTACACTCAGTGCATATACAGTATATGGGTAATATTGATAAATTGATAAACAAGCAACATATAAAAATATGATTAAAATTTAAACCAAGATGACTGCATTAAAATATAAACCGTAGGCTATATAGGCCTATTTTAATCATATTTAAAAACATTTCATGTTCAATCAAGACTTTCAATCCAGACTTTTATTTCCCTCACCAACTTTAAACATCAGCTATCTGAGCAGCTAACCGATCGCTGTACATAGTCCATCTGTAAATAGCCCACCCAATCTACCTACCTCATCCCCATACTGTTTTTATTTTATTTACTTTTCTGCTCTTTTGCACACCAGTATCTCTACTTGCACATCATCATCTGCTCATTTATCACTCCAGTGTTAATCTGCTAAATTGTAATTATTCGCTCCTATGGCCTATTTATTGCCTACCTCCTCATGCCTTTTGCACACAATGTATATAGACTTTTTTTATTCTCTACTGTGTCACTGACTTGTTTATTGTGTTATTGGCTTGTTTATTGTTTACTCCATGTGTAACTCTGTGTTGTTGTCTGTTCACACTGCTTTGCTTTATCTTGGCCAGGTCGCAGTTGTAAATGAGAACTTGTTCTCAACTAGCCTACCTGGTTAAATAAAAAAATCAATTGAGTTCTATTTTGCTACTTTTAGGCTAGGCTACTGTCTATAATTTGTCATAATGTGTAGCCAAACATGATGTGCCAAACCGGTGATTTTAGGCATTTTATTGGGTAAGCATTAGAATATGCCTTGTCAATATTTGCAGCCGTTGGTGGTAATATTTGTCTAGGAGCGGATCTGTAGTCAGTATTGTGAAATAATTCAAATGTTAAGGTAAGATTTGAATGAAGAAAGCTGATCCGAGAGCAAAGCTCCCGTTCTTTCGATCCTATCAGTATCAGTATCACACGCTCCAACGAAGCGACCGTTTTCTCTGCGTAGTGTATTGGGAAACGCATGTTACACAGTCGACCATTGCAGGAAGACGCATTGTTAAAAAACACTCTTAAGCCTTAAATCACTATTGGGAAACCGAGCCCAGATTTGGAAGTAAACTTGATTAAATTTAAAAACATGACTTTTCAAAATACTTGAAACCATGCGACAAGCAAAATTTCAATAAATACCGAAATGAGAGGTTGATCGATAAACAAAATAAATTCATGAAACAGAAAAGTACGTCTATGAATGCATGTATGTACGTAACAGTATGGTGTGATGGAGCCAAAACACCCTGGCTAAAATACAATACCACCACCAGCCGGCTGGCCACCTTTCTCATTGTGAGCCTAATTTCCTCAGTCTAAAGTCCTGCTGGACAGCACAGGGTATCATAAAAACAAAATATTTTAATAATTTAGGAACCAAGCAACGGATCACGATTTTGTCTTTTCATTCACGCCAATGGAACGATAAAGGGGAACATGCCCCTTTAAATACACATATGAATCATTGCAAAAAAAATGTGTTTAAGTTAGACGACTTCAAGGATGAGCTCGAGAAAATGTTGATTGCTCAGATATTAGACCAAGTAAGACACAATAATAAAAGTATGTATTGGGTCTCGTTCCACCTCAAAAAGCACAAGAAAGAGAATTGACACCCACCACTTCAGATTGTACTGAAATCATTTATGTTGTTAGAAACAGATAAGATGAGTATGCCCCCCCCTCTGACAAGTAGAATGGATCTGCGGCTAAGAGTATTATATATATACACATCCTATATGTAATGTATTCCCAGTGGGTATTGGGTGATGCTTTTCTCCCTGTTCAAAGAAGTGTCATTGAGGTTAAGTCCCATCCTGTATTCAGATTCCAACCAATAGACAGTTCTGTTCCTGCTATTAGGTGAAAAAACGTTTGAAGAACCCCCCCCATGTTAAAGAGATAGTTGATCTAAATTACAAAATTGTGGTTGGTTTCCTTACCTTGTAATCTATCGACAAGGTGTGACAACAACCCATGCTTTGGTTTTCTTGGCCACTATTTCAAATGCTAACTTTTACAATTTATTTGGATTCCTCATGTCTCGTCTTACTCATTGTTAGAAAGAAAGTTTGGTCCAAATCGGATGTAAGGTAGTATATTGTTTGAATATTATATGAATCCTAGAAGTAAAAAATTGCCAATTTGGGTGAAATCAATTACCTTAATTTCTCAGATATAAAATTATATTTCAACTAAATAATGTTGCAGGAATGCTAATCCTATCTCTTTCTAAATACAGAAACGATTTCAGAACAATCTGAGATGTGGGATGTCATGGCTTGCTCAAATGACATAGGAATTGACCCTCTTGAAAAGCCAGATTGGTGGTGCCTGAAACATTACCACAGTGTGGGCATTACAGCTGTTGTATAATGATAGAACATACCATCTGCATTCTGGATGGAACGAATAGAAAATATAATGACTAATTATTCTCGTTATGGCTCGTCTGAGGGTCTGACCCTGTGACTTAATGGTTGGTGACTATCATGCTATCCTTTGCATCAGTCTTTGACAGTGGGCCATTAAAGAGAAATGTGTCTTGTTACCTAGCAAAGCCAATGGGCTTAGTCAGCTGCACCTGTTATTATCACCATGTTGCCCATTGTTCTACATGTCAAAAAGATAAAACAGGGAATCGGTTTACATCACAGGAGGTTAGCTGCATCTTAATTGGGGGAAACGGCTTGTGCTAATGGCTGGAGCAGAATAATATCAAATACATCAAACATGTAGTTTCCATGGTTTCCATGTGTTTGATGCCGTTCCATTCACTCCGTTCCAGCCATTATTATGAGCCGTCCTCCCCTCAGCAGCCTCCACTGCTTACATATGAACGGGAGGACACCACCCTCCGATTGTCAACCATTTTATATAACTTCATTTGTTTAGGGTCTTAATTAAGAAAGAGATCACTGTCAGCTTCGATTTTTCAAGTATCATAATGACAATACTGCCATTCCTTTGCTTTCATTGTGCTTGTCATCACACACACACCTCTATTGTGTAAGCAGTTTTATTACACAAGATAATATTACATTATGAAAACATAAGAAACTAAAAGTAGGACAGTTGGTTTTGTTTTGCAAACCTAATAGGCTGCTTTTTTTCTTGTGAAAAAAATTGGGAGTACATATTCCCTTAAGTTTCAGCATTGTCGAATAGCCTAGTACTGTAGGCTATCTCTGCGGTACATCATGGTGAATGAGTTGGGCTACTCCAATAAATCATATGCTGCCAGGGTGTTAAACTCCAGTTTCACTGCATGAGTGGTTGTGTAACCTTTATTTAACTAGGTAAGTCAGTTAAGAACAAATTCTTATTTACAATGACGGCATACACCTGCCAAACTCAGACGACGCTGTGCCAATTGTGCGCCGCCCTATGGGACTCCCAAACACGGCCGGTTGTTATACAGCCTGGAATCAAACCTAGTGACGCATCAAACCCTGAGATGCAGTGGCTTAGACTGCTGCGCCACTCGGGAGCCCCAGAAATGGTTGCGACATTTCTGACAGGTAAGACGTAAGCTGTTCATTTGAAAACAGGTAAAACCGGATACGATTTTAAAAGAAGACAGGAACTTTGTATTAGCAGTACAACTTTACTTTAAACCGTAGTTATTTCGTTTAGGTTTTAAGACAACAGCTTACCTAATATTTCTTTTCTTCGTGAAGTATGAGGCTGATCACTGTAGACCCATTCAAAGTCTCCCCGTTCACCTGTCTTATCCATTTCGATGCTCTTCATGAACGCGGGAGCGCAGTGGCAATGCGTGCCTCACCTACACACACTCCTTTAAAAACACACCCTCTCAAAGGTAAAGGTGAAAGGTGTGCGACCAAAAAAAGCTCCTCCCCAGCCGAGTAATTCCTGTGTTTTTCAAGTTTAAATAAACGTTAATACACTGAGGTGATCGAATTCGGTAGGCAATATTAATCTATACCCATAAACCAAAAACACAGAACAGCAAGGATTTACAAAGAATACAAGCATAGGCTTTGAGGAAAAGGCAAGGTTATATTAACTACCCATGTTTAGTTTTCAGTGTTTAAAGGGGTTCCACAGCAAAACCCTTCCATATCAATGATAGCCTGTGACATTAGGCTAATAGCTTTTATTTATTTTAAACTCCTTCAATTATAGATATAACAGAATATTGTTGCATAACTTTGTAAATTAATCTCAACAAGATGCATGAGTTGATTATACACATTGATTTTAATACATTTTCACGAATCCTTTATTGCACAAACAAACACATAAACAACCCAATACAGTGACCTCAAATCAGATCAAATCAAACTTTATTTGTCACATGCGCCGAATACATGTGTAGACCTTACCATGAAATGGTTACTTTACAGGCCCTTAACCAACAGTGCAGTTCAAGAAAGAGTTAAGAAAATATTTACCAGATAAACTAATAGTAAAAAATTATAAAAAGTAACACAATAATATAACAATAACGAGGCTATATACAGGGGGTACCGGTATCGAGTCAATGTGTGTGTGTGTGTGTGGGGGGGGGGGGGGGTGAAGTGACTATGCATAGATAACAAAAAGCGAATAGCAGCAGTGTACAAAACAAATGGAGGGGGGCGGGAGGGGTTGTCAATGTAAATAGTCCGGTGTCCATTTGATTAATTGTTCAGCAGTCTTATGGCTTGAGGGTAGAAGCTGTTAAGGAGCCTTATCGATATTGTGACAATAAATTAAACTATATTCAATGTCAATTTGTTTGTGTATATGATGCATAGTGGGTAAATGTTGAATGACTGACTGATCTACAAACAATAGTAGTTATTCATGATGCAAGGTGATTGTACATCAGTCAGTCGGCATTCACTGCGCTGATCATCTGCAATGTCGTACAAGCTCCTCTGCCCAGGAGTTGCTGATGCTTGCCAGATCTTACAACGCCTGGATAGGTATTTTAAATATCAGCTAACCACATATGTTATAGCAATCTGTCAATCGATGACGTTGCACGCAACAATTGGTTGACGATGCATGCAACGTCTGAGCAGGGGAACCCGAGCTAATGCCGCGTTCCCTCATGTCAGAAACTCGGGACCTCCAAGTTCAAATGAACGTAAATTATTTGCGTAGTCATATTGGTCGATTCTGGTACCTCCCAATTGAGAAACTCGAGTACCGACTCTACCTCCTAGGTTAGCCAGTCTTAAATTCCGAGTTTTCGACTTGACAAGAACGCGGAATAAATCTGTAACCCATGAAGTCTCGCGAGACTATGTAGCCAAAGCGTAGTGGCGACGGGAGTAGAACAGAGTGGAGTTTGTTGTCGAAGAAGGAGGAAGGCAGTGTAGAGGGGGGGAACTGCCATAGAACACATAACTGTGAGGAATTTAGGGTTTTCAATATGGCATCAGGTGATACCCTGTACATCGAAACGGACGGCTCGGAGATGCCATCAGAAATAGTGGAACTCCATGAAATCGAAGTGGAGACCATCGAGACAACAGTTGTTGGAGAGGACGACGATGAACAGCCTATGATCGCTTTACAGCCCCTCGACTCAGATGATCCACACTCAATGCATCACCATCATCAGGAGGTAATATTGGTGCAAACCCGAGAAGAGGTGGTTGGTGAAGATGATTCGGACATGCACGGGGACGATGATTACGAGGACCAAATTCTTATACCTGTCCCAGTCCCTGCCGCCGAAGAGGAATATATCGAACAGACTCTGGTGACTGTCGCTGGGAAGAGCTCGGGGCGGACGAAGAAGGGGGGAAGCGGGAAGAGAAATAAAAAGAACTACTTGGGTGCACCGGAGTCCAGTGGTAGAAAATGGGAACAGAAACAAGTCCAGATAAAGACTTTGGAAGGAGAGTTTTCGGTGACGATGTGGGCATCGGGTAAGTTTCGAGTTCTGTCGAAAGTGTGTTCTTGCAAGCTTGCCATCTGCATTGTTCTCACTGTGCATTCCCTGGAACTAGGCCTCGTACGGACGCTGGCCTCTGGCTAATTTCAGTAGAATTCTGCACTGTTTTTCACGTCCGAATTGCGTGCAGTGTATTTGAAATGTTTTTGTTTTTATGGGAAGCCATGTTTTATGTGTTGATGGGCGCCGCCATGTTCCCCTGGACCAGTATGGCGGACCGAAAAAATGGCGTTGATTTGTCCGGGGAAAGATGGCGGCGGGTGGGAGCGAGTGCGCTGCTGCTGGCCCCGGAGTAGGCCGCTGTGGCGCAGTTCAGCACAGGGCCTCGGCTCGAAGCTCTCGTCAAGAGCGGGGGAGGGTAGCGACTAGCAAGATGTCACAAGACAGGTTATGGATGTGCTACTGCTAGTTAGCTTTCAAATCTTGTGGTTACAATAATGGCATCTCAATAGTTTGATATTTTAATCATTACATTTTTAGCAACGTTTGCATTGTTGCATTTTTGATACAGACCACCCTTAGATTGGCTTTCGTCAGACAGTTAACGTTAGCTAGCTAGCTAATTTGTTTAGCTATACTGACAGTCTGTAGCCGACTAAACTCAACAATTTACTAAGGTGTTGAGCGGCGACTAGTCTTGCAATTTAGCGACTAGAATTGGTATTAAATGGTTACTACGTTTATTGACCTGTTATTTAGCTAGCTTTCTAAATTAGCCAACTCAACGATTAACGATGGATTTCAGTAGCAACTAGAGTGGGTGGACTGGAGTACCAAGATCACATAAAAAAACTTTTTTTCAATACAAATATACGGCTATAACACACATTCTATAAAACATAGGGCCCTTCAAATGGAACTAGCCAAAATGTACATTCGCTTTATGTTCAGCTGTCCACCAGCAGCATTAACACAATGAAGCTCCACAGCCTTTATATATTTTCCTGGTGGTTGTGCAGCGTGGTTGAAATGCTGTCACATTCTTTGTTGATTGGTATTCTAATGGCCAATTTGGGTCAGACATCACAAAACATATACCTGTGCGTCTGTTTTAACTCTGCTCCTGTGCTCTGTCTCAGATGACAAGAAAGATGTTGACCATGACACTATGGTAGAGGAGCATGTCATTGGGGATAATTCTCCTCCCGATTACTCCGAGTACATGACAGGGAAGAAGCTCCCGCCTGGGGGCATTCCAGGGATCGACCTGTCAGACCCCAAACAGCTGGCAGAGTTCGCTAGGTGAGTTACAGACATGTTCATTAGTCAGTCACTCCAGGATTCTGTAATCTCAAAATATTTTTCAAAATTGACTATTCCCCGCATATAATGCAAAGGCTTGCACATTTGACCAACCACTGCACTATTTCAGCATTAAACTGTCAGATAATCTCAATATTATTGCATAAAACCGTCCCATGTGTATTTGTGTGATATTCCAAATGCCTGTATCATAATAATCATTTTTTATGAGTGTTTGTCCGCTTGTTCTCATGTTGTATTTTTGGTCTCATCTCCTTCGCTTTGTCTGTACTGTGTGCACCTTCCTATATACACTAGAGATCGGTGTATGTCAAGGTGCTCATGTCTCCTCCCATTGTTAAGGAGTCATTGTCCCAAAGGCAGGAAGGCAGGCAACAAGCTTAGGTCCAAAATAAGCCCATAGAAATTTTGTCAAGAGTGAAACCTCTGACTTTGCCTCCTCTCTGTTTACACACACACCGAACCCCTCCCCCAATCACTAAGCCCCTCCCCCTGACACTCAGACAACAAAGATGAGAGATCACTTCTTCCTCTTTGACAAGAGGTTTCAACTCGCTATTTGCATTTCAGGTTTGGTCCAACAGAATCAGACAAATATGGACATCGAAACACACCGAGACATTATTTTACTGTAATAGAGAAGTTACCTTTTCTACCGATATCCTTTTCATGAATTGTCTGCTCTGTGCACAATTTGAGCAGTTATTTCTAAAACGGGAGTATCAATTAACATTGATTCTGGAAAATGTATGCTCAGTTTGTCGTGTGTGGCATTGGGGTTACCGCTAGCAGTATTTTAGCCAAACACTGTTATACTAGCAGTTTAGTATGTGTTTTATAAATGTGCAGTAAGCATAAAAACACAATTATATAAAAAAGAATTGGCAACTCGTTCTCATTCTGGGAAATAAAGTAGGCATCTTAACAAAGTGGACAGGCTAACGTGCTGCTCAAACAGTTGGAGATGGACAGAATGGAACAAAGTGGACAGGCTAACGTGCTGCTCAAACAGTTGGAGATGGACAGAATGGAACAAAGTGGACAGGCTAACGTGCTGCTCAAACAGTTGGAGATGGATAGAAGGGAACAAAGTGGACAGGCTAACGTGCTGCTCAAACAGTTGGAGATGGACAGAATGGAACAAAGTGGACAGGCTAACGTGCTGCTCAAACAGTTGGAGATGGACAGAATGGAACAAAGTGGACAGGCTAACGTGCTGCTCAAACAGTTGGAGATGGACAGAATGGAACAAAGTGGACAGGCTAACGTGCTGCTCAAACAGTTGGAGATGGACAGAATGGAACAAAGTGGACAGGCTAACGTGCTGCTCAAACAGTTGGAGATGGACAGAATGGAACAAAGTGGACAGGCTAACGTGCTGCTCAAACAGTTGGAGATGGATAGAAGGGAACAAAGTGGACAGGCTAACGTGCTGCTCAAACAGTTGGAGATGGATAGAAGGGAACAAAGTGGACAGGCTAACGTGCTGCTCAAACAGTTGGAGATGGATAGAAGGGAACAAAGTGGACAGGCTAACGTGCTGCTCAAACAGTTGGAGATGGATAGAAGGGAACAAAGTGGACAGGCTAACGTGCTGCTCAAACAGTTGGAGATGGATAGAATGGAACAAAGTGGACAGGCTAACGTGCTGCTCAAACAGTTGGAGATGGACAGAATGGAACAAAGTGGACAGGCTAACGTGCTGCTCAAACAGTTGGAGATGGATAGAATGGAACAAAGTGGACAGGCTAACGTGCTGCTCAAACAGTTGGAGATGGATAGAAGGGAACAAAGTGGACAGGCTAACGTGCTGCTCAAACAGTTGGAGATGGATAGAAGGGAACAAAGTGGACAGGCTAACGTGCTGCTCAAACAGTTGGAGATGGATAGAATGGAACAAAGTGGACAGGCTAACGTGCTGCTCAAACAGTTGGAGATGGATAGAAGGGAACAAAGTGGACAGGCTAACGTGCTGCTCAAACAGTTGGAGATGGATAGAAGGGAACAAAGTGGACAGGCTAACGTGCTGCTCAAACAGTTGGAGATGGATAGAAGGGAACAAAGTGGACAGGCTAACGTGCTGCTCAAACAGTTGGAGATGGATAGAATGGAACAAAGTGGACAGGCTAACGTGCTGCTCAAACAGTTGGAGATGGATAGAATGGAACAAAGTGGACAGGCTAACGTGCTGCTCAAACAGTTGGAGATGGATAGAAGGGAACAAAGTGGACAGGCTAACGTGCTGCTCAAACAGTTGGAGATGGATAGAATGGAACAAAGTGGACAGGCTAACGTGCTGCTCAAACAGTTGGAGATGGATAGAAGGGAACAAAGTGGACAGGCTAACGTGCTGCTCAAACAGTTGGAGATGGATAGAAGGGAACAAAGTGGACAGGCTAACGTGCTGCTCAAACAGTTGGAGATGGATAGAATGGAACAAAGTGGACAGGCTAACGTGCTGCTCAAACAGTTGGAGATGGATAGAATGGAACAAAGTGGACAGGCTAACGTGCTGCTCAAACAGTTGGAGATGGACAGAATGGAACAAAGTGGACAGGCTAACGTGCTGCTCAAACAGTTGGAGATGGACAGAATGGAACAAAGTGGACAGGCTAACGTGCTGCTCAAACAGTTGGAGATGGACAGAATGGAACAAAGTGGACAGGCTAACGTGCTGCTCAAACAGTTGGAGATGGATAGAAGGGAACAAAGTGGACAGGCTAACGTGCTGCTCAAACAGTTGGAGATGGACAGAATGGAACAAAGTGGACAGGCTAACGTGCTGCTCAAACAGTTGGAGATGGATAGAAGGGAACAAAGTGGACAGGCTAACGTGCTGCTCAAACAGTTGGAGATGGATAGAAGGCTGTGTTCATAACAAGTCAACTGTTCTGCCTTGTTAGCAAATAGATCCAAGTTGGCTAAACTTGAAATAAAAACATTAGCTGCCTAATCACTAGCACGTGGGCTTGTGCTTGAGAGATGGTTGACAAGAACTGTGTTCATTTTCTATAGTGCCTGCTACGAGAAGTGAATGTGCATTATGCATGGTTCTGGTTAAATTTGTAACAAAAATGCAGTTTTCATAGACAGAAAGCCAGATCAGTAATTATTGCAACAAAAAAACACAGGTTAAACTATTTAGGTAATATAGTTAAATGATTAGTGGGTCTTATGGTTGTGGAAGGCATATATTTAGAACTGTTTCCCGTTGAACTCCGCAGGTATGGAAAGAATGCGTTCCTAAATGCCCTTTAGTACAGCTTGAAAATCCCCCCAAAACATTCCTTACTCCAGGACACTTCAATGGGTGACTACCTAGGACAATAAAGTAAGGAGTACTCTGTCTGCATTGATATGAGACATACAGACACACGTCTTCGCTATATACAAAAGTATGTGGACACCCCTTCAAATTAGTGGATTTGGCTATTTCAGCCAAACGTTTGTATATGGAGGTTGCATGGCTGTGTGCTCGATTTTATACATAGTGTATAATTTTTGCCATTTAGCAGACACTTTTATCCAAAGTGACTTAGTCATGCATAGATTTTACGTACTGGTGGTCCCGGGAATCAAACCCACTATCCTGGTGTTACAAGTGCCATGCTCATCCAACTACAGTGGACCACGATCTGTCATGTCTTGCAGGATGAAGCCACGGAAAGTCAAAGAGGACGACTCTCCCAGGACGATAGCTTGCCCCCACAAAGTACGTGTGCTCTACTAGTCTAACTGGTATTAGAGAGAGAATGGTAAGACAGCCACTAGAACACCATGGTACGACAGCCACTAGACACCATGGTACGACAGCCACTAGAACACCATGGTAAGAGAGCCACTAGAACACCATGGTACGACAGCCACTAGAACACCATGGTACGACAGCCACTAGAACACAATGGTACGACAGCCACTAGAACACCATGGTACGACAGCCACTAGAACACAATGGTACGACAGCCACTAGAACACAATGGTACGACAGCCACTAGAACACCATGGTACGACAGCCACTAGAACACCATGGTACGACAGCCACTAGAACACCATGGTACGACAGCCACTAGAACACCATGGTACGACAGCCACTAGAACACCATGGTACGACAGCCACTAGAACACCATGGTACGACAGCCACTAGAACACCATGGTACGACAGCCACTAGAACACCATGGTACGAGAGCCACTAGAACACCATGGTACGACAGCCACTAGAACACCATGGTACGACAGCCACTAGAACACCATGGTACGACAGCCACTAGAACACCATGGTACGACAGCCACTAGAACACCATGGTAAGACAGCCACTAGAACACCATGGTACGACAGCCACTAGACACCATGGTACGACAGCCACTAGAACACCATGGTAAGAGAGCCACTAGAACACCATGGTACGACAGCCACTAGAACACCATGGTACGACAGCCACTAGAACACAATGGTACGACAGCCACTAGAACACCATGGTACGACAGCCACTAGAACACCATGGTACGACAGCCACTAGAACACCATGGTACGACAGCCACTAGAACACCATGGTACGACAGCCACTAGAACACCATGGTACGACAGCCACTAGAACACCATGGTACGACAGCCACTAGAACACCATGGTACGACAGCCACTAGAACACCATGGTAAGAGAGCCACTAGAACACCATGGTACGACAGCCACTAGAACACCATGGTACGACAGCCACTAGAACACCATGGTACGACAGCCACTAGAACACCATGGTACGACAGCCACTAGAACACCATGGTACGACAGCCACTAGAACACCATGGTACGACAGCCACTAGAACACCATGGTACGACAGCCACTAGAACACCATGGTACGACAGCCACTAGAACACCATGGTAAGAGAGCCACTAGAACACCATGGTACGACAGCCACTAGAACACCATGGTACGACAGCCACTAGAACACCATGGTACGACAGCCACTAGAACACCATGGTACGACAGCCACTAGAACACCATGGTACGACAGCCACTAGAACACCATGGTACGACAGCCACTAGAACACCATGGTACGACAGCCACTAGAACACCATGGTACGACAGCCACTAGAACACCATGGTACGACAGCCACTAGAACACCATGGTACGACTAGCACAGTTGTTTGTGTGAATAATGGTAGTCAACTAGCCGCTATGCTCTGTGGATGCCTATAGCTTATTAGATTTTTAGATGCTCTGATGTGGACCAATTGGGTTTTGTCATTTCTGAAGTTACACTATGAGTAATTGCTACCTTTTGCCTCTGCAGGGATGCAGTAAAATGTTCAGGGATAACTCTGCAATGAGGAAGCACCTGCACACCCACGGACCACGTGTTCACGTCTGCGCCGAATGTGGAAAGGCCTTTGTCGAAAGCTCCAAACTGAAGAGGCATCAACTTGTTCATACCGGCGAGAAGCCTTTCCAAGTATGTTTCCCCCAGCCCCTTCAAAATGGCTTCTTAATGAGAGATCTACTTCTACAATATCACTGCATACATTTAGTTTGAATCACAACACTTACAGCTTAATGTCCTACATGGCACGTATATGACCATACACCCATAGGGGCCCAGCAATGCAGCCTTGTAATAAAGTCTACTCTCTTTCTTCTAGTGCACATTTGAGGGCTGCGGAAAGCGGTTCTCCCTGGACTTTAACTTACGCACGCACGTGAGGATTCACACTGGAGACCGACCCTACGTCTGTCCGTTTGACGGCTGCAACAAGAAGTTTGCCCAATCCACCAACCTCAAGTCTCACATCCTCACACACGCTAAAGCTAAAAACAATCAGTGACTGTGAACCAACCCATATCTTCACCACGGCAGAAGCGTCACACCCCCTAAGAGCTATGAAACCCCCTTTGTATTGTTTCTAGGGAAATGTTTTGAGAGAATGACCTTACTGACTTTTTGATATGTACAGAGATGAAAACGACGAACTCTAAAGACGCTTCACCCCCCCCCCCCCTCACCTTCATCTTGACATGATCCCCAAGGAAAAGCATAAAGTTTCTCCTTGTGAAGATGTTGATTTCTTGGACCTGCACTCGAAAATAAAAGTTATTTATACTGCAGCACCCAAAGACAAAGAATTGACATTTAAAGTTATTCTCCATCAGCATAGCGAAGTAATTGCTTTTTAATTTTGTACCTTTTTCTAAGTGTGCATGTTGTACACTTTTCTTTTTTTTCTCTGGCTGAGCTGTTTTGTGTGTTTTCCCTGAGAAATCTGTGGTAACCCTTCTTGGAGAATTTGCTGTTTATTGTACCTCCCAGCTTTTCCTCTTGTAAAATGTTTATTTGGGGGGTATTCTTTAGACTAATTTTGTATAATTGAAACGTACAGCTATATTGGAGTTGTGTAGATAATAGCAATGTGATTTAAGTAGTGTTAACTGATTAAAACCGTTTTCTCCCCCCCCCCCCCCCTCCCGCACGGCCAGAGAGCAACACATCGTGTCATGTCCATCAAGTCCTTTGTTTAGTTTAACACACAATACAACCAGAAGTGGTGCTCAGTTGCATCATTAGAATGTATTGTACAGGCTGCATTACCTTTTGCTAAAATGTACCTCCCCAATAAGTTGCCAATACAAACCTGCCCATTAGCAAGCACTTGTTAGAATTTTGTTTCAGAATTCCTAGTTTATGTAGTGTTAACGGTTGTAATGGATAAAAGTCATTTTGAATGTGACATTTACTATTGGTAGGGACTGTTCAAAATTGGTATTAACATTTTAATAAAATGGTTGATAGGAACTTGTTGGTTGATAGGAATATGTTAAAATATATGACTGGTATTTACAGGTAACTGGTCCGTGTGGATTTTTGCTCTTTAGTCCGATGTCCATCCCTTTGTGCTTGGTCATATCATTCAAGTAGTTTAATGTCAATTCTGTACAGCCAATATGGAAAGTAAATCAAATATCCCCACCAGTATATAGTTAATTTCCTAAAGACAATCAAATTCAAGTTAAATATTGACAGGAAGA
Organism: Salvelinus fontinalis; assembly: GCF_029448725.1. Classification (NCBI taxonomy): domain Eukaryota; kingdom Metazoa; phylum Chordata; class Actinopteri; order Salmoniformes; family Salmonidae; genus Salvelinus; species Salvelinus fontinalis. The sequence goes on from NC_074679.1 coordinate 6,123,674, forward strand.
CTGGAGCCTATGTTTACAATCAATGCAAAGTTTTTTCAGTCTAATACAATGCATGGATAATTCCCCTAAAATCTATTAAAGTAAAACAAGTGCAACAATGCTGGTCGGTAGAGATTTGCCTACTCAATGAGCACATCAATATTAATCGGTAAGTATTTAGTATAGGCCTATGTGCAACCACAGCAGAACACTAGAACATGATTACACCATGGGAACTGTTTCTTCTCCTCATGCAAAACTCTTTGTCCCAAGATTCAGATAAGAAATGTAGAGCACAGGCTTTACCACCCTTTGAGCAGAAATATTTTTCAGAACATGCATGCAAAAATGAGATAAATGTTAATCCCTGTTTGACCTACATACCTTGCCAGTTATTACCCCACCAGAGTACCTTGCCAATGATTACTCCACCAGAGAACCTTGCCAGTGATTACCCCACCAGAGTACCTTGCCAGTGATTACTCCACCAGAGTACCTTGCCAGTGATTACTCCACCAGAGTACCTTGCCAGTGATTACTCCACCAGAGTACCTTGCCAGTGATTATCTTGCCAATGATTACTCCACCAGAGAACATTGCCAGTGATTACCCCACCAGAGTACCTTGCCAGTGATTACTCCACCAGAGTACCTTGCCAGGTGTTATTTTCTCCACTACCAGCGCCGCCAGCAGAGCAGGGAAGTTAGGCGTTCCCCACGTCTAAACAGAGCCCCAGGTGTTATTTTCTCCACTACCAGCGCCGCCAGCAGAGCAGGGAAGTTAGGCGTTCCCCACGTCTAAACAGAGCCCCAGGTGTTATTTTCTCCACTACCAGCGCCACCAGCAGAGCAGGGAAGTTAGGCGTTCCCCATGTCTAAACAGAGCCCCAGGTGTTATTTTCTCCACTACCAGCGCAGCCAGCAGGGAAGTTAGGCGTTCCCCATGTCTAAACAGAGCCCCAGGTGTTATTTTCTCCACTACCAGCGCAGCCAGCAGGGAAGTTAGGCGTTCCCCATGTCTAAACAGAGCCCCAGGTGTTATTTTCTCCACTACCAGCGCAGCCAGCAGGGAAGTTAGGCGTTCCCCATGTCTAAACAGAGCCCCAGGTGTTATTTTCTCCACTACCAGCGCAGCCAGCAGAGCAGGGAAGTTAGGCGTTCCCCATGTCTAAACAGAGCCCCAGGTGTTATTTTCTCCACTACCAGCGCCGCCAGCAGAGCAGGGAAGTTAGGCGTTCCCCATGTCTAAACAGAGCCCCAGGTGTTATTTTCTCCACTACCAGCGCCGCCAGCAGAGCAGGGAAGTTAGGCGTTCCCCATGTCTAAACAGAGCCCCAGGTGTTATTTTCTCCACTACCAGCGCAGCCAGCAGAGCAGGGAAGTTAGGCTTGCCCCATCTGGTGACTGTGTACCGCGCAGAAACCTTCCTCTGGACTCACTCCGAGTATGGGTAACTGCATACTTGGCATGTCTGAAAGTGGGCGTATCAACAGCGATTGGTGTAACCCCAGTGCTCCATTACTGGTTAGATAGGCCATAGCCAGGTGCACCACGGGTCAGCTTAATGTTTACATAGCAGGTTAAGAGAACCAATGTAGCAGGTTAGAGAACGAGGTTAAGGTTAGGAAAAGGGTTCGACTTAGCTAAAATGCTACAGTTGTCAACAATCGACTTGTCGTGCAGCCCAATCAGCAACGCAAAACGGTCTTAAGTGGCAACAAATCTGCCCAATTAGCGGATTTGCTTTCCATACACCCACTTCTGTTGCCTGGTAAAATAAGGGTTAAATAAATAAAAAGACACCCATGACTTGCTCGTCCAGATAGCTCAGGTGACAACCATCAAATCACATTTTATTTGTCTCAATATTCATAAACAACAGCTGTAGACTAACAGGCCCTTCCCACTAATGTTAGAGAAAAAAATGAAAATGAATAACACAAGGAATAAATACACAATGAGTAATGATACCTTGGACTACTAGTACTGAGTTGATGTGCAGGAGTACGAGGTAAATGAGGTAGTTATGTACATATGGGCAGGGATAAAGTTACTAGACAAAAGGATAGATAAAACAGTAACAGCAGCCTATGTGATGAATCAATAGAGTTAGTGCAAAAGGTTTCAATGCAGATAGTTAAATAGTTAACCATGCATCAGTACCGCTTGCCGTGCGGTAGCAGAGAGAAAGGGTGGCTGGAGTTGTATTGGGCTGTGCGCACAACCCTCTGTAGCGCCTTGCGGTCGGATGCCAAGCAGTTACCATACCAAGTGGTGATGCAGCCAGTCAAGATGCTGGATGGTGCAGCTGTATAACTTTTTGACGAACTGATGGCGCATGCCAAATCTTTTCAGCCTCCCGAGGGGGAAAATGCCTTGTTAAGTGCTACAGGGCGATAGTAATTTAGACAGGTTACCTTGGTGTTCCTGGGTACAGGGACTATGGTCATCCAGAACAGCTGGTGCTCTCATGCATGGTTCAGTGTTGCTAGCCTCGATGCAACATAGAAGGTATTTAGCTCGTCCGGTAGGCTCGCGCCACTGGACAGTTTACTGTTGGGTTTACCTCGGATGAATCTCGGAACATAGTGTTTCGCTAGTCTGTGCTAGCGAAACAGTCCAGTAGTTTAGCATCCACTTCATCAGACCACTTCTGTATTGAGCGCGTCCCTGGTACTTCCTGTGAGTTTTTGCTTAAACTATTACCGTACTAGCTACCTACAGCTACCTACCTATAACCATACTACCTACAGCTACCTACCTGTAACCATACTAGCTACCTACAGCTACCTACCTATAACTGTACTAGCTACCTACCTATAACTGTACTATCTACCTACCCTTTACCATAGTAGCTACCTACAGCTCCCTACCTATTACTGTACTAGCTACCTACTCATTACTGTACTAGCTACCTACTGCTACCTACCCATTACCATACTAGCTACCTACAGCTACCTCTTATTACCGTACTAGCTACCTACAGCTACCTACCTATAACCATACTAGCTACCTACCTATAACTATACTAGCTACCTACCTATAACCATACTAGCTACCTAGCTATAGCCATACTAGCTACCTACCTTTAACCATACTAGCTACCTACCTATTGCCATACTAGCTACCTACCTACATTTAACCATACTAGCTACTTACCTATAACTGTACTAGCTACCTACAGCCTCACTGACAAGACTATAGCTATCATGAAATAAAAATAAAATAAAAATCATCAGATGTCAGTTGTATTTCTTTTACAACCTCAGACATGGTGATGATGAACTAGGTGTTCACTGAAGTCAAGATGCTGGAGAACATCCTTGTGCACCGCGTATGCAGACGATCATCTCCCTAGGGGAGTGGCCATTTCTCACGAAGCGGTGAAACTCGCTGCCTGGAAGCAGGGGCCTGTGCCACTCTTGAAAACAGGAGACGAAGAAAGCCTCACTCTCTGTGGCAGCTGAGGTCTGTGTTCATAAAGCATCGCAGAGAAGGAATGCTGATCTAGGATTAGATTTGCTTGGGACCAGACATGGGTGGTTAAGTCTTAGCCATCAGTGAATAGCGTTGTGGAACGTTCAGATATAAATATATTATGTAGAACAAGCATGCCTATTCATGACATTTCAATCTGTAACGTTTCAAAACGTTGTGCCAACTGAATGTGGCCCTGATGTTTTAACCGAAAATAATGATTTCACCCAATCCTTTGAGAATTGGACTGGGCTTATTTAAATGAAAGACGTTACATTCTCCACACGGAGCAACTTTGTTGTTAAGGAACTTGTGTGAGTGAGTCATGGTACATTGGAGGAAGTCCTGGAGTAAGGATGGTCACAGATTATCCATTAAATTAACTTGATACTCTAGTGGCCACTAACAATGAAAATAAATGTCTTCAAAAATGCAGGGCAGTCAGGAGGAGCGGCAAGATCAGGTGGTACTATTCTGGCCAATTAGAGGGCAGACACGCGTGTGATTCACCAGGCACAACGGTTTCCACAAAGTCAAAATGGTCTATGTCGAAAAAATGGATGAAAACAAAAACGTGCTTTTTGACTTTAATTTAATGTTAACAGTGTGGTTAACGTTAGGTTTAAAATCACATTTTAATTAGATAAATTGTTGAAATAGGCAGGGTTTATGATTGTGGCAACTGACAGCCAGGCACAAATGCAATAAAAAGTTGTTTTTTCTCTCAAAGTTGCTCACGCGTCCTCTAGTCAGGTGCTTGCCTAAAACAGACAGAATTGACAGTGCTATAAAGGCCTTATATGAGAGTACATGGTAATACAACAATGATACAAGGGGATAAAAGTAGCTAAAGTTTCATCTCAGAATCTAGTTAGCTAAAGTTTCATCTTAGAATCTACTAGATTGTTTAAGTGAAGCCAGAAATGGCTTAAAATGTTTGCCATTTTAAGCATGACAACGATTTCTACCATATTGTGCAGACTCTGGCTCCAACACCAGTAGCAACAGGTCTTCCAGTTTGTCCACATTCTGATGCCTCAAAGCAAATGTTGGCTCCAACCTCTCTGTGGGGCCAATCTTGCCTACATGAGCCCTGTCTTCTGGTGTCCTGAAAATAGATTGTGATGAGCTGTTGCATGATGGAAATACTCTATAATTTGTAATATACCAAAATTATATGTTGTTCAGTAATATGTAAAGGTGGTATAGTTGACAATATAATTTTGTGTGTAGAAAAAGCTCTTATTTTTCTCATTGGTTCTGCAACAATAGAATTGTTTGCTCACAAAATGTCTTGATCAGTCTGAGCTGCATATCAGGACACAGAGGTGACATAGCTGTGGGAAGTTGGGGTACTGCAGCACCCCCTGAAAAAAATCTGAATAATATATATATATTTTTAAAGAACCACAAAAGTAGTGCACTGGTCCTTTGCTAGTCCTGTACTAGCAGACCGATATAGCAGGCTGTAGCAAGGGCAAAAATGTCCCGTCCCCCCCCAACCAAAAAATTATCAGCACCAAACAAATACCTCTAAAATAGTTTTGCTAACAAGTAAAAAGAAGTCCACATTTATTGGAGTCGTGCAAAGAACTAGAATTAACATTTATTGTAAAAATCCTCTGCATTCAGTGGCACAATATATAAACAAAACATTTTAAACCCATTTTAAAACAGCAGTGGGGATTGAATCACAGAACGTAATTGACAACTATACAGTGTATATGTATAACTTTTGACAATGTTACAGCATTTCATTTCCTGTTTTAAAACGTAATAATCCAAACAGGGTGTATTCATTAGTACATACGATAGCTAAACGTTTTGCAACGAAAACTAGCGTTTCTTATTAGATAAACTCAGGTAGGTCCCTCCCCTTTTCGGCCTGCTTGGAGTCTAGTAAAGAGACCCATGGTGAATCTGCAGCTCAGTCATCATCCATAAAATAATAATCCTCTTCTTCCCCACTTTCCACTGAATGGTCCTCCTTGTCAGGGAACATTTCCCAGACCACAAAAGAATCATTCTCCGCTGAAACACAAGTAAAACATATTGAGTGAATAAAGTTGCCAAATTCTCAAGTTATGCAAGTGTAAAATACATCAAGACAAAATCTTAATTCAAAAGAACACTTACCGGTATTGCATCTTTTCAAAACACGTTTGGCTGATGGCGTTGGCGTGTACTAGATGGAAAATGCAGAAAAACATTGAATAAAATTCTGTATGTATATATATATATATATATTATATAAGTGGAGGCTGCGCAGGGGAGAACGGCTCATAATAATGGCTCTAACGGAACGAATTAAATGGAAACCATGTGTTTGATATTCAAATCATTCCGCTCTAGCCATTACCACGAGCCCGTCCTTCCCAATTAAGGTGCCACCAACCCCCTGTGGTATAAACATCCTGTTTAACAATAAGAAATCTATTGGCATATTCATATGACGGAATGACTTTAAAAAAGGTCTCCTCTCCTGACTCACATTTTCCCCAGAGCACTACACTAGACAGCTGTTCCTGGCATCCTTGAGACGAGTTCATTTTCACAATGGCCCCACAATTGCCCCAGAAATACAGTATATATATATATATATATATATATATATATATATATATATATATATATATATATATATATATATCCTTCTTTGGTCGATAAGCTCCTCAGAAATATTCCTTTCAAAACAGCCTACCTTTGAAGCGGCCCCCAATTTACACAGCTTCGCTTGGCCTTTTTTCATTCTTTTTTGAAGTTGGTAGATATACTTGTCATCGTTGTCTCTGGAAAAAAAATTATGAAAAGTTTCTGATTTTACAAATGGTCAGAAAACCAACAATCATTAATTTATTTACCCATAGTATCACCTCGCTTGTAATAACAGGCTACTATGAGTGACTGATTTAAAAACAAAAACATGTCAATGAGTACGTTTACATGCACACTAATAATTCAACATTAAACTGATTATGGCAGAAGGCCTTGTATGGGAAAAGTAATGTAAACACCTTATTCTACTTATCTTAAAATTGGCGAAAAGTACAAATCAAAGTGAGCATACGCAGATTGAAACATCTGGTTTTCTGAGCAATCTATCAAACTATTAGTACATGTAAACAGCTTAAATCGGCGATCCAGCAGTGTATTTGATCAGCACATGTCCCAGCGCCAGTAGCAGAAGCCTGTCTCTACACCGAGTGTACAAAACATTAATAACACCTTCCTAATATTGAGTTGCGCACCCCCCCGCCCCAATTCATCAGGGCATGGTCTCCACAAGGTGTCCAAAGCGTTCCACAGGGATCCTGGCCCATATTGACCCCAATGCTTCCCACAGTCAAAGTTGGCTGGATGTCCTTGGGGTGGTGGACCATTCTTGATACACAAGGGAAACTGTTGAGCGTGAAAAACCCAGCAGCGTTGCCGTTCTTGACACAAACCGGTGCACCTGGCACCTACTACGATACATCGTTCAAAAGCACTTATATATTTTTCTTTCCCATTCACTCTGAATGGCACATATACACAATCCATGTCTCAGTTGTCTCAAGGCTTAAACCTTCTTTAACCTGTCTCCTCCCCTTCATCTACACTGATTGAAGTGGATTTAACAAGTGACATCAATAAGGGATCATTGTTTTCAGCGGGTCAGTCTCATGGAAAGAGCAGGCGTTTCTAATGTTTTGTCCACGCCGTGTTTATGCGCAAGTGAAGTGAGTTCGGAAAAACAAAGTACGCATCTTAGAACTAGTTTTCACATAAACGTAAAGAATCAAATAGACTTCGCAAAAATAACATGGTCACTGTGGTAGAACGTTTATTTTGATTGGCGATTTTCTACATTTATCAAAAAGTCCCATCAGGTAGCCTGATTTCCGATGTGTCGAACCCACTACCCTGACATTGCAAGGGCCATGCTCTACCAGATGAGCACCACCGTGTCACCACTGTGTTCACCGAGCCCATCAGGCCAAGGTCACCATGCTATACCAACTGAGCATTTACCTGTTCACAGAGCCCATCATGCCGGGGGTGATGTGGAGACACTGAGGAGTTTTCATTGATGGGAATCTTGATGAGCTGGGGGTTTGTGGGTCGTGCTCAGAGTCCATGAACACATCTTCTTTCCCATTGGGAGACACTGTGGGCAACTAATTCACAAGAGGGCACATTCAGTTCTGGCACTCTATTTCTGACTGCTACAAGATTTCTGTTAAGCTGTCGGTTGTCTTGAAATATCAATTTGGTACACAAGCAATCTATCAGCTGCTGTTAAATATACATTTTGCACATGAAAGCAACATGACAATCTTTCTCTACACTACCGGTAAAAGGTTTTATAACACCTACTTGTTCAAAGGTTTTTCTTTATTTTTTTTTTTAATTTTCTAATAGTGAAGACATCAAAACTATGAAATAACACATATGGAATCATGTAGTAACCCAAAGCGTTAAACAAATCAAAATATATTTGAGATTCTTCAAAGTAGCCACCCTTGCCATGATGACAGCTTTGCAGACTCTTGGCATTCTCTCAACCAGCTTCATCTGGAATGCTTTTCCAACAGTCTTGAAGGAGTTCCCACATATGCTGAGCACTTGTTGGCTGCTTCATGTAGTAACCCCAAAAAAGTGTTAAACAAATCAAAATATATTTTTATATTTGAGAATGAAATAGCCACCCTTTGCATTGACAGCTTTGCACACTTGACCTTCTCTCAACCAGCTTCATGAGGTAGTCACCTGGAATGCATTTAAATTAACAGGTGTGCCTTGTTAAAATTCAATTTGTGGAATTTCATTCCTTCTTAATGCGTTTGAGCCAATCAGTTTTGTTGTGACACGGTAGGGGTGGTATACAAAATATATCCCTATTTGGTAAAAGACCAAGTCCATATTAAATCGCAAGAACAGCTCAAATAAGCTAAGAGAAACAACAGTTGATCATTACTTTAGTAAAAGACATGAAGGTCAGTCAACACGGAAAATTTAAAGAACTTTGAACATTTCTTCAAATGTAGTCTCAAAAATCATCAAGCGCAATGATGAAACTGGCTCTCATGAGGACCGCCACAGGAATGGAAGACCCAGAGTTACCTCTGCTGCAGAGGATAAGTTCATTAGAGTTACCAGCATCAGAAATTGCAGGCCAAATAAATGCTTCACAGAGTTCAAGTAACGGACACATCTCATGTTCAGAGGAGACTGCGGGAATCAGGCCTTCATGGTTGAATTGCCACCAAGAAACCACTACAAAAGGACACCAATAAGAAGAGACTTGCTTGTGCCAAGAAACATGAGCAATGGACATTAGGCCGGTGGAAATTTGTCCTTTGGTCTGATGAGTCCAAATTTGAGTTTTTGGTTCCAACCATCATGTCTTTGTTACACGCGGTACGGATGATCTCCGCATGTGTATTTCCCACCGTAAAGCATGGAGGAGGTGGTTTTAAGGTATGTGGGTGCTTTGCGGGTGACACTGATTTATTTAGAATGAAACGCAGACTGAACCAGCATGGCTACCACAGCATTCTGCAGCGATACGCCATCCCATCTGGTTTGGGCTTAGTGGGACTGTCATTTGTTTATCAACAGGACAATGACCCAACACACCTCCAGGCTGTGCAAGGGCTATTTTACCAAAAATTAGAGTGATGGAGTGCTGCATCAGATGACCGGGCCTCCACAATCCCCCGACTTTGAGATGGTTTGGGATGAGTCGGACTGCAGAGGGAAGGAAAAGCAGCCAACAAGTGCTCAGCATATGTGGGAACTCCTTCAAGACTGTTGGAAAAGCATTCCAGGTGAAGCTGGTTGAGAGAATGTCAAGAGTGTGCAAAGCTGTCATCAAGGCAAAGGCTATTTGAATCTCAAATATATTTTTATTTGTATAACACTTTTTTTTGGTTACTACATGATTCCATGTGTTATTTCATAGTTTTGATGTCTTCACTATTTTTCTACAATGTGTGCAGAGACTTCTTTGAAATTTTGTTGAATGTATTCTTTGACCTCCAGCACCACATAATGTGCATATAAGCAATATTTTCCAAAAGAACTTCAAAAAAACGACCACATTGCTGAGTGGTTGAAATGGTTCACCCCAGGGGAAACACACCTTCACCCGCTTGTTCTGCATGGGCGAGCTGTTGAAGATGTCATCGTGGTCGTCTTTGGGCATGTGGTCCAGGAGGTTTCGCACCTGCTGCTTCCGCTTCAGTGTGCCCTTCCTTGCGGTTATCCGGGGTGGTTCCACCACTACAGTTCAAATATAATATAATATAAATGACATTGTCACAGCGGGGACTGTGAAGCAACAAACATAGGCACATGCATACAAACACAAAATAACATACACACGGATTTTGTGTTGTAGATATGTGGTAGTAGAATAGGGGCTTGAAAACACACACACACTTAATGTGTTTGTAAAATCTGTTGTGAATGTATTGTAATGTTTTAAAATTGTATAACTGCCTTAATTATGCTGGACCCCAGGAAGAGTGGGGATCCGTAATAAATACAAATACATACATTCTCTGTAATTCTTATTGAATGGACAGATTGTATAGATTGTGATTTAACATTTAAAAATAAATGTGTAAATCACAGAAGCTAAGCAGGGGTTGTTATGGTTATAGCTGGGATGGGAAACCTACACTAATACACATCAAGATGCCTTGATGGATTTATTAAGGATAAAAATGGTAGACAAGGTAACTTACATGGCTCCCTCTTCTGCAGAACTTCTCTGTTCTTGGTGGCCTTGGAAGGTGCCAAGAAAGTGGGGGCCTGGACATTGTACTGCTTCTGGCAGTCCTCAGCTGAACGGCTGCCCACCTCCATGGCAACGTTCACCCAGAAGTCAGAACTGTGTTTAGGAAGTGACGTCACAGCCCTGAAAGCCAAACGTACACACAGGAAGTTGACATACACGTTTCTGTATAAACAAGGCACGTTGCACACATTTTAAACATGCTAGCTAATTTGAAACTTTTCTTCAACATTGTACATTATAAAAGGAGACTATTGTTTAACCAGAGTACATACTTTCTCGTCTACTATATTATAGTCATTTGGCTGCTCACTGCCATATGTTTGTACATAATACCACTATGTAGATAACTGTAGCAAACTTACTCATGTAGTCTCAACAGTTCTGCCTCTGTCCACTGATCTCCATTTTCTTCCTTTTCTCTCTGCTGAACCATGAGGAACTTGCTTCCCTTTCCTCTCAGTGTCCGTGGGCCGTCCCTTTTACTCAATTTCCTCTCACAGTCGTCCTGGGAAGTCGACGAACCACCCGATGCTGTCTGAGAATCTTCCGGAACCCTTCCACGTGTCATCGTACGCTGTGGCTTTATGGGTCCCGTTTTGACTGCCTTGGGCTTAATCTTCTGTGTGAAGTCGTCATCAGACTGGGACTCTCCGGCAGTACTCTGACCATTGTACTGAGCGTTCCTATTCCGCGTCAGCCTCTGTGGGTTGGTCTTGGTGGGTGCAGGTTTTCCCGTATCTTTCCTCGCCATCACAATGTCATCCTGGATTTTCGCTGGGAGCATCTGACGATGGACCCTCGTCTTTGGCAAATCAAGCACTCTCGGAGGGTCTACTTTTTCTGAACGCTTGACTTGTTTCCCTGGTAACAGCTCTGAGGATGTATTGGCGTTGTCCGAGTCGTCATTGCGCTGTTTGTTAGCGCCCCGGAGATAGCGATGTGGAGGGGTCGGGGATTGTGGGGCATGGTCTGAGTACGTGGCCGGCGCTGTGGCACTCCAAGATCTTTGGCCGGTCTTCCTGGACCATCCCTGGAGCTTGGGAGAGAGGATCACTTCAGACTTGGACCTCTGAGATGCTGGGCTGACCCTCTTGGGCCTGCCTGGACCCTTGGTGGAAGGGTTCTCAGGCTTAGACCACTGAGAGTTTGGACTGGCTTTATTGGGTCTTCCTCGGTTCCTGTGAGAGGGTTTTTCCAAAGACATGGACTTGTGAGGCTCTGGGCTGGCTTTCTTGGGCCTTTTGGAGACCCTGGAAAGGGCGTTGTCTTCAGCCTTACACCACCGAGACTCGAGGGCCCTGTGAGGGGAGTTCTCCTCTGGCTTCGACCTCGAAGGCCTGTGATAAGCCTTCACCTTTCTCAGAGGCATGGTCTCCTCTTCACTAGTGTCACCTCGCAGCCGCTCTGTAGAACACAACATAACACTGTCAAATACAATGTAGTCCCCATCTTTGTTGCAGCTGGAATATGAGGATAAATGCATTCCTAAGGCTTATGTATAAATATATATATTTTTAAACATACCTTTCGTTGGAGGTAAGAAAACCTTGGCCGGTTTTGGTGATCCGTCTAACAGTACTCTGGCTACAGGTGTGCTGACTTGCTGAGAAAGTAGGGAAATAGCATATCAATGAATTATTTTACAAGGTAAGTTGACTGAGAACACATTCTCATGTACAGCAACGACATGGAGAATAGTTACAGGGGAGAGGAGGGGAGGTGAATTAACCAATTGGAAGCTGGGGATGATTAGGTGACCGTGATGGTATGAGGGCCAGATTGGGAATTTAACCAGAACACCGGGGTTAACACCCCTGCTTTTACACTAAGTTCCAGGACACCTGTTTAATGTCCCATCCGAAAGACGGCACCCTACACAGGGCAATGTCCCCAATCCCTGCCCTGGGGCATTGGGATTTTTTTTTTTTAGACCAGAGGAAAGAGTGCCTCCTACTGGCCCTCATCCAGGAACCGACCAGGACCAACCTGATTACACCCAGCTGTTCCACATGTTGAATGTATTCCACAACTAGAACACCTGATTCAACTAATGAAGGGGCTTGGTGATTAGTGGACTCAGGTGTGTTAGAACAGCAATACATAGAATAGGTGGAATGGCTGGGGATACGGTGCTCTACAACAGAAAACTAATTGAAGCAAAAGGACCATGGAACAGCAGCTTACAGAGTAAAGCATAGACGAATTGTCATAACCCGCATGAATGGTGACGTTCATGTCGCAATCCAAGATGACTCTGGCCCCTTTCCAGTACTCCAGAGGGGTTTTGATAAGGCGGCCACTCCGGGAAACATTAGCACTGCTCACCACACTGGTGGCAGTAGCTGCAGGACAAGGAAGATTAAACATTAACAGGAAGATTAAACAAACAGGAAGAAAGTCTCTACAGAGAAATACCAATGAATCGAATTTTGATGAAAACAACAGACATGTACTACCAGTATAAATACAGTGAGCATTTGTGATGCCAACTTTTGGACTCACGTCTCTTAGTGGCATTTGGCTTTTGGGATGTGTTGTCCTGTGTCTTGGTGGAGAGGTGGTTTTGGTTCCGGGGTGTTATCAGGCCCTTGCTCCCCTTTTTACCTTCTGAACTGCATTTGAAGACCCAACAGAAAGACTGGATGTTAACAGATATGACTACAGTGTTAAACCTGAGTAGCCCGAAGGGAGAAGATTTTCATTTTAAAATAAAATGGAGAACAAGCTATGAAAGAAAAGGAGCTTTCAAATTAAATTAAATGTATTTGTCACATGCGCCGAATACAACAGGTGTAGACCTTCCCGTGAAATGCTTCCTTACAAGCCCTTAAACAATGTAGAGGTTGTTTTTTTTAAGTATGAAAAATGTGCTAAATAAACTAAAAGGAAAAATAGTAACACAATAAAATAACAATAACAAGGCTATACACAAGGGGTACCAGTACCGAGTCAATGTGCGGGGGCACCGGTTAGTCGAGGTAATATGTACATGTAGGTCGAGGTAATATGACTATGCATAGTAGCAGCAGAGTATGAAGAGTGTGAAGGAATGTGTGTGTCCATGTGTGTGTTGAAGTATCAGTGAGTGTGTGTGGTTAGAATCCAGTGAGTGTGTGTGGTTAGAATCCAGTGAGTGTGTGTGGTTAGAATCCAGTGAGTGTGTGTGGTTAGAATCCAGTGAGTGTGTGTGGTTAGAATCCAGTGAGAGTGTGTGGTTAGAATCCCGTGAGTGTGTGTGGTTAGAATCCAGTGAGTATACATTGAGCCTGTGCAAAAAATAATAAAATAAGGGGGTCAATGTAAATAGCCTGGGTGGCCATTTGATGAACTGTTCAGCAGTCTTATGGCTTGGGGGTAGAAGCTGTTCAGGATCCTGTTGGTCCCAGACTTGACGCTCTGGTACCGCTTGCCGTGCGGTAGCAGAGGGAACAGTGTATGACTTGGGTGGCTGGATTTTGACAATTTTGCCGAGCAGTTGCCATCCCAGGCTGTGATGCAACCAGTCAGGATGTTCAATGGTTCAGCTGTAGAACCTTTTGAGAATCTGAGGTCCCATGACAAATCTTTTCAGCCTCCTGAGAGGGAAATAGGCATTGCCATGCCCTCTTCACGACTGTTGGTGTGTTTGGACCATGATAGAACCTTAGTGATGTGGACACCAAGGAACTTGAAGCTCCCGTGGTAAGGGTAGGTAACAACACATCGGTCCTCCGTTTCCTGTAGTCCACGATCAGCTCCTTTGTCTTGCTAATATCTTTTGGTGCGGTATCTGAATTTGAGTGGGTCCATGGTCTCTGGGATGGTGTTGAGGTAAGCCATGACAAGCATTTCATGGCTACAGATGTGAGTGCTACGGGGCGATAGTCATTTAGACAGGTTTCCTTGGCGTTCCTGGGCACAGGGACTATGGTTGTCTGCTTGAAACATATAGGTTTTAAAGACTGGCTCAGGGAGAGCTTGAAAATGGTCAGCGCATGCTCGGAGTACACATCCTGGTAATCCGTCTGGTCCTGGGGCTTTGTGAATGTTGACATGTTTAAAGGTCTTACTACATGCTCTGAGTACACATCCTGGTAATCTGTCTGGTCCTGGGATTTGTGAATGTTGACCTATTTAATGGTCTTACTCACAGTTTTGGTGCAGGTACAGCTGACTAGCGCAAAAATAATAGTCGATACAGTTGAAAACAATATCATAAGTAACTTACCTATCCCCCTCCCTCATCATTAGCCATTTGTATAAAGCGTCTCAGAGGAGGAGTGTTGATCTAGGATCAGTTTTACCTTTTCGGTCACAGGGGGACCAGATCCTAGATCGACACTTGTCCTCTGAGACGCTTGATACAAACGGCCCGGAACACAGTGACACAACTTACCCTTTCGGCTCTGACAAAAAGCGCTCAAGGTATTTCTTCCAATCCTTTGGAAAGCCAAAGAGAAACTTATTCAACAGCCATTTTGGAAGTTCTGGTCAAGGAGAAAGGCACAAAAAACAAGAAAGCATTTATGCAGATTGACAGTTCTCATTTTCGGGTTCATTGAAAATGAAACCTTGTTTAAAGTATCTCTTTCTGAAACAGGCAATACAGAGTTGGTTACAATTAAAATGTTATCACCCAGAAAATACTAGTATTATGGTTGAACTCAAATGTAGTGTTTGGTGAAAGACCTGTATTTATGGAAAATATGCTTGAGAAGGATACTTAGTTTTTAAATTAAAATTGTAAATTGGAATGGTAGAGTTATGTCTTACATGGAGTAATCGGAAATGTTTGGGAGGGTCTGCTCAATCCAAGATTACAACCATTTGGTTACAGCACTACCCCAAAAATGGAGGAGGCAAGTGGCAGGGGGAGGAAGCAGGGAACAGGTCTGTCTAATTTTTTTCCAATAAAGGATCAAAACTGGCTGAGGAATAAAAATACCATAAATAGAAAGTATACCAGTTTTCTTTGAGGATCAGGATGTTTACAGCTGCGCCACACTGATTGAAAAAAAATTGATTTTTGATATACCGATTCCATGGCACAGTGTGTACAGTGCCTAAAGAAAGTATTCATACCCCTCAACTTTTTCTAAAGGGGTAAAAAGTAGGAGCAAAACAAACATGGCCAAAAATGTAATGATCTAATAAACTGGTTCAAACAGGAGTCACTGTCAGTCTGTCCTCAGAATTCACTACAACGCTCTGCTGTGTAGCCTAGACGATCACCTTGCAAAAAATCTGTGCATAATGGAAATTCTCTTGGGATCCTGGAGACCATGTGTACAGTTGAAGTCAGAAGTTTACATACACTTAGGATGGAGTCATTAAAACTCATATAGTTTTGGCAAGTCGGTTAGGACATCTACTTTGTGCATGACAACTAATTCTTCCAACAATTGTTTACAGACAGATTATTTCACTGTATCACAATTCCAGTGGGTGTGAAGTTTACATACACTAAGTTGACTGTGCCTTTAAACAGCTTGTAAAATTCCAGAAAATTATGACATGGCATTAGAAGCTTCTGATAGGCTAATTGACATCATTTGAGTCAATTGGAGGTGTACCTGTGGATGTATTTCAAGGCCTACCTTCAAACTCAGTGCCTCTTTGCTTGACATCATGGGAAAATCAAAAGAAATCAGCCAAGACTGCAGAAAAAAAAATGTAGACCTCCACAAGTCTGGTTCATCCTTGGGATCAATTTCCAAACGCCTGAAGGTACCACTGTACATATGTACAAACAATAGTACACAAGTATAAACACCATGCAGCCATCATACCGCTCAGGAAGGAGACGCGTTCGTCTCCTAGAGATGAACGTACTATGGTGCAAAAAGTGCAAATCAATCAAAGAACAACAGCAAAGGACCTTGTGAAGATACTGAAGGAAACAGGTACAAAAGTATCTTTATCCACAGTAAAACTAGTCCTATATCGACGTAACCTGTAAGGCCGCTCAGCAAGGAAGAAGCCACTGCTCCAAAACCGCCATAGTACGGTTTGCAACTGCACATGGGGACAAAGATCGTACTTTTTGGAGAAATGTCCTCTTGTCTGATGAAACAAAAATAGAACAGTTTGGCCATAATGACCATCAATATGTTTGGAGGAAAAACCGGGATGCTTGCAAGCTGAAGAACACCATCCCAACCGTGAAGCATGGGGGTGGCAGCATCATGTTGTGGGGGTGCTTTGCTGCAGGAGAGACTGGTGCACTTCACAAAATAGATGGCATCATGGAGGAAAATTATGTGGATATATTGAAGCAACATCAGTCAGGAAGTTAAAGCTTGGTCGCAAATGGGTCTTCCAAATGGACAATGACCCCAAGCATACTTCCAAAGTTGTGGCAAAACGGCTTAAGGACAACAAAGTCAAGGTATTGGAGTGGCCATCACAAAGCCCTGACCTCAATCCTACAGAAAATTTGTGAGAAGAACTTAAAAAGCGTGTGTGACCAAGGAGGCCTACAAACCTGACTCAGTTACACCAGCTCTGTCAGGAGGAATGGGACAGAATTCACCCAACTTATTGTGGAAGGCTACCCGAAACATTTGACCCAAGTTTAAATTGTTTAAGGCAATGCTACCAAATACTAATTGAGTGTAACTTCTGACCCACTGGGAATGTGAATATATAAATAAAAGCTGAAATATATCATTCTCTCTACTATTATTCTGACATTTCACATTCTTTAAATAAAGTGGTGTTCCTAACTGACCTAAGACAGGACATTTTTACTCTGAATAAATGTCAGGAATTGTGAAAAACGGAGATTAAATGTATTTGGCTAAGGTGTATGTAAACTTCTGACTTTAACTGTATGTGTCCCATGTCAAACTGCTCTCCAGATTCACTTAAACACCACTATAAACCTATAGCGGACCACTCGATTGAGTACCTTAACCTGTAGGCTAATGTTACGTTACAGCGGTCAAGTGAAAGTACCTATCCAACCGCTGCAGGAGGAACGAACAAGGGTTTTACACAAGTGACTGTGGGAGAAGGCAACTCAAGGACCACTCCTGCATGTGTAAACCAGCTAATCTGAGACGCTGTTTGAATATATTCATGGATGGATTCTCCCTTTCCTGAAATAGTCATTGGTCTAAATATAAGCCTATTAGATAAATGATGATAGGCTATAAAGAAATAAATCACTGATCTGACTTAACTTGGTTGGTAGCCAAGCCTAATATCTCCTTTCACTATCCATCTATCAGTGATGTCTTCAAGGATGCATATCCCAAAACAGGGGCATCGTCTCCGTTCTAGGCTATTTGTCTCTGCTATACCACTAATTTAGGCTACCACTGGTTCACCTTATAGGAGGCTAGCTATCCGCTATTTTTATATATATTTTGTTTGCCTTCACCTCCCTTATCGCACCTCACTTGCTCACATTGTATATAGACTTATTTTTCACTGTATTATTGACTGTATGTTTGTTCTACTCCATGTGTAACTCTGTGTTGTTGTATGTATCGAACTGCTTTGCTTTATCTTGGCCAGGTCGCAATTGTAAATGAGAACGTGTTCTCAATTTGCCTACCTGGTTAAATAAAGGTTAAATAAATAAATAAAATAAATAGTGGCTAGACCAGTTGCCTGTTAGTCATTTTATTAGTCCTAATCATGTCATGATTATAACCCGACTCGGGCGGGGCTTTACCCAAACCCCTGCCCCGTGTGTATGGAAAGTGCATGACTGGGGTTTGGGTGCAGCCCTTGAGTCCGACGCACCAATCCTTCTCTACACAATCCGTGACCTACATTAATAAGATAATAAATCACAGGCCTCTAACACTGCTTCATTGGAGGTGGAGCCTATATAAAAACACCATGCCATTACGCACACATTTATAAGTTAACCTTTCGTTGTCCTAGCAGTTACTCTCTCAAATACACTATGCACAGTGTTGGCATATGCAGGGGATTGAGGATAACATGTGGCGAATTCGAAGGGCACATAACACTGATACACTTAACTCCGTGTCTCTTTTCAGTCTGACGCAAACGCACCATGGCTGTTAGAACGGTATTGCTTTGGGGATACAGTGTTTGTGTGACACCTGTTTGAACAACTGTATTAGACCCCACCAACCACATACATACAAAAGCAACCTGTCTCTACCTCATCCGCGTGGTTCCTCCTCCTGAAAATAATCAGTGGTACAACCTCTTCCAGGTCCTAATAGTCCTACCTCTATTAATATGGTTATTTTGTGATAGAAGAGAAAGTAAAGCCAATTCTAAAGTATAGTTTCACCAGGTCATCTAACTGCAGGCATTTCAAATGGTGGCACACACAGCAACAGGGAGCCAGGGAGGCATACAGTTAACCAAATCCCTTACTTTAATCTTGAAATATAACTCTGACTTTATTCTTAAAATGTTGATCTATGGCAAGACTTAAAAATGGCTGTCTAGCAATTGTCAACAACCAACTTGCCAGAGCTTGAAGAATTTGGAAAAATAAAATATTGTACAATCCAGATGTGCAAAGCTCTTAGAGACTTACCCAAAAAGCTGTAATCGTTGCCAAAAGTGAAACATGTTTTCACTTTGTCACTATGGGGTATTGTGTGTAGATGAGTGAGAGGAAAAAACTTGATTTAATCAATTTTGAATTGAGACTAATGCTACAACGGGCTCCCAGGTGGCGCAGCGATCTAAGGCACTGCATCTCAGTGCTAGAGGCATCACTACAGTCCCTGGTTCGATTCCAGGCTGAGTCACATCTGGACGTGATTGGGAGTCCCATAGGGCGGCGCACAATTGGCCCAGCGTCGTCCATCATTGTGAATAAGAATTTGTTCTTAACTGACTTGCCTTGTTAAATAAATAAAATAAACATTTATTTTTACATTTGGTAAAAGTCAATGGGGTATGAATACTGTATCTGCTGATATATAAAACGACGCAAGATTTCACACTATGCTTTTCAACTCAAATACAAACATTGCAGCTCTGCAGATTTTGTTGTGAGGATACAGAATCAATAGACCATTTGTTCTGGTATTGCCCTCAGGTAGCCTGCTTCTGGTCTCAGGTTCAGGAATGGCTGAAAAAGCATTACATTAATATAAAAATTAACCCTCGAAATAGCTTTGTTAGGAGATTTGGAGAGACTGGTCAGTAAATCGATAATATATTAATACTCTAAGCAAAAGTATTTATCTTCAATTTAGAATCAGCGGATTATATTCGATTAGATAGATTCGAATTAGGGACTATGTATATAAAGTGGTGTCATTTCTAAACGGTTCACCCGAGACGGACAAAAATGTACCTCAACTGAAAGCTGACAGTCTGCACTTTAACTTCTTAGTCGTTGTGTCATTTCAAATCCAAAGAGCTGGAGTACAGAGCCAAAACAACAACACGTGTCACTGTCCCAATACTTTTGGAGTTCACTGTATTGTCCCCCTCCGAACCACCATCACCGCCCAAACAAACTACCCACCTGATGTGCCAACCACCAGTAAAAGAGAGAGAAATAGGCAAGAACAACAAAATAACAATGTAAAACAAAAGCCATCAAAGATCAATCAAATTAAAACAGCAAGGCTAACTGTGTGTGCCACTATTTTTACATGTGTGTGTGTGAGCGCTTCCGTGGCATCAGCATATGGGGCATCGACACAAAATACCCCAAACAGGCATTGGATGTAACACCCTTCCTTTTTAGTGACATCATTTTTTTAATGTTTATTTTTGATTGTAATTTTATCCCTCGGCTCATCCCAACTATTTCTTCTGGACACCATTTTAGGATTTCAACACCTCATCTTTCATCGATGATGGAACATTTCTGGGGATCTTTCACTTCAGCTCATGAAACATGGGAGCAACAATTTACATATTGTTTATATTTTTGTTCAGTTTACAATAAAAGTGACTCCAAAATGACACAATATATTATTTACCATTAATTTCTATTGGGCACAAAATAATCTGAAACACAACCAAAACAAACAGCAAATGCAGCCAACAAGTTTGTAGAGTCACAAGCTTGATGTAATTGCCTGATAGGAATATGGGACCAAATACTAAACTTTTGACTACTTTAATACACATAAGTGAATTTGTCCCAATACTTTTGGTCTCCTAAAACTAGGAGACTATGTACAAAAATGGCTATAATTTCTAAACGGTTCATCCAATATGGATGAGAATACCCCAAAATGAAAGCTGAGCTTGCACATTAACCTCATAGTCATGATCTCATTTCAAATCCAAAGTGCCGGAGTACAGAACCCCCCCCCCCCCCAAAAAAGTGTCACTTTCCCGATATTTCTGGAGTCTCACTTTCCCAATATTTCTGGAGTCTCACTTTCCCAATATTTCTGGAGTCTCACTTTCCCAATATTTCTGGAGTCTCACTGTCCCAATATTTCTGGAGTCTCACTGTCCCAATATTTCTGGAGTCTCACTTTCCCAATATTTCTGGAGTCTCACTTTCCCAATATTTCTGGAGTCTCACTTTCCCAATATTTCTGGAGTCTCACTGTCCAAATATTTCTGGAGTCTCACTTTCCCAATATTTCTGGAGTCTCACTTTCCCAATATTTCTGGAGTCTCCTTATCCCAATATTTCTGAAGTCTCACTTTCCCAATATTTCTGGAGTCTCACTGTCCCAATATTTCTGGAGTCTCACTTTCCCAATATTTCTGGAGTCTCACTTTCCCAATATTTCTGGAGTCTCACTTTCCCAATATTTCTGGAGTCTCCTTATCCCAATATTTCTGAAGTCTCACTTTCCCAATATTTCTGGAGTCTCACTGTCCCAATATTTCTGGAGTCTCACTGTCCCAATATTTCTGGAGTCTCACTTTCCCAATATTTCTGGAGTCTCACTTTCCCAATATTTCTGGAGTCTCACTTTCCCAATATTTCTGGAGTCTCACTTTCCCAATATTTCTGGAGTCTCACTTTCCCAATATTTCTGGAGTCTCACTGTCCCAATATTTCTGGAGTCTCACTGTCCCAATATTTCTGGAGTCTCATTTTCCCAATATTTCTGGAGTCTCACTTTCCCAATATTTCTGGAGTCTCACTTTCCCAATATTTCTGGAGTCTCACTTTCCCAATATTTCTGGAGTCTCACTTTCCCAATATTTCTGGAGTCTCACTTTCCCAATATTTCTGGAGTCTCTTTTCCCCAATATTTCTGGAGTCTCATTTTCCCAATATTTCTGGAGTCTCATTTTCCCAATATTTCTGGAGTCTCATTTTCCCAATATTTCTGGAGTCTCATTTTCCCAATATTTCTGGAGTCTCACTTTCCCAATATTTCTGGAGTCTCACTTTCCCAATATTTCTGGAGTCTCCTTATCCCAATATTTCTGAAGTCTCACTTTCCCAATATTTCTGGAGTCTCACTTTCCCAATATTTCTGGAGTCTCAATGTCCCAATATTTCTGGAGTCTCACTTTCCCAATATTTCTGGAGTCTCACTTTCCCAATATTTCTGGAGTCTATTTCCCAATATTTCTGGAGTCTCACTTTCCCAATATTTCTGGAGTCTTCTCATTTCCCCAATATTTCTGGAGTCTCACTTTCCCGATATTTCTGGAGTCTCATTTTCACAATATTTCTGGAGTCTCATTTTCACAATATTTCTGGAGTCTCACTGTCCCGATATTTCTGGAGTCTCATTTTCCCGATATTTCTGGAGTCTCATTTTCACGATATTTCTGGAGTCTCATTTTCCCGATATTTCTGGAGTCTCACTGTCCCGATATTTCTGGAGTCTCACTTTCCCGATATTTCTGGAGTCTCATTTTCCCGATATTTCTGGAGTCTCACTTTCCCAATATTTCTGGAGTCTCACTGTCCCAATATTTCTGGAGTCTCACTGTCCCAATATTTCTGGAGTCTCACTGTCCCAATATTTCTGGAGTCTCACTGTCCCAATATTTCTGGAGTCTCACTTTCCCAATATTTCTGGAGTCTATTTCCCAATATTTCTGGAGTCTATTTCCCAATATTTCTGGAGTCTCACTTTCCCAATATTTCTGGAGTCTTCTCATTTCCCCAATATTTCTGGAGTCTCACTTTCCCGATATTTCTGGAGTCTCATTTTCACAATATTTCTGGAGTCTCACTGTCCCGATATTTCTGGAGTCTCACTTTCCCGATATTTCTGGAGTCTCATTTTCCCGATATTTCTGGAGTCTCACTGTCCCGATATTTCTGGAGTCTCACTTTCCCAATATTTCTGGAGTCTCACTTTCCCAATATTTCTGGAGTCTCACTGTCCCAATATTTCTGGAGTCTCACTGTCCCAATATTTCTGGAGTCTCACTTTCCCAATATTTCGGGAGTCTCACTTTCCCAATATTTCTGGAGTCTCATTTTCCCAATATTTCGGGAGTCTCACTTTCCCAATATTTCGGGAGTCTCACTTTCCCAATATTTCGGGAGTCTCACTTTCCCAATATTTCGGGAGTCTCACTTTCCCAATATTTCGGGAGTCTCACTTTACCAATATTTCGGGAGTCTCACTTTCCCAATATTTCGGGAGTCTCACTTTCCCAATATTTCGGGAGTCTCACTTTCCCAATATTTCGGGAGTCTCACTTTCCCAATATTTCGGGAGTCTCACTTTCCCAATATTTCTGGAGTCTCCTTATCCCAATATTTCTGGAGTCTCCTTATCCCAATATTTCTGGAGTCTCCTTATCCCAATATTTCTGGAGTCTCACTTTCCCAATATTTCTGGAGTCTCACTTTCCCAATATTTCTGGAGTCTCACTTTCCCAATATTTCTGGAGTCTCACTTTCCCAATATTTCTGGAGTCTTCTCATTTCCCCAATATTTCTGGAGTCTCACTTTCCCAATATTTCTGGAGTCTCATTTTCCCAATATTTCTGGAGTCTCATTTTCCCAATATTTCTGGAGTCTCACTTTCCCAATATTTCTGGAGTCTCCTTATCCCAATATTTCTGAAGTCTCATTTTCCCAATATTTCTGGAGTCTCACTTTCCCAATATTTCTGGAGTCTCCTTATCCCAATATTTCTGGAGTCTCCTTATCCCAATATTTCTGGAGTCTCCTTATCCCAATATTTCTGGAGTCTCACTTTCCCAATACTTCTGGAGTCTCACTTTCCCAATATTTCTGGAGTCTCACTGTCACAATATTTCTGGAGTCTCACTTTCCCAATATTTCTGGAGTCTCACTTTCCCAATATTTCTGGAGTCTCACTTTCCCAATATTTCTGGAGTCTCACTTTCCCAATATTTCTGGAGTCTCACTTTCCCAATATTTCTGGAGTCTCACTTTCCCAATATTTCTGGAGTCTCACTTTCCCAATATTTCTGGAGTCTCACTTTCCCAATATTTCTGGAGTCTCACTTTCCCAATATTTCTGGAGTCTCACTTTCCCAATATTTCTGGAGTCTCACTTTCCCAATATTTCTGGAGTCTCACTTTCCCAATATTTCTGGAGTCTCACTTTCCCAATATTTCTGGTGTCTCACTTTCCCAATATTTCTGGAGTCTCACTTTCCCAATATTTCTGGAGTCTCACTGTCCCAATATTTCTGGAGTCTCATTTTCCCAATATTTCTGGAGTCTCACTTTCCCAATATTTCTGGAGTCTCACTTTCCCAATATTCCAAAATGGCGGATTATTTCTGACTTACCAGTTCCGCTGAAATCCGGGATCATCTTTCCCACCAGGACGTAAATGTTGCCAGAAGTAGTCTTCAGGTGTTTTGTTGAGATTCGCTTTGCAATAAGGTTGCTGTGCCAGGGCATCTTGTTGTCCCTTGGTGGAAAGCATAGAGGCATACTAAGTAAGTGAATCAATGTTTGCTTTTACAAAAATAATGTGTTAGTGAACTTCATAT
This sequence comes from Salvelinus fontinalis, assembly GCF_029448725.1. Lineage (NCBI taxonomy): Eukaryota > Metazoa > Chordata > Actinopteri > Salmoniformes > Salmonidae > Salvelinus > Salvelinus fontinalis. Next base: position 6,147,762 of record NC_074679.1, read on the forward strand.
GATTCCGAGAAACAAATTCTACTTACTCACGGACACCATCCACATAAAACATGTCGTTCCTACTCTTCAGGAGCCAGTGTCTAAGGTGAATCCCTGTAACCTATCAAGCAATAGACATTAAATAGTTATATAGGTAGATATCTATGGTTATGCAAGTCCTGATAGAAAACTTAAGTGCCATACAAGAAAACATTACCTCCCAGCAAAAATACAAAGCTAAAAGCAATGAACTCAGAGGAAACAGCATCAGTCATCAGCCTACAAATCCAAAGGAAGCAGCATCATCAAAACCATCTACTTACATTGGATCCAGTGGACTCTGCTATGTGCTTGGCTTGGAATACAGCCTCCTGCTTCTTGGGGATGGAGATCTTCGGTGAGACCTGCAGGAGGGGGTCGTGCACCAGGTCTGGGAAGGGCCTGGGGGGAGGCTTGTCACGGTAAACCTCACACTGACTGAGGCCGGCATCTGGCCTCAATGGAATGCTGGTCTCTGATAGACCAGTGGGCACACTACAGGTCACGTTCACACCGGTGTCCTCTCCGGTGCCCCCGGCGGGTTGTGCAGGGGTCGACACGCTGCGCTCACATCCTGTAAAGAGGTTGATATTTTGTTTGTTGAGTCGACATCACAGGTTGATAACAGTTCACTTATGGTGCTTGAGTCATTAGAATCAGAATAACAGTCCCTACTCTACATTTCTAGCTGTCACCTTTCATGGGATCCTGCAGGCTGCTCACTTGATAGCCGTCTTGTTGGTCCCTTTTTAGTCTTCTCTCTTTCAGAAGAGCAAACGTTTTTGCTCTAGAATCCAGGCATGGCAGTCTATCCAAAACAACTTCGGACCCTGGGCAGAAAACAGAAACAAATCATTTTACTTCTCAAAGTCATAAATTAAAGTATTCTGACAACCAAGCAACCTTGATTGACACAATAATTTAGGATAATTGAAACAACTTACTTAAAACTGATTCATCGTGTACAATGTTGTGTGCCCCAATTTCAAATTTTTCCATTGACTTCAACCTTTTCACTGGTGTACTTATGTTGGTTGTCTGGGAGACACGTTTGAAGTCTTTGAGGGGTGCTGGTTGTTGGGTGTCATTTGAGCTGAGCAGAGTGTGCGGGTATGACAAAGCTTTCCTTTGGGACTTTGTTGAGAAAGCATCCAGAGCTGGGCCTTGCTTTTGTGCATTTATGTTGGTTGGCTTGAACGCACTACTACCCATGTCTTTCAACGGTGACTGTCGTTGAAGGTCTTGTGGGTGGACCATAAAGTGTGAATGTGTCAAACCCTTGCTTGGCGATTGAAAAGGTGAAAGGGTCTCTGCCTCATAAGTGAATTCAAGGTCCTCGGTTTCCTTTTGTTCATAGTTCACCCAATGCTGATGTCGTTTTCTAGGCGAGCTCATTACTCCACCATGTTCTTCTTGGATTCGCTTTTCTCTGACATGTTTTTCTCTCACGGGGTTAGGCGTTTTGGTCCTCTCGTTCTCAACCGGTATTATCTCTGCCTGTACTCTAGCTTTCATCCTCGCAAATACCTTGGCTGGGCTTTCAACGGGTTCCCTGGATATCAGCTCGCTTGTCACAAAAGCCTTCAATGCAGGGAAAATAATTCGGTCTCTACCAACTGGATCTTCTTCATGAAAACAAGTTGCTTCTCTGTTGTGTCTTGACGGAGTAAACATGTTTTCACCATCGATTTTTTACGATATGTAGAGGAATGTCAACTGGAGCCACTGAAGTAAACTAGCTAACTATATGCAACCACGATCTGATCATTTCAAAATGGTCCATTGATTGCTGGTTTCTATGGGGGGGAAACAGAAGATAATTATTTATTTGCTGGAATCTGGTTATACTAGGCTAGCTGGCTGCTATAGCTTACAACGTAGTGTCGTTGAATTACGAGGTAGTAACAAAGTGACCAGCAGCTAGTTTACCCAGCAAGCTACTAACTAGCTAGCTAACTTTAGCTAAAAACTGAAAGCCTACGACTAGATAACCAGCTAACAACGTTAGCCAGCTTGCTGCTAAAATGACATATGCCGTTTCAAATGTAAATTGTTTGGTTGGCGCTTACTACGGATTTACTCAATATGTATTCTATATTACATACTATTTGTGAATGTATGCATTGATTATAAACTGTAAAATCGCTAACTAACGTTACTCACCGCAGAGATCCATAATTTGAATTTACCTCGAATGTCCTGTGATTGGTCGGCGATTTCATATGCGTCACTTCCGCAAACAACTTCCGTTCACCGAGATGGCCTTAGAACGTGCTGCCAAAAAGAAAAACAAAATGTGCGCATATAGTCGTATAATGTAGTGGGATGTTTACTGTTAAACGATTTTTCCTGCGGATGCCTGCAGGAAAGAAGAACAACATTGCAGCAATTGCTTAGATATGGCATTTCGTACGGTTGGAGATGCACAGCTACCTTCGGAGATATGGGTCCACGTGTTTGGATATCTGTCAACGACAGACAAACTAAACATTAGATCATGCTGCAAATATTTCAAAAAGATGGTTGACCACTGGTCCCTTTGGAAAGGCAACACAGTGGTTCTTAAAAAGCTGTGTGCCTACACCTCGCAGTTCTGGACAACTCTTCGCCGCAGGAAAATCAGCTCAGTTGTTGTACAGAAGGCAAGTTTGAAAGAATGGAAACAGCTTGCCCTATCACTCCCTTGGCTCACCACAATAGCCGTGGAGCATTGTTTCGACGTGAAAGCCTTTGAAATTCTCAAGCAATTTCATAACTTGAAGAGGCTGGCTATTCGCAGGTGTCGCTATGGCCAGGGACTGTCTGATGCAATTGTGCCTCTGCAGCAAGTGACTCATTTTAGTGTGTGCGAGATGCACTGTGCTCCAAGATCAGATATTATTAGTGCTGTCTCAAAGCTCTCCCATCTGACGTCTCTATTCTATCACGAAGGCAATCATCCTATCCCAAGACAGATATTCCACCTAATGCTTAACCGCTTGCCACATCTGAAGCATCTGTCTTTGAAAATGGGAACACAACATGGCTCTCTCCCAGATGATTATTTTAATATTTCTAAAACAAATGGCTTTCCAGGTGAGGCACTTTGCAAAGTTACAACGCAAGACAACAGCTTTTGATTGTACAGTACCTGAGTTTCTTTTTACTACTCATACAAAACATTGGTGAAACAGTGAATGATTAGCTAAGCATAGCCTACCACATGGTTTTCACAAGCTGACTAGGCTACTCCATAGGCCTATGTTCTAGCTAGTGTGTGAATGTAACGGATGTGAAATGGCTAGCTAGTTAGCGGGTGCGCGCTAGTAGCATTTCAATCAGTTACGTCACTTGCTCTGAGACGTTAAGTAAGGTTGCCCCTTGCTCTGCAAGGGCCGCGGCTTTTGTGGAGCGATGGGTAACGACGCTTCGTGGATGACTGTTGTTGATGTGTGCAGAGGGTCCCTGGTTCGCGCCCGTCTTGGGGCGAGGGGACGGTTTAAAGTTATACTGTTACATGAAGTCCATGTTGATATATGCATATATGTCTGTACTAGCCTATAACATCATACATTTTAAGTTATTAAATTCAGCAATGACAAAATCTGTCTTTAGAAGATCCGCAGGTCGGCCAACCTGGCTTGACCAGTCTGGAGCTTCTTGACTACATGGACCCCACCTTACCTGAAGAGGCGCTGAAGTGCCTCCCCTCCCTGCAGAGTCTAGCTGTGGACTACAGAGACAGGGATGTGGATCCCAGCAGGTGCCACCTGAAAACATGGCTGAGGGAACTCCCTCAACTGGGAGTTCTCAACATTGCAAGTATGTGATTCGCCAGCTGCCAAACTAGCATTTTCCATGTCATGCACTGTTGGTGGGGTTACACAGTTGGTGGGGTTACGAGGCAGCAGTATGGAGTCTGACAGTTGGTGGGGCTACGAGTCGGACAGGTGGTGGGGCTACGAGTCGGACAGTTGGTGGGGTTACGGGGCAGCAGTATGGAGTCTTGACAGTTGGTAGGGCTACGAGTCGGACAGTTGGTGGGGTTACGGGGCAGCAATATGGAGTCTTGACAGTTGGTGGGGCTACGAGTCGGACAGTTGGTGGGGCTACGAGTCGGACAGTTGGTGGGGTTACGAGTCTGACAGTTGGTGGGGTTACGAGTCTGACAGTTGGTGGGGTTACGGGGCAGCAGTATGGAGTCCTGACTGTCCTGTGGCTACATTTGGAGATGTTTGACTGTCCTATGTTTTGTTTTCCAGAAGGCCATCCCGTCAGTGCTTATGCTCACTCCATTCCCAACACAGTGACCAGTTTAACTCTGCAGCAGGTGATGGTGGAGCAGATGGACATGAAGGCTCTAGGGAAACAGGCTTCAGGCCTCTTGTATCTGCACTTTGATCCATGCAGCTATAACAGCAGCAGCAGCATCGGAGAGATCCCCAAACTATTCCCCCAGCTCATGACCCTTAAAATGAGGTGAGATATTAACATCTGACTTCTGTGTGGTGGTATGAACCCAGATGTAGTAATAAGTTACTGGTGAACTCCTAATTAAGTGTCTACATGTTAAGTGACTAATGTGCACATTTTCCAAAGGTTTGACTCATTCATCTAAGCCAAGCGGATATACTGACATACTTTTCTATTCCACTCTTTCAGACACTATAATGTACCAGAGCGGGAGTTCTTGAGCCTCCAACAGTTGAAGCATTTGGAGCAGTTGGAGATCCTTGATGGACACAGTCTTAGTCCGCACCTTCTGCAGCTGATCCGCAAGCTGCAGGTCCTGACCAACCACAGAACCCAAATCATCCATTCTCTGGGCCCGAGAGATCCCACAACCTGCTACTGTACTCACTACTAACATTACGACTAAGAGGAAGTGAACACTGGTAGACTGTAGCCCATGTTTTCAACAGCACATGTTTAACATTTGAAATTATACAAAACTGCTTGCTCATCATTTGAGGTACGTTTGCGATGCCAACTTGGCTGATGCAAAATAAGGAAACAGCTGAAATGTTGGTAAGTTTGGTAAGTCAATACCTCTGAAGTCAGTAGTCAGACTCTTTGTATAGAGCAAAACAACAAACAGTTCATAACACAGGAATAGCCATTTTATGCCATACTTTTTGTTTGAATCTGTTGTGTACCCTTGATTGGGTTAAACAGAATAAATGATTGTGCACAAAAAAACAACTTTTTTGAAAGAAAATACAATTGACAATACAATTAGCTTATCAGTTTTAAGATTGATTAAAGAAACATGTTACAGTTGAAATACTGAAAGCTCTCTCTTGTTGAACACAACTACTATTGAATTGATGTGTTGAGTCTCCAGTGATTGTGTACCTCATGCCGTCTTCTACTGTGTTGCCTCAAGAGGGCAGTAAACACACATGGCAAAGAGTCGGTCTGTCAATAACTTCCTGTCGCCTGTTGGAGCGCATTGCATTGCTAACTTTGTGATGGTCCAGAGAGTTGCATTTCAAAAGCTGCATACCCCTCCACATATCCTACCTGTGTTGAATTGAATTAGGAAGTGCCTTGACAAGTGAAATGAAGAATAAATGTATGCACACTTCTCATTTCGATACCTTTGTTGTCACCCACAGATGTGTGGTTTATCGGGAAGTTCACCCTCCCACAACGTGCCATTGTGATCAGAAGTTGGGACGTATTTACCTGTAGCGTGCACTCGTCATTCTGACTATTTGGTCATAAAGGACTGACGCTCTGTTAGAATGCAATGTTGCTCTCAGGCTGTTTAGAATCATCGTATAACACTAATGTTTACCACTTAGCAAATGGTGCATACATCTTTAGTATGTGTCTGTGATCCCTGTAGGAATTCAACCCATCACCTTGAATTGCACCTACAATCTTGTCTGAAATGTGTAGTTCCACTCAGTTTGATAGAAGGAAACAAGCACCGTGCTGTTAAATGCAAACTCAGAAGATGAACGCCCTCTTCAGAAAAGTTCAAAGTTCATTGTAAAGGTTAGTTAGTTTTTGTTTCACAGGGGTTGAATGTAATGTGGCACAATCCTCTCTGAGTTTCATGGTTTATTGAAGCTCTGAAATATCTAGCATTCAGCAAGGTCAAACCATCCATCACACTGTGGGGTAGTCACCGAGATAAAATGTCTTCACAACATGAGGCACACGAGAGAACAGAAATGACTCGTTCAGATAAGCCCACACATCTGATTTATCAGTTCATTTTATTGGCCTTATTCTGCAATTTGTTTCGCATTTTGAGCTCTTTAAAAGACAACATTAACACAGACATAAATATTTTCAACAAGGTCACAGATCAATTGCAGCACAAGCTTGAAAATCTGACAATATGAGCATCATTAATTAATACATTCTAAAATACTAAATGTATAGCTAAAATATAAGTGAAGAATTTGGCACAAGCAATTTGTTCATTCATCTTCACAGCGAGGCAACTTCCAACTTATAGAAATCAACAATAGCAAAATTCAAATGTGCAAATAGTTCCATTGTTGGCAACAAAGGACTGCCCATCAACTAAATTAACTGCTTATCAATTTCCGTTTTCTTCAGTCACTAAATATGTTCATAATTCACAAGGCACAACCAATATATTTTATAATAGTATCATTTCTATTTGTGCATATATGGGAGAAACCTTAGTTTTTTTGTGAGGGTCATTTAGTCATTCGTTTTTTTCTTCAAATATTTTCATCCACTTTATTCTGGCCACCTGTGGTGTGGATGCAGAGCTGGGTTTAACAATCCCAGAGGGACGATGTACACAATGACGTGGTGCTAAACCAAACTGGTGCCAAAATAAACAAATACAGACTGCAAACAATCCCAGAATGACTGATTTCTAAAGCTTTAGATAAAATACAAAATCTTCTCCCATATATACACAAATAGAACATGCTAGTATGTCATATTAATCTGTTGAGGATACTTTGAATACTTCCCAATCGAACGTTAATGTTTCTACATTAAAGTTTGTTCAAAGTGTAAACAGAAGTAGGCCTATGGAAAAAGAGGCTTCTGGCCATTGTTGGGCGATTTACCAGTAAAGAACATTAAAGTGGCTATATGGCACCATTCCGTTAGGCAATTAATGATTCCTTTCGGACCGCCAATTGATTTGAACATAAATAATATATCGGACAAGTTAAGGCATAATAGTTTGAAATATTCAGCATTTAACTATAGCATCGCTAACCTATGTGCCTGTACCATACTGTATTTAATCATGTTTTTTGAGTTCAGACTGAGAAGTATGGCACCACCACTAAAATGCTTACACAAACATGCAACGGAATACAAATGCAAAGTGGCAGAGTGCTTTGTGTGAGGATAGCTTCCAATGTACTTTACAAATATGATGCATTACTTACATTTGTAATTCAGAACACTATAAATAAGGCTTAAATAATCAATGAGCCTTGTTTGTATGCACGCGGATGGCTCGCTAAAGGCTGTGCACACACAGGCCTACTGACAGTATCCATTCTTATTTTGATTGTGAAGTGCTGGAAACTCATGATAACATAGAAATGGCATTTCATTGGTTTATCAATTTATTTGTCTTTGTAATGGATACTGTTGGTCATGTTATCATTGTCGTACCCAATTTGTTCTTAGAGTTGTAGCCTACTCGTTGAAGGAACTGCGAAAGATAGCTTGGCAGAGTTGAGAGATACTGAGCCTACCTGCGTCTTCTCTCTTTCACTCGCCACGTGCCCTTTTGGGCTTGGATGGTGGTATTATAAAAACAAAATTGTATACAGTTTTTGTCGTTGTTCTGAACCCGCAAGTCGTTGTGACATTGTCAAGTTCTCAACCCTCCCAGTCCTTTGGTCTGCCCTTTACGGAGCTCACGTGCGCCGGGTTGTGCCTTTTACCCAGTCTGCCCTGTACAGAGATTGCGCGCGCCCGGTATCCAAACACGCATGGCTTGAGATGCGGTCACAGGTCGAGTGTGTGTATCAAGCTAACTATTTTAAATATCAACAGTACAGCAGTACATTTTTACACATCTGCCCCCTGAAAGGTCTGTGCACAGCCCTGGAGTAGAGCACCCCACTCTTAGAATAAAGGGTTTGAAAAGGGTTCTTCAGCTGTCTTCATAGGATAACCCTTTTTAGTTCTAGGTAGAACCCTTTTGGGTTTCATGTAGAACTCTCTGTGGAAAGGGTTCTTCATGGAACCCAATAGGGTTCTACCTGGAACCAGCTGAAAACCCCTTTGAGGTTGTATATCGCACTTTTTTTCTAAGCCTGTACTGGAGGACAGGAATGTTGGGGTAAAGACCCTTAAATACAAAGAGACAGCATTCCTATTTCATAACTCACTCAAAGCGTGGAGAAATACAATTAATAAATTATAATTCATCTGAATTTAGGTTCTAATAGTATCCTCCTCTGGGAGATGAACAGAAGGAGATGAACAGAAGGACATATCTATGATGGACTTCTTTATAAATATAATACACCTTGCTCCAACAAATGTTTTTGATCATATTTGACGTGATACATTATTCATTTTGTGTAATTTGAAGAAAAAAAAGTACTCTCAAGACGGAGCAGGAATAATCATTCAGAGTGCTCAGATCAAACATCAGACATCTTTAGAAAGTAAGCACGACTGAGAAACAAATGCTTTATTTGTTTTCTGGTGTGAATGCTACACTAGCTTCTTGTGTTGGTGAAGCCTCACGACTTCTGTTAATCATTTTTCATACTACATGATTGTAAAAAGAAACAAACATTGAATATCTGGCTGTGGACTGAGAGATTCATGAAAGGGGTTACTATGTGTGTGACCCGTGTCCCCAAAATGGCAGTAATCCTGTTGCACAGTCAAAGTTCAGTAGGTTACATATTGTACGAACCAGTGAAATGGAAGAGGAGTTGTGTCAAAAGAAATGAGATTTTCCTGACCACCTCCGGAGGAAGTCGCATTGTGTCTGGATATCAATCAAGGGCTCGATTCAATCTGTATCACTGAAGCGTTTCCGATTGAGCCGACAGCGTTTACTGTGAGTGCAGTCTCCTCTAACGCGGGAACATTTCCTTTCAATTTCAATCACGCTGTAATGCTGAACTTCTGCGGTACAGATTGAATCCAGATCCAAGTATAAACAGATCTTGGATTGGCGACTGTTTAAATCATCATTGTACTGGCCTCTAAAATCATTGACAGGTAGCACCATTTACTTATGACATCAGTAATTGTCATAAAATAAATAAATAATATTTGTAAAACAATTTGCATACAGGGGAGGCAGTGTTATGGTACTTGAGTCCAGGACTCAGACTTTCATGACTCGACTTGGACTTGACCACCGGGGAATCGGACTTGGACTCGAAACCCCCGACCAGTTGTAACTTGTTGTCACGACTTCTGCCGAAGTTGTTGCCTCTCCTTGTTCGGGCGGTGCTCGGCGGTCGACGTCACCGGTCTTCTAGCCATCATCGATCCATTTTTCATTTTTCCATTGGTTTTGTCTTGTCTTCCCACACACCTGTTTTCAATCCCATCCATTACCTCTTGTGTATTTAACCCTCTGTTTCCCCTCATGTCTTTGTCAGAGATTGTTTTATGTCAGTGTTGTTTCTTGCTGTATAGGTGCGCGACGGGTCCTCGTACCCATGTTTATATGTATGTACATTTTCGTGTTTGGAGCATGTTAAGTGGACATATATTAAAAGACTCCATTTACACTCCGTTTGACTCTCCTGCGCCTGACTTCCCTGCACACGACTCTGACACTTGTGTTACTAGAAATCTCTCTTTTGCATAGTTCAACATGCTAGCTAGCTGAAGCAGCTAATGTTAGATAGCTGTATTATCTATTTACCTGTGCAACACTCTGATGAAATTCACCTTGGTTGGACAACAACTTTTAGCACTACCAAGGGACTCGTGACTCGACTTGTGACTCAAGTATAAAGGACTTGGACTCAGACTCGAACACTAGGGACTTGGGACTTGACTCAAGGTTTAGTGACTTGTCTACATCAGTGCAGAGAGGCACCAACTTATCAGGTCACGATGTTGACACAGTGGATGGATAAGAGACACATTTTAATACAATGTGTAGACACAACAAACCTTGATCAGATAGGGATTGTATCATATTGATCAGATCAGGAAACACATGTTAGCCCATGGTATAAATGTGCCTCTAGAGAGGATGGTGTGAGATTCTTCTGCTATAGTCCAAGGAGGGTATACCTGCCAGTTAAGCTCCTGATTGAAGGCCAACCATAACCACAAACTTGGCAACATGACTGCAATCCATATGTTAACTTTAATTCAAGAAATGTCCTTTCATGATAAATTCCTCATGCGTAGTAATGCATTCATAGCTTCTTAAATACCTTATTAGTATTGGCTAACACGAGAAATAAAAGTATCCTTGTAAATCACCACCAACCACTTAATTTGCATGACCTAAACTGTCACATTTGAATGAACAAAATAACTTTCAAAATAAAATGAATCAGACAACAGACATGGCAGTTAATCAGTACATGAAGAGTCGAGAAACATAGAGATATTATCAATGAAACAGCGTTAAATTAAACCTGTCAATCAATTGTGAAACACGTGCCACGGGATAGAAACGAAACCACCCTATTTTTAAAAAAAAATCTATTTTCTATCGACAATTACATGCCACTTCAGTCACCGTAGGCTCTGGTGGAGCTGTTTGCTAATAGACTGATCCCCGAAGGTGGTTATTTTAAATCAAGGATGGACAGAGATGGCTCTCTCCCTGCCTCGTTCTCTCTCTAGGGGTAGGTAGATCCCCATTCCCTAGCCTATTTGTCAATGGGCGTCTGTCTGATAGTAGCAGCCCATTTGGTTTTCATGCATAGCAGCACTGTGGATCAGCTATCAGTCACTGCTGTTTCCAGGTCCTGAGAGTTAGAGCAGCCAGAACAGGAGAGTGCTAACTCACTATAGACAAATGGTATTGTCAGGGAGGGAACAATCTGCGTTCATCATTTCTTATCTGCTGGCCACTGGTGCTGATACTGGAAGATGTACCTCTGCCTGCTCTTTTAGGTTCAAGGACTATGTGATTGAGTTGGAGCTGTTGACCCCCTGCTCTTTAAACACACACATGCATGTCAGCGCGCGCACACACACACACACACACACACACACACACAACCCCCCCCCCCCCCCAAGCTGTAGTATGTGCAGAATAAGCTCTTGCGGGCCATGTACAGTGCAGTAGGCTCCTAAATCTAGGGCATGTGTGTTCGGAATGAAGGATGTGATCTTGCCACGTCATAAAGTGTCTTTTAGCAAATGATTTATACATACACATGCCCTAGATTCAAGCCACCGCGCCTCCATCTGGCACTTATTTTGGTAGCTATAGAAACGTATTCATTAATGTCTACTATGACCGGTACCTTAATGCATATATTTAAATTATATTATGTGAGCTAAACATACAAATAAAGTAAAACAATTTAAGATGACTAATGTTACTGTCCCCACTACAACAACAACCTACCTAAATACGTGATTTATTTCCCTTTAAATATTTATTTTGGAATACTGTAGAATTCCTATGGAGGATTGCTCCTACTGGGAAGTACCAATATGGCCGTCCGGTGGTTTCAAAGCCTCTCAATGGCCAATACACAGCTTCAGCAATCCAGGGTTTACAGTGCCTTCAGAAAGTATTCACACCCCTTTACTTTTTCCACATTTTGTTGTGTTACAGCCTGCATTTAAAATGTATTAAATGTAGATTTTGTTTCACTGATCTACACACAATACCCCATAATGTAAAAATTGAATTTTGTTTGTAGAGAACTTTTATGTCTTAAGTCAATAAGTATTCAATTCCGTTGCTATGGTAAGCCTAATTAAGTTCAAGACAAAAACATGTGCTCAACAAATTGCATAATAAGTTGCATGGATTCATTCCGTGTTCAATTACAGTGTCACACCCTGACCTTAGAGAGCCTTTTTTATTCTCTATTTGGTTAGGTCAGGGTGTGATTTGGGTGGGCAAATCTATGTGTTCCATTTCTTTTTTGGCCGGGTATGGTTCCCCAATCAGAGGCAGCTGTCTATCGTTGTCTCTGATTGGGGATCATACTTAGGCAGCCTGTTTTCCCCCTGAGTTTGTGGGATCTTGTTTATTTGCACAGTTACTGTGTAGCCTGCAGAACGTTACGCTAGTTTATTTTTTGGTGTTCATCAATAAAGAAAGATGTACGCTTACCACGCTGCGCCTTGGTCTCATTCCAACGACGGACGTGACATACAGTGGTTAACGTGATTTTTGAATGTCTACCCCACACAAGGTACCTCAATCGAGTAGTGAATTTCAAGCATAGATTCAACCACAAAGACCAGGGAGGTTTTTCGATGCCTCACAAAGAAAGGCACTGATTGGTAGATGTGTAAAAATGGGATTTTGGATGGTGTACCAATACACCCAGTTGCTACAAAGATACAGTCGTCCTTCCTCAGTTTCCAAGAGGAAGAAAACTGCTCAGGGATTTCACCGTGAGGCCGAAGGTGATTTTAAAACAGTTACAGAGTTTAATGGTTGTGATAGGAGAAAACTGAGGATGGATCAATAACATTATAGTTACTCCACAATACTAACCTAAACGACAGAGGGAAAAGAATGAAGCCTGTACAGAATAAAAATATTCCAAAACATGCATCCTGTTTGCAATAAGGCACTCGAGGGAGTTTTTTAGAATAAAAAGAAACAGAATACAGCTATAAGCACAAGCAACATCCTAGAGGAAAACCTGGTTCAGTCTGCTTTCCAACAGATACTGGGAGACAAATTCACCTTTCAGCAGTACAATAACCTAAAACACAAGGCCAAATTTGCCTAACCTCTCTTATCTTACCTCGATTGCACACACTGTATATAGACTGTTTTTCCTATTGTGTTATTGACTGTATATTTGTTTATTCCATGTGTAACTCTGTGTTGTTGTTTGTGTCGCACTGCTTTGCTTTATTTTGTATCTCAACTAGCCTACCCGGTTAAATAAAGGTGAAATAAACAAAAATAATAAATAAAAAAATAATCTACACTGGAGTTGCTTACCAAGACAACATTGAACATTCCTGAGTGGCCTAGTTACAGTTTTTAATTAAATCTGCTTGAACATCTACAGCAAGACCTGAAATGGCTGTCTAGCAATGACCAACAATCAACTTGACAGAGATTGAAGCATTTAAAAAAGAATAATCCAGGTTATCCAAAAAGACTCACAGCTGTAATCGGCATCAAAGGTGCTTATACAAAGTATTGACTCAGGGGTGTGAATACTTATGTAAAATCGATATTTCTGTGTTTCAATTTCAATAAACGTGCAAACATCTCTAAAAACATACTTTCCTTTGTCATTATGGGGTAGATGGGTGAGAGAAAAAAAATTATTTAATCCATTTTGAATTCAGGCTGTAAGACAACAAATTGTGGAACAAATCAAGGGGTGTGAATACTTTCTGAAGGCACGTCATTGGTTTTAGCTCTGTCGTTTGTTTACATTTGGGGATAACCTGAGTCACTCTCTTCTCTGCCCAGGTAGTTCAGGAAATGGCTGCCATTGTAAGATAACACCATTTTACTCAACGAGATTATCTTTGACCCACGTTTTCGATCCAGTACGACAACGTCCCAAATGGCACCCTATCCTCTATATAGTGCACTACTTCTGATCAGAGCCCTATGAGTAGTGCACTACTTCTGATCAGAGCCCTATGAGTAGTGCACTACTTCTGATCAGAGCCCTATGAGTAGTGCACTACTTCTGATCAGAGCCCTATGAGTAGTGCACTACTTCTGATCAGAGCCCTATGAGTAGTGCACTACTTCTGATCAGAGCCCTATGAGTAGTGCACTACTTCTGATCAGAGCCCTATGAGTAGTGCACTACTTCTGATCAGAGCCCTATGAGTAGTGCACTACTTCTGATCAGAGCCCTATGAGTAGTGCACTAAACGGAATAGGGTGCCATTTGAGAAACAACCCTAGTCTGTTGTACAGACTAATGAATGGAAATGTATGCAACACTGTGGATTAAAAAAGTGGGTCAAATATGTCTGCACAGTGAACGGCGGTGCACAGACTATATATTCTGCCCGTCATAAAATGCAACTGAGCATAGCCAATGTGCTGTTGCACTATGACTTGTTTAATGACACACCGTTAACACGTGTAAGTGAGTGAACCATTGTTTGGTCATCGTTTTGATGTCGGCCCTGTTGAGGTTGGCTGAGATCCTTCTCCCTTTCATAACAATGTAACCCATTGGAGGATGCTTTAAATCAGAACAGGCTGGTTATTATAGAGTTCTGAGACAGGACATTTTAAAGTCTATCACGCCAAACAACACATTATAACGTCTTTATAGAGGATTCATGCTAAACACATTATAATGGATTTAAAGGGCATTCATGCTAAACACATTATAATGGCTTTATAGGGCATTCATGCTAAACACATTATAATGGCTTTATAGGGCATTCATGCTAAACACATTATAATGGCTTTATAGGGCATTCATGAAGAACACATATGTCAAGTACTGTATCACTTAGAACCAAAAGTCATTACAACATGAAGTGTGATAAAAGATTTGTTGTTTGGCAAACTCCAAGTGGGCTGTCATGTTCTTTTTACTGAGGAGTGACTTCCGTCTGGCCACTCTACCGTAAAGGCCTGATTGGTGGAGTGCTGCAGAGATGGTTGTCCTTCTGGAAGGTTTTCCCATCTCCACAAAGGAACTCTGGTGCTCTGTCAGATTGACCATCAGGTTCTTTGTCACCTCCCTGACCAAGGCTCTTCTCCTCTGATTGCTCAGTTTTGCCGGGTGGCCAGCTCTAGGAATAGTTTTGGTGGTTCCAAACTTCTTGCACTGTAACTGTGGGACCTTATATAGACAGTTGTGTGCCTTTCCAAATCATGTCCAAACAAATGAATTTACCACAGGTGTACCCCAATCAAGTTGTAGAAACATCTCAAGGATGATCAATGGAAACAGGATGCACCTGAGGCCAATTTTGATTCTCATAGTGAAGGTTCTGAATACTTATGTAAATAAGGTATTTCTGTTTTTATTTTAAATAAATTAGCAGCAATTTCTAAAAAACTTTTTTTGCTTTGTCATTATGGGGTATTGTGTGTAGATTGCTGAGGATTAGTATGTATTTAATCCATTTTAGAATAAGGCTGTAACGTAGCAAAATGTTGAAAGAGTCAAGGGGTCTGAATACTTTCCGAAGGCGCTGTATTTATACAGGCATTTATACCGAGATTTATAAAGGCATTTATACAGGCATATCTGAACAAGAGAGATTAAAGATACGCCAGATTATAGGAAGGCAGTTCAACTTCCTATTAACTAGGTTGTGGGAAAGGAGTTTGATGTTAAAGAAGAATGAATCTGGACTTAACTGGGATAAACAGTCAGTGGCAGGAACACTGTTATCTCCTGTGTTCAGGTGCAAGGAAGGCAATCCTCGCATATCACTCACACATAGGATTTCATTTGTTTTATGGAGCCTCCAGAATCCTGTTTTATGGAGCCTCCAGAATCCTGTTTTATGGAGCCTCCAGAATCCTGTTTTATGGAGACTCCAGAATCCTGTTTTTTGGAGACTCCAGAATCCTGTTTTATGGAGACTCCAGAATCCTGTTTCATGGAGACTCCAGAATCGTGTTTTATGGAGAATCCAGAATCGTGTTTTATGGAGACTACAGAATCCTGTTTTTTGGAGACTCCAGAATCCTGTTTTATGGAGACTCCAGAATCCTGTTTTATGGAGACTCCAGAATCCTGTTTTATGGAGACTCCAGAATCCTGTTTTTTGGAAACTCTAGAATCCTGTTTTATGGAGACTCCAGAATCCTGGTTTTTGGAGACTCCAGAATCCTGTTTTATGGAGACTCCAGAATCCTGTTTTATGGAGACTCCAGAATCCTGTTTTATGGAGACTCCAGAATCCTGTTTTATGGAGACTCCAGAATCCTGTTTTATGGAGACTCCAGAATCCTGTTTTATGGAGACTCCAGAATCCTGGTTTTTGGAGACTCCAGAATCCTGTTTTATGGAGACTCCAGAATCCTGTTTTATGGAGATTTGCATAACATGCTGGTCTGTATTTTTGAAAAGTACTAATTAAATTCCTGCCACATCCTTAAGAGCTCTTTGGAAAAACTCAGCGGCGCAAATTTCACTGGGGAGGGGGGGACATGTCCAAAGGCACTGTATATAGGCATTTATAGAGGCGTTTAGATAGGCATTTATATATTCTGAAATTGCATTTTTGTCCCCCACAGTTTTATCATTGGAAGGTGATAGAAAACCAGGCAACAGTGTGCTTTATGACTGTGCAGACTTCTCCAAGCGGGCGGGTAGGCTGTTTAGAGTGTTTATCCTACAATAAAAAAAACTAAAATAATAATTGTTTGTCCACCACTTCTAAAACCAAAGTTGCGCCCCTGGAAAATCTCATGCCTAAATACCTAAATATAAATTGTTGCATTTTGTCATTGCATTTACCTATAGTAGACAACATGGCTGCTTCATCACTCATATAGAAATCAACTACAATAATTAAGTTGTGACAACAGAGTAATTTGGTTATTAGCATCCTTTTAGGGCGTCTAAATAGTTTCACACTATCCCCCAACCAAAATGGATAATTTAGGTAACAAATTAATTAGTTATAATATGCAAATGAAATCACTGATTGTAAGTCATATGCAAATAGAATTAGGATGTGGGGAATGGCTCTCTCTCTGGTGACATCTGGGTAAAATTGCATAACGATGACTTTGGTTTGCTTGAGTGAATGGCTCGTGCCCTCCAGCAGTATCTTCTGCTGCTGTAATGAGAGATGAGCAGCACTCGATGGTTTAGAACAGCAAGGCTGGATAGAGCTCCTTTAATTAGCTTGGCTGCAGATAAGGGGCGGGGGGGCGCTTACACACACACACACACACACACACACACACACACACACACAGAGAGAGTTTACGGATTCCCTTTCCACGCCTAATTTACATTATATTGCCTCGTGTGTGGGCTGTCAAAACAACTTCCTCCCCTGACACATTACAGAACTCCTTGACCCTAAAGCCCATCATAGAACTCCTTGACCCTAACCCATTATAGAACTCCTTGACCCTAACCCATTATAGAACTCCTTGACCCTAACCCATTATAGAACTCCTTGATCCTAACCCATCATAGAACTCCTTGATCCTAACCCATTATAGAACTCCTTGATCCTAACCCATTATAGAACTCCTTTACCCTAGCCCATCATAGAACTCCTTGACCCTAACCCATCATAGAACTCCTTGACCCTTAGCCCATTATAGAACTCCTTGACCCTAACCCATCATAGAACTCCTTGACCCTAACCCATTATAGAACTCCTTGACCCTAACCCATCATAGAACTCCTTGACCCTAACCCATTATAGAACTCCTTGACCCTAACCTATTATAGAACTCCTTGACCCTAACCCATCATAGAACTCCTTGACCCTAACCCATTATAGAACTCCTTGACCCTAACCCATTATAGAACTCCTTGACCCTAACCCATTATAGAACTCCTTGACCCTAACCCATTATAGAACTCCTTGACCCTAACCCATCATAGAACTCCTTGACCCTAACCCATTATAGAACTCCTTGACCCTAACCCATCATAGAACTCCTTGACCCTAACCCATCATAGAACTCCTTGACCCTAACCCATTATAGAACTCCTTGACCCTAACCCATTATAGAACTCCTTGATCCTAACCCATTATAGAACTCCTTGACCCTAACCCATTATAGAACTCCTTGACCCTAACCCATTATAGAACTCCTTGATCCTAACCCATTATAGAACTCCTTGACCCTAACCCATTATAGAACTCCTTGACCCTAACCCATTATAGAACTCCTTGACCCTAACCCATTATAGAACTCCTTGACCCTAACCCATTATAGAACTCCTTGACCCTACCCCATTATAGAACTCCTTGACCCTAACCCATTATAGAACTCCTTGACCCTAACCCATTATAGAACTCCTTGACCCTAACCCATTATAGAACTCCTTGACCCTAACCCATTATAGAACTCCTTTACCCTAACCCATTATAGAACTCCTTGACCCTAACCCATTATAGAACTCCTTGATCCTAACCCATTATAGAACTCCTTTACCCTGACCCATTATAGAACTCCTCTACCCTGACCCATTATAGAACTCCTTGACCCTAACCCATTATAGAACTCCTTGACCCTAACCCATTATAGAACTCCTTGACCTTAACCCATTATAGAACTCCTTGACCCTAACCCATTATAGAACTCCTTGACCCTAACCCATTATAGAACTCCTTGACCCTACCCCATTATAGAACTCCTTGACCTTAACCCATTATAGAACTCCTTTACCCTAACCCATTATAGAACTCCTTGACCCTAACCCATTATAGAACTCCTTGATCCTAACCCATTATAGAACTCCTTTACCCTAACCCATTATAGAACTCCTTGACCCTAACCCATTATAGAACTCCTTTACCCTAACCCATTATAGAACTCCTTGACCCTAACCCATTATAGAACTCCTTGACCCTAACCCATTATAGAACTCCTTGACCCTACCCCATTATAGAACTCCTTGACCTTAACCCATTATAGAACTCCTTTACCCTAACCCATTATAGAACTCCTTGACCCTAACCCATTATAGAACTCCTTGATCCTAACCCATTATAGAACTCCTTGACCCTAACCCATTATAGAACTCCTTGATCCTAACCCATTATAGAACTCCTTGATCCTAACCCATTATAGAACTCCTCTACCCTGACCCATTATAGAACTCCTTTAACCTGACCCATTATAGAACTCCTCTACCCTGACCCATTATAGAACTCCTTGACCCTAACCCATTATAGAACTCCTTGATCCTAACCCATTATAGAACTCCTTGACCCTAACCCATTATAGAACTCCTTGATCCTAACCCATTATAGAACTCCTTTACCCTAACCCATTATAGAACTCCTTGACCCTAACCCATTATAGAACTCCTTTACCCTAACCCATTATAGAACTCCTTGACCCTAACCCATTATAGAACTCCTTGACCCTAACCCATTATAGAACTCCTTGACCCTACCCCATTATAGAACTCCTTGACCTTAACCCATTATAGAACTCCTTTACCCTAACCCATTATAGAACTCCTTGACCCTAACCCATTATAGAACTCCTTGATCCTAACCCATTATAGAACTCCTTGACCCTAACCCATTATAGAACTCCTTGATCCTAACCCATTATAGAACTCCTTGATCCTAACCCATTATAGAACTCCTCTACCCTGACCCATTATAGAACTCCTTTACCCTGACCCATTATAGAACTCCTTGACCCTAACCCATTATAGAACTCCTTGATCCTAACCCATTATAGAACTCCTTGACCCTAACCCATTATAGAACTCCTTGATCCTAACCCATTATAGAACTCCTTGATCCTAACCCATTATAGAACTCCTCTACCCTGACCCATTATAGAACTCCTTGATCCTAACCCATTATAGAACTCCTTTACCCTGACCCATTATAGAACTCCTTGACCCTGACCCATTATAGAACTCCTTGACCCTAACCCATTATAGAACTCCTTGACCTTAACCCATTATAGAACTCCTTGATCCTAACCCATTATAGAACTCCTTGATCCTAACCCATTATAGAACTCCTTGACCCTAACCCATTATAGAACTCCTTGATCCTAACCCATTATAGAACTCCTTGATCCTAACCCATTATAGAACTCCTCTACCCTGACCCATTATAGAACTCCTTGATCCTAACCCATTATAGAACTCCTTTACCCTGACCCATTATAGAACTCCTTGACCCTGACCCATTATAGAACTCCTTGACCCTAACCCATTATAGAACTCCTTGACCCTAACCCATTATAGAACTCCTTTACCCTGACCCATTATAGAACTCCTCTACCCTGACCCATTATAGAACTCCTTTACCCTGACCCATTATAGAACTCCTTGACCCTAACCCATTATAGAACTCCTTGATCCTAACCCATTATAGAACTCCTCTACCCTGACCCATTATAGAACTCCTTGACCCTAACCCATTATAGAACTCCTTTACCCTGACCCATTATAGAACTCCTTGACCCTGACCCATTATAGAACTCCTCTACCCTGACCCATTATAGAACTCCTCTACCCTGACCCATTATAGAACTCCTCTACCCTGACCCATTATAGAACTCCTTTACCCTGACCCATTATAGAACTCCTTGACCCTGACCCATTATAGAACTCCTTTACCCTGACCCATTATAGAACTCCTTGACCCTAACCCATTATAGAACTCCTTTACCCTGACCCATTATAGAACTCCTTGACCCTGACCCATTATAGAACTCCTCTACCCTGACCCATTATAGAACTCCTTGACCCTAACCCATTATAGAACTCCTTTACCCTGACCCATTATAGAACTCCTTGACCCTGACCCATTATAGAACTCCTTTACCCTGACCCATTATAGAACTCCTTGACCCTGACCCATTATAGAACTCCTCTACCCTGACCCATTATAGAACTCCTCGAGAGGAGATGGGATGATTGAATAGGCAATCTGATCACAGATGAAATACGATGGAGTCCCAAAAGCTTTTCGTTATTCAACGGTGCTGAGGGGAGGTGTTGAGGGGAGGTGTTGAGGGGAGGTGTTGAGGGGAGGTGTTGAGGGGAGATGCTGAAGGGAGATGCTGGGGTGGGGTGGGGGGGGGGGGGGGGGGGGGTCGAAAAAACACATTCTGAAATTGAATTCCTTCCACGACTAGCTCTCTCGTCAAAGCAGGATGGATTCATATGCATGCCACCAAGTCAGCGTAACTGCCCCCATAACGTCCACAAACAAAAACATATTTCCATGAAGGTCCTCGCTGTGTCCCTCTCTAAATCATGTTGGAGATGAAAGTGTATACTTTAAAGAGAAAGAAGGTGATTACTCTGAGTAAAAGGCCGATGGGCCATTAGGAGACGCATGGCGGGACCAAAACATGACTGTGCCATTGATGAAGTGCCATACCGCATTCTGCTTCAAGTGTGATGTGGTGCATTGCACTGTACTGTACAAGATTATAGAAGTACTGGCTATAAGTCCTTTCATTTTAAATAGATTTTCTCTTTCAGGTTATATTGATTGGTGCAGCTACTGAACCAGCATTGGTACAAATTCCGAACATGGATAATAACAGCACGGCTGGATAGTATTATTGAGCGAGGTGTGCAGTGCGCATATCACAATATTAGTCTCCATTAATAAACAGTGTCTCAGCAAATCAGTTGTCTTCCGTTATCTGGGCCTTGCTAATTTTCACCCATGATGCTTTGTGTAAATGAACATGATCAAACAAGCCTGGTGACAGATCATTGTGCTTTATTGACAACGCTTATGGTCCTTGCGAGACAGCACAAACCCATCTGGGACCAGGCTACGTCAAAACTAAGATCACTTTATTAGTCAATAAAGGCTAACTGAAATTTGACTTCCGCTTTTAACCCAACGAAAGACACACACACAGATATTGGAGAGGTCCGGGGGGATTCCACACTGGGCCCCCGGGGAGCTGTTGTTGTGGGGGGAGGGGGCTTCCACACTGGGCCCCCGGGGAGCTGTTGTTGTGGGGGGAGGGGGCTTCCACACTGGGGCCCCGGGGAGCTGTTGTTGTGGGGGGAGGGGGCTTCCACACTGGGGCCCTGGGGAGCTGTTGTTGTGGGGGGAGGGGGCTTCCACACTGGGCCCCCGGGGAGCTGTTGTTGTGGGGGGAGGGGTTGTTGAGTGCCTTGCTCAAGGTCACAACAGCAGGCAATGGCATCTAAGATTTGATACCAGCAACCCTCTGGTTGCCAGTTCACTTCCCCCCCAGATTTCTTTCCATCTGACCAAGGATTTGAACTGGCAAACCTACGGCTGCTGGCTCGCCTTTCTAACCACTAGGCTACCTGCCCTAAAGCTACATTTGATGAGTTTTCCACAAGGTTCCTGACAATGCTCCATTAGATTTAATTTGACCCATGGTTACCGTTAGCAACGGCAAACGAGGAACTACCTCTATAGTCCGCTCCATTGGTCACATTCCACACACCACAGGTCACCTTAAAAGGTAACTTGAGCTGATTTAAAATGACTGTATAGAGGCATGAGTGTGTATCTCGGAGAATGACTCCCAGGATGTCAAAGATAAATATTTTTTGGGGTTAAAAGACCAACGCTGTCTCTCAAAGGTCAGGAGGCAGAATGCTCTTTTCACCTACAGGCCCATATATGTCCTTGGCCCTCCTGATGAATTCAGTAATTCACAGGTAATGGGATGTATGATCCATATGTCTGTAATTTGAGACTGTGCCGTTGAAAAAGGGAAGTCTTGACATACAGGCAATTATCTGCTTGTTTTGCCTCTGTGTGTGTGTGTGTGTGTGTGTGTGTGTGTGTGTGTGTGTGTGTGTGTGTGTGTGTGTGTGTGTGTGTGTGTGTGTGTGTGTGTGTGTGTGTGTGTGTGTGTGTGTGTCTGTGTGAGTGTCTGTGTGTGTGTGTGTGAACGTGTGTGTGTCTCCCACCTCCTCCTCCTGGTGATATTTTCCAGTGTTTGAAGGCCTCACCCCCCATTGCCATTCCATTTTATTCACCCATACCCAAAGTGACAGTGTGGTAGGGTCACAGTCGAGCAAACCTCATACCCCAAAGTGACAGTGGGGTAGAGTCACAGTCAAACAAACCCCATTGACATTTTAGAGATTTTACTCAGGTTAACCCGGAGCCAGACGAAAGAGAAGACCAGAGCAGCCGATTCCCTGCTGTTGGTCTCTCCGTAGGTCAGACACCAAAGCAGCAGATAGCAGAACCACCCCACACCGAGACCACAGCCCATGTTTTCATTCCATATGTTTCAAACACTGCTTTAGTGTTTTTTTCATTTTTATATTTTTTCAAAGTAATTGGGAGTTTTGCTCCAGTGGGAGTTTTGCTCCAGTGGGAGTTTTGCTCTTGTGCATGACACAGTAGGGATTAAACACAGTGCCTACAATTTCAGAATGTATTTCTGCTAGGTGATGACCTACTGAAGGATAAAACAAAACCGGGTTGGTTAGTGGTAGAAGCTTGCTAAAGGGAGAAATTGGGGCTACACAGAGACCACAGGGAACACGCATCAGAAGACTACTTAACAGAGACTCAGTCAGGGTTGGGACAGTAATAGTCATGTTGTATTTTGCATCCGAAAAGGCACCCTATTCCCTATAACAAGGCACCCTATTCCCTATAACAAGGCACCCTATTCCCTATAACATGGCACCCTATTCCCTATAATAAGGCACCCTATTCACCCTGTCCAAGACGGCGTAGCAGTGTAGACGTCTTTGTTCTGTCGTGTCCCGTGTCCCTTGTATA
Organism: Salvelinus fontinalis; assembly: GCF_029448725.1. Taxonomy (NCBI): domain Eukaryota; kingdom Metazoa; phylum Chordata; class Actinopteri; order Salmoniformes; family Salmonidae; genus Salvelinus; species Salvelinus fontinalis. The sequence goes on from NC_074679.1 coordinate 6,171,279, forward strand.
TATCTTTTTACATCTTTTTCTTCGCATATCTTTTAAAAATACTTTCTTAAACCTCAACTTCTAAATACTCTCCTGCAACCCGCCTCACCCAATGTGGCGTGGATCTGCTTTTTTATAAAGTATTTCTATTTACTTCTGATCTGGAATCCATCTACTGAAGATAGCCAGCTAACTGCCTACCAGCTATCAGTTAGCAAACCATTGCTAGCGGTCATCAGCTAACCTTTAGCTCGGAAAGTTCTCGCTAGTTTGAACAACGTGACTAAAACCAGAGCATAACGGACCTATTTCTCTCCATATCCCCGGATTCCTACCGCAAACTCTGAACATTTTCATCTGGATCTTCGCAACTAGCTAACCACAATCCCGGGTGACCACTCCTGGCTAGCGTTTCCATCCCGGAGCAGGCACCGGAGCAGGCACCAATTAGCCTGAAGCTAATTGGCTAGGGCTCCTGTGTTACCACTGAAGCCCACTCCTGGGCTACAAGACCCGGACCCATTTACTGCCGGTACGGAGCACGGAACCCCGCCTATCCTCTACGACTGGAATACCGACATAATCTGCCCGGGGACTCCAACAGGCCCCTCAGGCGTGACGCCCGCTGAAAGCCCATTCTGCTAACCTACTAGGCCTGTTAGCTACCTAGAGCTACCTGGAACCCTACTAATTCCACGACTGGTCTATCGACGTCACCGCACGAAGAGGCAAAAACAGACTTCCCCCCCATCGCGACGTCCCCCAAAGGCTAACTTGCCTGCCCCGGTCTGCTAACTGCTAGCTTATCTTGCAGCTAGCGCAGCCAGGAAGCTAGCACCAGTTAGCAAACACAATTCTACAATTCACAACCTCTCTTTCGCCATCGCTATCCGGCTTGGATTCTCTGTCGACACGACCACGTCTGGTTTGCAGACGTGCCCTCAACCGGTGCCCTCAACCGGCCTCCGTCTGAGCAGACCCCCTCCGTCTGAGCAGACCACCCCCCCGGGCTACTAACTTTAAACGCGTGCTAGCTTAGTGGAGGCCTCACTACTCCATCTACGGCTGCCCCCTGGACACTATGATCACTTGGCTACATAGCTGAGGCCTGCTTGACTGTCCATTAATTCACGGTACTCCATTCTGTTTATTTGTGTTTTATCTGTCGGCTCTGTGCCTTAACTCAGGATCTGTGTGTAGTTAATCCGACCCTCTCTGCCCAGTCGTCGCCATTTTTACCTTCTGTTGCTGTGTTAGCTGACTAGCTGCTGTTATTTCACCTGCTGTTTTAGCTAGCTCTCCCAATCATGACCTGCAATCACTTTATGCCTTATTGTATGGCTCTCTCTAATATCAATATGCCTTACATACTGTTGTTCAGGCTAGTTATCATTGTTTTGGTTTGCAATGGACCCCGTAGTTCCACTCTCCGTACCTCTGATACCTCCTTTGTCCCACCCCCCACACATGCGGTGACCTCACCCATTGAGACCAGCATGTCCAGAGATACAACCTCTCTTATCATCACCCAGTGCCTGGGCTTGCCTCCGCTGTACCCGTGCCCCACCATACCCTGGTCTGCACATTATGCCCAGAATCTATTCTACCACGCCCATAAATCTGCTCCTTTTATTCCTTGTCCCCAACGCTCTAGGCGACCAGTTTTGATAGCCTTTAGCCGCACCCTCATCATACTACTCCTCTGTTCCTCGGGTGATGTGGAGGTAAACCCAGGCCCTGCATGTCCCCAGTCACCCTCATTTGTTGACTTCTGTGATCGAAAAAGCCTTGGCCTCATGCATGTCAACATCAGAAGCCTCCTCCCCAAGTTTGCCTTACTCACCGCTTTAGCACACTCTGCCAACCCTGATGTCCTTGCCGTGTCTGAATCCTGGCTTAGGAAGGCCACCAAAAACTCTGAGATTTCCATACCCAACAATAACACTTTCCGTCAAGATAGAACTGCCAAAGGGGGAGGAGTTGCAATCTACTGCAGAGATAGCCTGCAAAGTTCTGTCATACTTTCCAAGTCTATGCCCAAACAGTTCGAACTTCTAATTTTAAAAATTAATCTCTCCAGAAATAAGTCTCTCACTGTTGCCGCCTGCTACCGACCCCCCTCAGCTCCCAGCTGTGCCCTGGACACCATCTGTGAATTGATCGCTCCCCATCTAGCTTCAGAGTTTGTTCTGTTAGGTGACCTAAACTGGGATATGCTTAACACCCCGGCAGTCCTACAATCTAAGCTTGATGCCCTCAATCTCACACAAATCATCAAGGAACCCACCAGGTACAACCCTAAATCCGTAAACATGGGCACCCTAATAGACATTATCCTGACCAACTTGCCCTCCAAATACACCTCTGCTGTCTTCAATCAAGATCTCAGCGATCACTGCCTCATTGCCTGTATCCGCCACAGGTCCACGGTCAAACGACCACCCCTCATCACTGTCAAACGCTCCCTGAAACACTTCTGCGAGCAGGCCTTTCTAATCGACCTGGCCCGGTACCCTGGAAGGATATTGACCTCATCCCGTCAGTTGAGGATGCCTGGTCATTCTTTAAAAGTTACTTCCTCACCATATTAGACAAGCATGCTCCGTTCAAAAAATGCAGAACCAAGAACAGATATAGCCCTTGGTTCACTCCAGACCTGACTGCCCTCGACCAGCACAAAAACATCCTGTGGCGAACTGCAATAGCATCGAAGAGCCCCCGTGATATGCAACTGTTCAGGGAAGTCAGGAACCAATACACGCAGTCAGTCAGGAAAGCAAAGGCCAGCTTTTTCAAGCAGAAATTTGCATCCTGTAGCTCTAACTCCAAAAAGTTCTGGGATACTGTAAAGTCCATGGAAAACAAGAGCACCTCCTCCCAGCTGCCCACTGCACTGAGGCTAGATAACACCGTCACCACTGATAAGTCCGTGATAATCGAAAACTTCAACAAACATTTCTCAATGGCTGGCCATGCCTTCCACCTGGCGACTCCAACCTTGGCCAACAGCCCCGTCCCCCCCGCTGCTACTCGCCCAAGCCTCCCCAGCTTCTCCTTTACCCATATCCAGATAGCAGATGTTCTGAAAGAGCTGGAAAACCTGGACCCATACAAATCAGCTGGGCTTGACAATATGGGCCCCCTATTTCTGAAACTGTCCGCTGCCATTGTCGCACCCCCTATTACCAGCCTGTTCAACCTCTCCTTCGTATCATCTGAGATCCCCAAGGATTGGAAAGCTGCCGCTGTCATCCCCCTCTTCAAAGGGGGAGACACCCTGGACCCAAACTGTTACAGACCTATATCCATCCTGCCCTGCCTAGCTAAGGTCTTCGAAAGCCAAGTCAACAAACAGATCACTGACCATCTCGAATCCCACCGTACCTTCTCCGCTGTGCAATCCGGTTTCCGAGCCGGTCACGGGTGCACCTCAGCCACGCTCAAGGTACTAAATGATATCATAACCGCCATCGATAAAAGACATTACTGTGCAGCCGTCTTCATCGACCTGGCCAAGGCTTTCGACTCTGTCAATCACCATATTCTTATCGGCAGACTCAATAGCCTCGGTTTTTCTAATGACTGCCTTGCCTGGTTCACCAACTACTTTGCAGACAGAGTTCAGTGTGTCAAATCGGAGGGCATGTTGTCCGGTCCTCTGGCAGTCTCTATGGGGGTACCACAGGGTTCAATTCTTGGGCCGACTCTTTTCTCTGTATACATCAATGATGTTGCTCTTGCTGCGGGCGATTCCCTGATCCACCTCTACGCAGACGACACCATTCTGTATACTTCCGGCCCTTCCCTGGACACTGTGCTATCTAACCTCCAAACGAGCTTCAATGCCATACAACACTCCTTCCGTGGCCTCCAACTGCTCTTAAACGCTAGTAAAACCAAATGCATGCTTTTCAACCGTTCGCTGCCTGCACCCGCACGCCCGACTAGCATCACCACCCTGGACGGTTCCGACCTAGAATATGTGGACATCTATAAGTACCTAGGTGTCTGGCTAGACTGCAAACTCTCCTTCCAGACTCATATCAAACATCTCCAATCCAAAATCAAATCTAGAGTCGGCTTTCTATTCCGGAACAAAGCCTCCTTCACTCACGCCGCCAAACTTACCCTAGTAAAACTGACTATCCTACCGATCCTCGACTTCGGCGATGTCATCTACAAAATAGCTTCCAATACTCTACTCAGCAAACTGGATGCAGTTTATCACAGTGCCATCCGTTTTGTTACTAAAGCACCTTATACGACCCACCACTGCGACCTGTATGCCCTAGTCGGCTGGCCCTCGCTACATGTTCGTCGTCAGACCCACTGGCTCCAGGTCATCTACAAGGCTATGCTAGGCAAAGTGCCGCATTATCTCAGTTCACTGGTCACGATGGCTACACCCACCCGTAGCACGCGCTCCAGCAGGTGTATCTCACTGATCATCCCTAAAGCCAAAACCTCATTTGGACGCCTTTCCTTCCAGTTCTCTGCTGCCTGCGACTGGAACGAATTGCAAAAATCTCTGAAGTTGGAGACTTTTATCTCCCTCAACAACTTTAAAAATCTGCTATCCGAGCAGCTAACCGATCGCTGCAGCTGTACATAGTCCATCTGTAAACTACCCACCCAATTTACCTACCTCACCCCCATACTGCTTTTATTTATTTACTTTTCTGCTCTTTTGCACACCAGTATCTCTTCTTGCACATGATCATCTGATGATTTATCACTCCAGTGTTAATCTGCTAAATTGTAATTATTCGATTTATTGCCTACCTCATGCCTTTTGCACACATTGTATATAGATTCTCTTTTTCCTACCATGTTATTGACTTGTTTGTTGTTTACTCCATGTGTAACTCTGTGTTGTTGTCTTTTCACACTGCTATGCTTTATCTTGGCCAGGTCGCAGTTGCAAATGAGAACTTGTTCTCAACTAGCCTACCTGGTTAAATAAAGGTGAAATAAAAAATAAAATAAAATTCCCTATAACAAGGTACCCTATTCCCTATAACAAGGCACCCTATTCCCTATAACATGGCACCCTATTCCCTATAACATGGCACCCTATTCCCTATAACAAGGCACCCTATTCCCTATAACATGGCACCCTATTCCCTATAACAAGGCACCCTATTCCCTATAACAAGGCACCCTATTCCCTATAACATGGCACCCTATTCCCTATAACATGGCACCCTATTCCCTATAACAAGGCACCCTATTCCCTATAACATGGCACCCTATTCCCTATAACATGGCACCCTATTCCCTATAACATGGCACCCTATTCCCTATAACAAGGCACCATGGTCAAAAGTACTGCACTGTAGAGGAAATAGGTTGTCATTTCAGACACACCCATATTCGGATTTCAGATTGACATTCTGAGAGACTTTAATTGTGCGTGCTTCGAAATCAACATACATTTGAAGGGAAAAAAGGATAACAGTGCATAGTACAATTTAAGATCTCTTCTTGTAAAAGGTATCACAGAGCAATCTGTTAATTATGCCCAGTGGGTATTTTTGCTTGCATTTTATCGCTCATGTATTATCCCCCTCATTCAATAGCAGACCATTACTGCTGCATTGCCCCACTACTAAATTGACCTCACGGAACAGACTACAACCCCTGCCAGGTATGGAGTGACGTCATCCATATAAATCTAAACAGAGCTCTATGGAGACGTCAGTTTGCCAAGTACACAAGCCAGAGTCCTGCTTTAGGTAAGTGCACAGCATCATTTTATTTAACATTTAGATTTAAGTCATTTAGCAGACGCTCTTATCCAGAGCGACTTACAAATTGGTGCTTTCACCTTATGATATCCAGTGGAACAGCCACTTTACAATAGTGCATCTAAATCTTTTAAGGGGGGGGGGGGGGGGGTTAGAAGGATTACTTTATTCTATCCTAGGTATTCCTTAAAGAGGTGGGGACGGGAACGGGAACACGTGTACAATAACAACCTTACAGAAATGAGAAATTAGGAAATGTCCTTGCGTTGTTACTACCCAGTCTATAATCACAAGGATTTCCTAGAACTGAGCAACCCACTTTTAGCTAATAGGCAAGTGAATTTCCAGACAGTATAGTGGTCTATCTTTGATCCACTTAACACACTCAGACCAAATTGAAAATCCATTTAAAGATGATGTATCGTAGCTACGCAGTCCAAGTTCCCAGTGCTTTTACATGGTAAATAAAGGAGTCAAGGTAGCTGTCCGATTGGAATTATATTCCAGTTTAAGGAAAGAGACTTGCCCTTTAAATTTTCACATTGAGATGTACATTTGCCTGGTGGGGTTGTCACGGGTGATAAACGGCCTTGCTTGTTGGGTGGGGCCTTCAGACCATAAATTACACTTTAGACATAACCTAATGGAAAGGCCTCAAATCATCACCGACTAGGCCAGGGGTAGACAACCCTGTTCCTGGATTGCCGCAAGTACTGCAGGATTTTGCCCCAATTAGACGCCACATTGAGCTACTTAGCTAATTGATCAGCTCAGTGATTTCCTGAATTCAACACACCTGGTCTTCCAGGTCGGTTAAATCAAAAAACATGGTGCCTGTAACACTCCAGGACCACGGTTGTCTATCACTGGACTATGCCATCAGGCTAAGGGCAAAGGGTGGAAAATCATTGTCAAATATGAAGGAAACATATGGGGTGTTTACATGCTATCAAAGTTATCGGAAGTTTGTAGATCAGACTGGGAAGTTTCACTTGAACGACCCCCAAGTCGTAATTACCAGTGGTAAACTTGCAGAAACTCTTACCCGAGTTGCTGAGTTGTGATGTTTCACCATTGACCTTTTACCTTTAAACCAAACGATGACAACAAATACATTTTTGACAATTACAAACACATTAATATAGATAATGTAGCAAGTTTGACCATATTGTCAATTTTAAAGATGGAATCCACAGTAGGGGGAAACAGAACCAAATTAACTTTAGCTAACTTTATTAGTAGTAATGTTAGCTAGCTTACCTAAAATCTTATTGGTTGAATAATATTTCCAACTTCAAAAGCACTTGAACACAATCATGTTGGATTTACAACTTCCTATTTCACAGTTTCCCACTTCCCAATAATAAATATTATAATATACCACACGTATTGTCCATGATGTGCTGTATTTCAGAGATACTTTTGGAGGAAATCAATCATGAAAAAGGGTGGTTGACACTCAAATTAATATCAACAATTGAAAATAATAACAACAAATAATTTGCTGGGTGATTATATTTGTCCTGTTTCACACATGTACAAGCGTGTATTTCACACATGTACAAGCGTGTATTATACACATGTACAAGCGTGTATTATACACATGTACAAGCGTGTATTATACACATGTACAAGCGTGTATTATACACATGTACAAGCGTGTATTTCACACATGTACAAGCGTGTATTTCACACATGTACAAGCGTGTATTTCACACATGTACAAGCGTGTATTTCACACATGTACAAGCGTGTATTATACACATGTACAAGCGTGTATTTCACACATGTACAAGCGTGTATTATACACATGTGTGAATTGTAAATGTGTTTTTTGCTCCCTTAGATACACTGGGAAAGTGGTATGTAATATCTTGAATAACAATAGCTAATAAAGCAAAACAAAAGCAGTATGTCATGACACCAACCACATACAATAGTTCAAGTATGGGATCCTAAGCGCTCTGATAGGTGGTCTGAATAGCCAATAGACTCCATATTGTTTTCTCCATATAGTGATGTAACAGAACCCAGACTATAGATGGTGACTTCAATCTGTGGAAAGCAAGGATATCCAACCTCCTCTTTCCAAAGGTTCTCCAGAGTTATTTTAGAACATGAACAAGAGCGGGATCAAATGAGGATCACCGGTTCAAAGCCTTCTAATTTCCTTTGATGTGTCCTCGTCTTAAAGGTTCCCTGAGGTGAGGATGTTCATATCGGAGACGCGGGAGGGAATCTGTATGACATTAGAAGTAACTATCTTCTTTCTTATCCCAATCTGACCACAACAGGAGCAAAATACACGGCAACTGTTACGGTTGTCGTAGTCGTTCTCCTCCTCAGACGAGGAGGAGCATGGATCGGACCAAGATGCGGAGTAGTAGGTATTCATGATTTAATGGCAAACCAACAAACACTACAAATTAACAAAACAACAAACGTGACTAACCTGCAACAGTCCTGTGTGGCCCAAACGCTGACACAAGAACAAACACCCTCAAAACACCAGTGAAACCCTGGCTGCCTTAGTATGACTCCCAATCAGAGACAAACGATACACACCTGTCTCTGATTGAGAATCATACCAGGCCGAACACAAAAAGCCAACATAGCAATAGAAACCTAGACCAACCCACCCAACTCACGCCCTGACCAACTAAAACAAATACATAACAAAGGAAAACAGGTCAGGAACGTGACAGCAACAGGAAGCTGTAGGCCATAGGAGAAGGTATCAATAGAAGGATATTTTCCAACATTTGGTGGCTCATCCGGGATCAAACGTTAACAGTATACATTTGTGAAAATATTAAACTATGAATGCTTAGGGTCATGTTAAAGTCAGAAGAAATGCAAATGTTGGAAATAAATATTGATCTATTCCAGTGTTTTGTTGACAGTATGATTAACATACTTATCTCTTGATTCATGACAAACTTAAATTAATAAAATTTAATGCTGGAGGAAATGTATTAACTGACTGCGCATACGACACAGCACATTCTACCATTGCCACAGCATTGAAATAATATGTGTTTTTGCAAACATACAGTGCCTTTCAGAAAGTATTCACACCCCTTGACTTTTTTCCACATATTGTTGTGTGCAAGTGGGATTTAAATGGATTTAATACTCTGTAATGTCAAAGTGGAAGAAAGATTCGACCATTTTATAAACAATTATTGAAAATTAAACACTAATATATCTTGATAAGATAAGTATTCAACCACCTGAGTCAATACATAACAGCTGTGAGTCTTTCTGGGTAGGTCCCTAAGAACTTTGCACACCTGTACAATATTTGCACATAATTCTTTCAAAAATTAATCAAGCTCTGTCAAGTTGGTGGTTGATCATTGCTTGACTGCCATTTTCAAGTCTTGCCATAGATTTTCAAGTCGATTTAAGTCAAAACTTTACCTAGGCCACTCAGGAACATTCAATGTCGTCTTGGTAAGCAACTCCAGTGTATATTGGCCTTGTGTTTTAGGTTATTGTCCTGCTGAAGGTGAATTTTTCTCCCAGTGTCTGTTGGAAAGCAGACTGAATCAAGTTTTCCTCTAGGATTTTACTTGTGCTTAGCTCTATTCTGTTTTTTTAACCAAAAACAAAAACTCCCTTGTCCTTGCTGATGATAAGCATACCCATAACATGATGCAGGCCACCACCTGATTGAAAAATTGAAGCATGAGTACTCAATGATCAATCAATCAATCAAGTTTATTTTATATAGCCCTTCGTACATCAGCTAATATCTCGAAGTGCTGTACAGAAACCCAGCCTAAAACCCCAAACAGCAAGCAATGCAGGTGTAGAAGCACGGTGGCTAGGAAAAACTCCCTAGAAAGGCCAAAACCTAGGAAGAAACCTAGAGAGGAACCAGGCTATGAGGGGTGGCCAGTCCTCTTCTGGCTGTGCCGGGTGGAGATTATAACAGAACATGGCCATTCAGAATGATGTGTTGTGTTGGATTTTCCTCAAACATAATGCTTTGTATTCAGGACAAAAAGTGAATTTCTTTAACACATTTTTTGCAGTATTACTTTAGAGCCCTATTACAAACAGGATGTATGTTTTGGAATATTTATATTCTGTACAGGCTTCCTTCTTTTCACTCTGTCAATTAAGTTAGTATTGTGGACCTTACAGATAATTGTATGTGTGGGGTACAGAGATTGGGTAATCATTTAGAAATCACGTTAAACACTATTAATGCACACAGAGTGAGTCCATGCAACTTACTGTGTGACTTGTTGAGCAAATTTTTACCCCTGAACTTATGTACAGAGCCTTCATAAAGTATTCACATTCCTTGACTTTTTTCACATTTTGTTGTGTTAGACAGAATTTTAAATGATTTTGTGTTACTGGCCTACAGACAATACCCCATAATGTCAAAGTCGAATTATGTTTAGAGAAATATTTTCCTTGAGTCAATAAGTTGTCAACCCCTTTGTTATGGCAAGCCTAAATAAGTTCAGGAGAATTGTTTTTGCAATTTTATAACTGCACATTTCACCATAGGATGGATATAAATGTTATCAGTTTTTAATATGATATCTGAATGAGACTGACTAACAAAATCAACGCCCCGGCCGGTATCTGATTTAGACTGACTAACAAAATCAACGCCCCGGACGGTATCTGATTTGGACTGACTAACAAAATCAACGCCCCGGACGGTATCTGAGTGAGACTGACTAACAACCTCAATGCCCCCCCCCCGGCCGGTATCTGATTTAGACTTACTAACAAAATCAACGGGGCCACCGGCCGGTATCTGAGTGAGACTGACTAACAAAATCAACGGGGCCCCCCAGCCGGTGTCCGATTTAGACTGACTAACAAAGTTGCCCTGCAGTAGATTGACAAACAAACAGAAGTACGTAAAATATTATCCAAAGGCCTTGGAGAATACCATCTATAGCGGAATAGAAAATGTCAATGTCAGCTTAGAAGGCAGCTGGGAAATGTACGTGTCTCCACAGCCTCCATATCTTTCATCACCGTGCCATGTTAATTGGCTATCACTCTTCCACCCTAGCGTTAATGGAGGTGACACTGCCTCCGTGCCAGGCCACACAATTACAGCATCAGCCAGTGATACTGATGACAGGATGCCATAATAGGATCTGGTAAAAGTGTACTGTACACACCTGGATTATGCAGCATAACTTGTGTGATAACCAATCAGCTTGTTCATTCTAATAAGTTCTGTGTTTTCTTTTCATACAGGAGAATAACCCTCAATATCAATACACATCCTCAAAGGATGGGTTTAGATAGTATTAAAATACTTTGAGTGTTTGCTTGAACCTGGTTGGAGTGCCAGATGGGCAAAGTTTGCACTTTTAGGACTATTCCATTGGTTCCATTGCCGCTGGCAAGCTTAATCGAGTGTAACGGATGTGAAATGGCTAGCTAGTTAGCGGGTACGCGCTAGTAGCGTTTCAATCAGTTACGTCACTTGCTCTGAAACCTAGATGTAGGGTTTCCCCTTGCTCTGCAAGGGCCGCGGCTTTTGTGGAGCGATGGGTAACGACGCTTCGTGGGTGTCAGTTGTTGATGTGTGCAGAGGGTCCCTGGTTCGCGCCCGGGTCGGGGCGAGGGGACGGTTTAAAGTTATACTGTTACACGAGCACAGCTTAAGAATTAGAAATATTTTGAAAAGGATTTCAAATACTATTTGAACCCAGGTCTGCTCCACCGTAAACAGTGTCAGATACAGACCCTCGGGATACTGTGCTGTCTGCTCCAACGTAAACAGTGTCAGATACAGACCCTCAGGATACTGTGCTGTCTGCTCCAACGTAAACAGTGTCAGATACAGACCCTCAGGATACTGTGCTGTCTGCTCCAACGTAAACAGTGTCAGATACAGACCCTCAGGATACTGTGCTGTCTGCTCCAACGTAAACAGTGTCAGATACAGACCCTCAGGATACTGTGCTGTCTGCTCCAACGTAAACAGTGTCAGATACAGACCCTCGGGATACTTTGCTGTCTGCTCCAACGTAAACAGTGTCAGATACAGACCCTCGGGATACTGTGCTGTCTGCTCCAACGTAAACAGTGTCAGATACAGACCCTCGGGATACTGTGCTGTCTGCTCCAACGTAAACAGTGTCAGATACAGACCCTCGGGATACTGTGTTGTCTGCTCCAACGTAAACAGTGTCAGATACAGACCCTCGGGATACTGTGCTGTCTGCTCCAACGTAAACAGTGTCAGATACAGACCCTCGGGATACTGTGCTGTCTGCTCCAACGTAAACAGTGTCAGATACAGACCCTCGGGATACTGTGCTGTCTGCTCCAACGTAAACAGTGTCAGATACAGACCCTCGGGATACTGTGCTGTCTGCTCCAACGTAAACAGTGTCAGATACAGACCCTCGGGATACTGTGCTGTCTGCTCCAACGTAAACAGTGTCAGATACAGACCCTCGGGATACTGTGCTGTCTGCTCCAACGTAAACAGTGTCAGATACAGACCCTCAGGATACTGTGCTGTCTGCTCCACCGTAAACAGTGTCAGATACAGACCCTCAGGATACTGTGCTGTCTGCTCCAACGTAAACAGTGTCAGATACAGACCCTCAGGATACTGTGCTGTCTGCTCCACCATAAACAGTGTCAGATACAGACCCTCAGGATACTGTGCTGTCTGCTCCAACGTAAACAGTGTCAGATACAGACCCTCAGGATACTGTGCTGCCTGCTCCACCGTAAACAGTGTCAGATACAGACCCTCAGGATACTGTGGTGTCGCTTCACTGTGATCATGACTAGCTATGAAAACTACACGGAACAAAAATATAAATGCAACATGTAAAGTGTTGGTCCCATGTTTCATGAGCTTTTGCTGGGGATAATAAATGGCCACTTTAAAATGTGCAGTTTTGTCGCACAACACAGCGTCACAGATGTCTCAAGTTTGCGGGAGTGTGCAATTGGCATGCTGACTGCAGGAAATGTCCACCAGAGCTGTTGCCAGATCATTTAATGTTAATTTCTCTACCATAACCTGCCTCCAACGTTGTTTTAGATCATTTGGCAGTACGTCCAACCGTCCTCACAACCGCAGACCAAGTTTAAATACGCCAGCCCAGGACCTCCACATCTAGCTTCTTCACCAGCAGAATCATCTGAGAGGGGTGGTGGGTGCTGAGGAGTATTTCTCTCTCTAATAAAGCCCTTTTGTGGGGAGAAATCTCATTCTGAATGGCTGGGTTTGGCTCCCCAGTGGGAGAGTATAGGCCCACCCATCGCTACATCCCTGCCAAGTCATGTGAAATCCATAAATTAGGGCCTAATTTATTTATTTCAACTGACTGATTTCCTTATATTAACTTTAACTCAGTAAAATCTTTGAAATTGTTGCATGTTGCGTTCATATTTTTGTTCAGTATATATAAATCCTGCAAAACCCTTAAGACTCAAGAGTAATCTTCATACTGTATAACACGGGAGGTAAAAGTTCCGGATTAGGAAGGAAGAAACCCATGTGAGACCTACTGTGTTGATGCTTTAAGAACATTCAGGTTAACTTTACACTAGCATCAACGGTGCCAAATGTTGCCGGGCTAATATGCATGAGGGAGTCTTTGTACTCCACCTGGGAGCAGATGGGGGCCCTCCCGGCCAGATGTAAACCGTGTCCAGCATCTCGTCTGCACCGAGAGAAGATGCTTTTGCTGGTGGCTCTGGAAAGAACGTTTTACTTACTGAATACATAAGCAATGCATTAATGGTGAGAACACAAGCTGTATACACATTGCATTTCAACTCAAGGTAAGGTTGGTAATGTATCCCCAGGGCTTACAGTGTATGAAATACATATTGAGTTGTTTAGCAGGGGCTAAGCGAAGGCCAAGGGACAGTAAACACCAATAATGAAAGTTAACAGAAGTTGCAATGGTGCTCTGTGGTTAGAATAAAGATATCAATTTTTGTGGCTTTCTTGGAATCAAAGAACTGTGAGTCTAAATAAATCTACTGAACAGGAACTATTTGGTCCTATTCAGTATTTTTATAGATCACTGTAAATCTCTCTCATCAACTCACTATCAGACACATTCTTCAAAGACGTATTTTCTGGTGACGAGTAACAACATGATGAAATATTACCGATCATTTCACTGAGAATAAGTTGTTGTCCTAATAAACAGATGACACAGGATGAAGACATTTGAAGGGTATTTATTCATAATAATGCAATGTAATCATCTGGGAAATCAAATCCAAATTATGACAGGTGGTCTGTTGCAGATAATAATAGTTATAAAATATTATTTTTTCTGATAGTTAGATAAAGTTCTGTTCTGGGGTGTTGTTGTCAAGAGAATGATTACCCCCAAATAATACATTTATTTTGTTCCCATTTGAGCAAATGCATTATTGAGTTAAAGTGCCAGTTGAAATCTGCTGTACAATAGAATATATGGGTTTACTTTGAGGGTAGAATTGAAACGCTAACTTGGCTCAAGATGGTAGGCTAGGAGAGAATTTGTTTTGTTGACATACATTAAAAAGCAATGAAATGAATCAAATGAAATCAGTTTGCTGGCGGTACTTACAGTTGAAGTCGGAAGTTTACATACACTTAGGTTGGAGTCATTAAAACTCGTTTTTCAACCACTCCACAGATTTCTTGTTAACAAACTACAGTTCTGGCAAGTCGGGTTAGGACATCTACTTTGTACATTACACAAGTCATTTTTCAAACAATTGTTCACAGACAGATTATTTCACTTATAATTCACTGTATCACAATTCCAGTGGGTCAGAAGTTTACATACACTAAGTTGACTGTGCCCTTAAACAGCTTGGAAAATTCCAGAAAATGATGTCATGGCTTTAGAAGCTTCTGAAAAGCTAATTGACAACATTTGAGTCAATTGGAGGTGTACCTGTGGATGTATTTCAAAGCCTACCTTCAAAAGTGCCTCTTTGCTTGACATCATGGGAAAATCAAAAGAAATCAACCAAGACCTCAGATTTTTCTTTTTAGACCTCCACAAGTCTGGTTCATCCTTGGGAGGAATTTCCAAACGCCTGAAGGTACCACGTTCATCTGTACAAACAATAGTACACAAGTATAAACACCATGGGACCACGCAGCCATCATACCACTGAGGAAGGAGACGCGTTTTGTCTCCTAGAGATGAACGTACTTTGGTTCGAAAAGTGCAAATCAATCCCAGAACAACAGCAAAGGACCTTGTGAAGATGCTGGAGGAAACAGGTACAAAGGTATCTATATCCACAGTAAAACGAGTCCTATATCGACATAACCTGAAAGGCCGCTCAGCAAGGAAGAAGCCACTGCTCCAAAACCGCCATAAAAAAGCCAGACTACGATTTGCAACTGCACATGGGGACAAAGATCGAAGACCAAATACTTCTGGTCTGATGAAACAAAAATAGAACTGTTTGGCCATAATGACCATCGTTATGTTTGGAGGAAAAAGGGGGAGGCTTGCAAGCCAAAGAACATCCCAACCGTGAAGCACGGGGGTGGCAGCATCATGTTGTCGGGGTGCTTTGCTGCGGGAGGGACTGGTGCACTTCACAAAATAGATGGCATCATGAGGTAGGAAAATGATGTGGATATATTGAAGCAACATCTCAAGACATCAGTCAGGAAGTTAAAGCTTGGTCGCAAATGGGTCTTGCAAATGGACAATGACCGCAAGCATACTTCCAAAGTTGTGGCAAAATGGCTTAAGGACAACAAAGTCAAGGTATTGGCGTGGCCATCACAAAGCCCATGACCTCAATCCTATAGAAAATTTGTGGGAAGAACTGAAAAAGCGTGTGTGAGCAAGGAGGCCTACAAACCTGACTCAGTTACACCAGCTCTGTCAGGAGGAATGGGCCAAAATTCACCCAACTTACTGTGGGAAGCTTGTGGAAGGCTACCCGAAACGTTTGACCCAAGTTAAACAATTTAAAGGCAATGCTACCAAATACTAATTGAGTGTATGTACACTTCTGACCCACTGGGAATGTGATGCAAGAAATAAAAGCTGAAATAAATCATTCTCTCTCCTATTATTCTGACATTTCACATTATTAAAATAAAGTGGTGATCCTAACTGACCTAAGACAGGGAATTTTTTACCAGGATTAAATGTCAGGAATTGTGGAAAACTGAGTTTAAATATATTTGGCTAAGGTGTATGTAAACTTCCGACTTCAACTGTATGTATATACTGAACAAACATATAAACGCAACATGCAACACTTGCAAGGATTTTATTGAGATTCATAAAAGGAAATCACTCAATTGAAATAACTTCATTAGGCCCTAATCTATGGATTTAACATGACTGGGCAGGGGCGCAGCCATGGGTGGGCCTGGGAGGGCATAGGCCCACCTACTTGGGAGCCAGATTCAGCCAATCAGAATTAGTTTTTACCCACAAAAGGGCTTTATTAAAGACAGAAATACTCCTCAGCACTCCCAAATTTGTGCACAAACTTTGATAGAAATAAGCTTTTTATGCATACGGTAACTTTCTGAGATTTTTTATTTCAGCTCATGAAACATGGGACCAACACTTTACATATTGTGTTTATATTTTAGTTCAGTATAGAATGACAGAGCGGACCAGAAGCAATGAAAAATGTATCTGCTGTATCTGTATCCATTACTTTGAAGTAGTCATGAGGGAAAATACGGCCAAAAACTATCTTTTGGTATATTTTTCATTAGTCCACTGTTGATACAATCCTAAAATGTTTTGCATGTCAGCAGGGAAGTTTTAATGATATTGGACTTTCAAGAATCAAAGTGTCACCGGCTACATCATATGATGCATTTTGCATTGTCATGATGATGCGGCCAGTGACACTTTGCCTCTTGAAATGATGGTGCTTTCAAAACAACTGGGAACTCATTAAGAAACAAGGTCAAATCATGATGTCAATGATCTTCTGGTCAGAAAGTCGGAGCTTGAAATTACGAGTTGGATGAACGTCCAAAACTATTTTTCCCAGTCTGAGCTCGTTTTTTCCCCCGAGTTTCCAGTTGTTTTGAACATACTGACGTCTGAGATTTCCAAGTTCCGAAGTTCCTAGTTGTTTTGAGCGCGTCATGACTAATGAAAAAAAGACCAAAATATAATTTGAGTGGATTTTCCCTTTAACGTCTGCAGATAAACAATGCAATCAAATATTGAATTGAGAGACATGGGAGAATGGAAGTTATAAAGCGAACTGTTCAATGAAATGTTATATTTTCTATTATTAAAAGTGACCACACATGCTATGATTTACATTAATAATTTCATTGAACAGAGAAGAACACATTTTCTTCTGTTTTAACAGGTTGCTGAGAGGAACTGTCTCGGCCTAAATCTGTGTGAGAAATGTACTACATTTTGTCAAAATCTGTTTTGTGTCATCTTGTGCTTTTTGAATGACAAATGGTTTCTTACAGAATATTTTATAATGTGATGTTCACCATATGTATTTGCTTAGGGCCCGATTCCGACCTGAGTTAAGCATGGGTTAATGGAACGTAATCCCCTTTTTTAACGCACTTTTCTCTCTATGCGTATTCTGACCTTGAATATAAACATGAGAATAGCATGCTATTCACCTGCTATTAGTTTTGGGTGGAGATTGAGTAAATGAGGGAATGGTGGAGGTGTGTCTGCAGATACGCCATATTCTGACTTAATTCCCTAATAATTCCACCACCTTTACGTGAGACTAAACCATGAATAAGGTCTGGCAAACCTACCGGTTCCAAGTGGAAAAAGCATCTACTTTATTCTGCCCTGTTATTTACAGCTGGATAAGAGCTTTTAAGAAGAGCTGGATAAATGAGTAATCCGTTTGGATAAAGGAATTATAAACATAAATGACACTTGTTTTAGATATATTTTCCCTCATAATCACTGGAGACCAATGTGAAACCACTCATATGGCAGCAACCTGAAGCATATCAACATAGCAACTTTCCCACATGAAAGTTTATGAAATATGCAGAATTTAAATTGTACTGCCTTTTAATTTTCAGGGATGGGCACGCTCTAATTCCTTAATTATAGGCTACCCCGACTGTCTGTTTCCTATTTCTAACATTTAAATATTAGTCACTATCAGTATCGACCGTCAGTAGACCTAATAACCACACATATTCAACTGCCAATTTACTGTTACTTCCCTTCACTTGGTGTTGCCTACATTATTATTCCATTTAATGACATTGTTTCGTTTACCTTAATTTGCTTCCTCTGTAAACACTGTCACGGCCTACTGAGAAGTGCGTAGGAAAGGTGTGCGTAAGAAAGGTGTAATTTCCTAAGTCAGAATAGGACCCTTACAGCCTATTTCTGATTATTCTGTAAAAAAAAAAAAAAAAAGGAATCAGAAAATAAAAAGGGAAATGTACATTTTCTCCCAAAACATGTTTTTTACGAACAATAGTAGAGTAATTTTACAATACATATTTTTTTCTTCAAAAACCAGCTGGTTAAGGTAACTCATGGTCTCAGGTAGTTCCAAGGTCTTTACAGTTTCTGTAAAAGTAGAGTTGCACTCTTATTTGAGTACTAAAATAGGTCTGTGAGAACCACACAGCCTGATCTAATGGACTGACAGACACCCAGGTAAGCCAAGGCCATTATCAGCCGTAAGAGTCACACCTGAAAGGTCTTCCTTTCACAGTCCTTGGACAAAGTCGCAATAATGTCTTTCTCAGCGGGTCCAGCTGAAATGAATTGGTAGACTTCAAAAGCATCCCTCCCTACAAGTCGATTTTTTTGTCATTGCTTATTTCTAAGAGCTCCCCGTTCTCGCTCAGTCACTCTGACAAAGCTTGGCCACCATCCTTTCTCTGCTTGAGCACAAGTCCCACTCCAAAAGCCTAGACTGTCAAGGGCAGTAAGTCATTCTCCTAGGTCAAAATAAAGAGAGCTGTGTAGATATCCATAATTTGACACTGTGCCACCACATGCAGAGTTGACCCTTGATTCTAGAGTTAGCTGCAGATTACAGCATGATTGATTATTTCTCTATAAAATGTGCCTAAGGGGCAAATGCTTGGATGGTAAACTAGCCAATGTCGGTTTTTCCATTCATGTAATCTTCCACTAAGTCTGAAGGCACTTGATTTCATGGCACACAGCAGCGTCTTATCTTATCCCGAGAGGACTAGCAAAAGATGCAAAAACAGCTGTTCATAAAGTAACCTTCCGAAGACTGACACAAGCATGCATGGACACAGTATCATGATCAATGAGTACAACTCATGCAGGAAGAGAAAGATAGCATTGACATTCAAGGTTTTTCTTTTTTTTGTAGTACATATTTTTATGTGCTTTATGGAGCCATGCAGAAATCAAAGGTCAGGACAATGACTTGTATTGAAAACGGATATTAATCTTGGCAGTTGCAAGAGAGAAACTACTATAACATGAAATAAAATAACATGAGCTTGAATTTCCTCCAGTAATTTTTTGAGTAATTTTTTTCTTGACATTTAGCAGACACTCTTTTCCAGAGTGACTTACTAGGGTTAAGTGCCTTGCTCAACAGATTCTTTTCAGGTTAAAATATGAAAACAAACTCTGAACCAATTACATTAATTTGGGGACAGGTCGAAAACCATGAAACACGTATGGCAATTTAGCTAGCTAGCTTGCACTTGCTAGCTAATTTATCCTATTTAGCTAGCTTGCTGTTGCTAGCTAATTTGTCCTGGGATGTAAACATTGAGTTGTTATTTTACCTGAAATGCACAAGGTATTCTACTCCGACAATTAATCCACACATAAAACGGTCAACCGAATCGTTTCTAGTCATCTCTCCTCCTTCCAGGCTTTTTCATCTTTGAACTTATATGATGATTGGCATCTAAACTTTCATACTATTACCACCACGACCGGCAAAACAGTTTGTCTTTCAATCACCCACGTGGGTAGAACCAATGAGGAGATGGCACGTGGGTACCTGCTTCTATAAACCAATGAGGAGATGGGAGAGGCAGGACTTGCAGCGCGATCTGCGTCAGAAATAGGAATTACTTCTATTTTAGCCCTTGGCAACGCAGAAGTTTGTTGGAGCGTGCGAGCAGTGTGGGTGCAGTAATTGAATAACATGGATTTCTACATTTATTTTGCAACGCTCGCGCACGCGACGTGTCCGCTCTGGTCAGCATGTTAGTGTGTCGTTGAGACAGACATGTGTCAACACTGGTAGGATAGAATAGAAAGAAAGGCAGCGCTGCTCTCAGATCAGTTTTCCCCATTCAAATCTTACCTTAACATTAGAATTATTCATCAATCCTGATGATGGATCAGCTCCTAGAAAGATATTAGCACCTATGGCTTCAAATATTGAGGAGGCTTGTTCTAATGCTTACCCTATAATAATGAGGTAAATCAAGATTTAGCACATCATGCCACATGTTAGGCTACACATTATGAAATATATTGAGACAAAATAGACAGTAGCCTACAAGCAGCAAAATAGAACTCAATTGATTGAACATGAAATATATAGTATTTCAATGTGATTGAAATAGGCCTATAGCCTACTGTATTTCTATTTGAATGCAGTCATCTCAGTTTTAATTTCAAGCATCTTGAAATTGTTTGTATCAATTGAAAAGACAATGCCAACTTTGTATTTGTAGTCAACTTTATCGGCGCAGATAACAATGTGATTCTATGTTTAGCAGAGATTTTCTGATTACAGAGTGATGCAGGAGGGCAAAAAAAGCATCTAACGACGCACATGTTCTACGAGTGGTCCGAGGCAAGTGTCCGATTTCAAGCATTTTCAAGTGCAACGTTAAGAGCGATGGTTTTGGGAAACAGCTCAGAGATTTACCTATGCTCTTAAGAAGTTTCTAACGATGAATTTAGCCTTAAGATGCTTTTGGGAAACCGGGCCCTGGTCTTTAAGCACTACATGTGACCTGATCGATTAGTGATTGGTCAGGAGGTGAAAGGAGAAGCTAGGTAATAGAAAGTGAAATAAAAGAGACGCTAAACTTTCATACAAATGGCTGGATTGCAACTACCATTGTTAATACAAGCTAGACTACTTTAGCTTTAAAAATCCTCATCAATCCCGTTTAGATAATGAAAGAGAGATATTTCATGTCACTGTTCATTAAATCACATTGTAGAAGTTAAGGGCAACAGAGAAGCCCCTACAGTAGGTCGAAAGGATCTAATAGAGTTGACTGTGCAGAGGTCCAGAGGTTGATTACGCCAGGCACACCATAGTTCAGCCACTACATAGTAAAGTAACCAGTGTATGCACTTTTTAATGAAACCAACATTTTAAGCAACCTCAAAAAAAAAAACACAGAGGAATAATTGTGATGAATTGACTTACAGATATGCATATAATGCACTAAGCAGTCGGAGTTTAGCCTCTGGGCAGAAGGTATGCACGTGTTTGTTTATACATATTTTGATGAATCCGACCCTAGGCAGCCTCTGAGTTTTAAAAGGGGTTAAAGCGACAACACAAAGAGGAATAGCAGTCTCTAACATATTCATGAGAAAATAACTTCGGGTCAATGTGGGTTATTGAGCGAATTTCGTACATTTTATACTCTTAACATAAAATCAACCTCTTCAACACCCATCTCATTAAGCAATGAATTATAGTTATTCCTTGGCCTTGACAAGCAGCAAACAATTAACATATGAAAATGAAAAGAAAAAAATGGGACCACATCATGTGTCCTTGTGCTTTACAGAAATGTACCATTCCGTTCCGATCCTTGAGCCAATATACACAATGATGGCACCCACACTCTGCTTCGACTGGCTTCACCTTGTGGGGGGGGAAATTAGGTGTAGCCCCTACTACTGGAGCGTCTACTATGGAGAACCCGGCTCTCCATCCTGACCCTGGAGTCCTGACCTTGAAATGCTCTCTGTGCATATTTCAGAAAAAAAAAACAAGATTGACAGAGTTTTTTGTTTCCTGCATGCTCCACCCTGGACCAGCGCTTGGACTGCTGCTGCTCTCCTGAAGACTGAAGAGGAGTGAATCTTTGGTAGTTTTGGGGGGTTTAGACAGTCAAAGTCTGCAGATTCTTCCACAGGGGTAGGGCCAGCATCAGGTTGCTCCTCCTGGGAGAGAGGGGTCACCTCTGATGACCCACAAACACCAGGGTCAGTGTGACCAAGAACTGCCATATATGATGCGCGGTGGGAGGAGACAGTGATCTCAGATCTGTAGGGATAGAGAAAGATAAAGATAGAGAAAGATAGAAAGAGAAAGTAGAGAAAGAAAGAGATACAGTTGGTGATGTAGATAAGGATGATGTATGAAAATCATTTCAAAACGATTTAATTGAGCTAATGGGATGACGTGTGGGTAACATGTACAATTCCGTGTTTGATTTAAGGAAGACTTTAGAATACATGTGATTGTTTTTAGTTGTTCTGAGGAGGACCGTACTCTTCTTCTCTGGAGGAGTCTCCTCTGGTATATAGATGCATTGTGATTTCTCTCAATGTAGACTCACAACACTTCAGTGGCAGCTCAGCAACAAGCATGTATTATACTTATTGCCGAAATACATCAAGTACTATATGAGCAAACTCAGTTAAGAGGTTCTTAAAAACATTCCCATTAGTAGTATTTGTACCGAACCTTGTTAATCAGTAAAGAGACCCAGCCGTCAGTCTCCAGTGTACAAGCGACAGAGCATCTAAAGCCTAATATTTTAATGTAAGACGCTGATATCTACCATTTGGGAGGAGATTTAACATAATTTTAAAAAGGCATTACCAATTTAAGTAATGTAAGTAATGAGGGAATGAAAATTAGCTATTGCACAAAATATTTATCTTTTTTAGGCCAATCATCAGACAGTACAATTTTCTGGCATGCATAATATTTTTGAAGCAGACGTTTGTTCATAACCTCTAAAATGTATTTTCCCTGATGATGCCTGAAATAAAAATACAGTGGCATATACTCTTGGCGAGTAAACCAGTTTCTCGAAGAGCTAACACTACCTGATTCAGCTCTTGATTTATAGTTCCTTAAGAAGAATGATATAAACGTATGTTATAAGGCTTGCCTCTTCCTGATTGATTGGTTCTGGATAATGTATAGGTCATGCAACCCCCCCCACCCCCCCCCCCCAAAAAGCACTTACTGTTGTGTGGAGGGTCTTTACATTCTCCTTCCTCAATGGTGACATCATCTATGGCGATATCCCCTTCTATCCCAGGACCCCGAATTCCTTCCAGAACCAACTACCAAAACAGGATAAGCGGGACAAAGACAAAACATGTTAAAACCAACTGCTTAAATTTCTTCCTGCTACAAATGGGGTCCCAAGTGGTACAGCGGTCTAAGGCACTGCGTCTCAGTGCTAGAGGTGTAACTAGAGACCCTGGTTAGATTCTAGACTGTATCACAACCGGATGTGATTGGGAGTCCCAAAGGGTAGCGCACAATTGGCCCAGCATCGTTAGGGTTTGACCCGGGTAGGCTGTCATTGTAAATAACAATTTGTTCTTAACTGACTTGCCAAGTTATATAAAGGTTAAATACAATTTAAAAAAAAAATACAAATAATGACTCATTCTGTGAAGCATGTGGCAAAATATATAAGACATCGGCATAAGAGAGGAAGCACATATGAAGGCAGTTTTGTACTTTGCACCTTAGGGCCACCGTAGTTCTGCATTGGTGACCCACTGCTCCTCCCATAGTTGTACCCACCTGGAAAGAGGCTGTTGGGTGAATGTTGACTTTGGCTTGCTTCCATCGGTCCCCTTGGTTCCCGACCAGGGTCCACACGGAACTGTCTGCGCCCGACTGGCCCTTCTGTCGTAAGTAAGCATTTAACGCTCCTAGAGGAGAAAACATCAAGCCCTTTATGGACAACATTGTGCCAGGGAAGCTCAATCAAGCACAGCTTAAGTATTTGAAAGATTTCAAGTACAATTTGAGCCCAAGTCTGATATCATCTATGGCCTCATCATGGCAGCACATCTCCTTATTTATAGATTATACTTATTTAATTATTAATAATTGACCTGACAAAAAAACGCATAACAGCTCATTACTGCAAATACTAAATGATTCAAGGGGTCTACACATTAACCTCCCCTTATTGAGTGGTGGCTTTTACTGAAAGAGTGATAATTTAATTCACTTGTCAAGGGATAATCATGGAAGTCAAATCTTGAATGTTTCTTTTCAGTGCAAACGAGGTGATGCCAAATAGTGTGCTCTGATGTGTAGACCCACATGAAAAAATACTACAGGTTATTATAGAATACTACAGTACTCTATAGTAGTACTCTATAGTCGTACTCTATAGAAAGCCCCCGATTCTACGGAATTCTGTAGTAAACTGTAGTAAACTGTAGTATACTGTAGAGTCCTTTGACGTAGTATATTGGCCATATACCACAAACCCCTTATGTGCCTTATTGCTATTATAAACTGGTTACCAATGTAATTAGAGCAATACAAAAAAATATGTCCTACCCCTAACATACCACCCGGTTTGAGCCCTAACAGCCCCTATCAGGGCTCAAACCACCCGGTTGATAATGTAGAATACTATACTCCACACTGTAGTATCCCTCAATCGTCTGGGTTAAAACTATTGTAGAATACTATACTCCACACTGTAGTATCGCTCAATCGTCTGGGTTAAAAATACTGTAGAATACTATACTCCACACTGTAGTATCCCTCAATCGTCTGGGTTAAAAATACTGTAGAATACTATACTCCACACTGTAGTATCCCTCAATCATCTCGGTTAAAAATACTGTAGAATACTATACTCCACACTGTAGTATCCATCAATCGTCTGGGTTAGAAATACTGTAGAATATTATACTCCACACTGTAGTATCCCTCAATCGTCTGGGTTAGAAATACTGTAGAATACTATACTCCACACTGTAGTATCCCTCAATCGTCTGGGTTAGAAATACTGTAGAATACTATACTCCACACTGTAGTATCCATCAATCGTCTGGGTTAGAAATACTGTAGAATACTATACTCCACACTGTAGTATCCCTCAATCGTCTGGGTTAGAAATACTGTAGAATACTATACTCCACACTGTAGTATCCCTCAATCGTCTGGGTTAGAAAATATTGTAGAATACTATACTCCACACTGTAGTATCCCTCAATCGTCTGGGTTAAAAATACTGTAGAATACTATACTCCACACTGTAGTATCCCTCAATCGTCTGGGTTAGAAATACTGTAGAATACTATACTCCACACTGTAGTATCCCTCAATCATCTGGGTTAAAAATATTGTGGAATACTATACTCTATACTGTAATATCCCTCAATTGTCTCGGTTAAAAATACTGTAGAATACTATACTCCACACTGTAGTATCCCTCAATCGTCTGGGTTAGAAAATATTGTAGAATACTATACTCCACACTGTAGTATCCCTCAATCATCTGGGTTAAAAATATTGTGGAATACTATACTCTATACTGTAATATCCCTCAATTGTCTCGGTTAAAAATACTGTAGAATACTATACTCCACACTGTAGTATCCCTCAATCGTCTGGGTTAGAAATACTGTAGAATACTATACTCCACACTGTAGTATCCATCAATCGTCTGGGTTAGAAATACTGTAGAATACTATACTCCACACTGTAGTATCCATCAATCGTGTAGTGCTTACAATAGAATGTTGTAGTAAACTGTAGAATACACTACACAAACATGTTGGGGGCGATTTTTAGTTTTCGGTAAAAAACAATTAAATAATTCAGCTAAAAATGTGTTTACTTTAGGAAATCTGTTCCCGAGTATTCCCACACAAGAGAGAAGACATGTGATTGTGTCTCAGGTATGAAATTATTGTTGGGCTTTCTTTTTGGGCTTAGTTGTGGTCAATATGCAGTGTACAAATTATTATAATTATTTTCCGGCCTCCAGACAAACTCTGTAGTATTTTTTAGTATAGTATATTGTATAATACTTTAATAATTACAACACTATTATCCACATACAGCTTATGGAACTTGAGCTCTTTTTATATTTCTCCAGCAGGTTTCCTCAAAGAGAAAGCCCCCAGTGCTTTGTGAAAGATAATCTAACAAAAACACTACAGTAAATATTAAAGTATACCACAGTCACGTCTGCAAAGACACTACAGTAAATACTAAAGTATACTACAGTCATGTCTGCAAAGACACTACAGTAAATATTAAAGTATACTACAGTCACGTCTGCAAAGACACTACAGTAAATATTAAAGTAAAGTCCGCAAAAATGTAGAGGCCAAACTAGACACGCTAGTGTAACGGATGTGAAATGGCTAGCTAGTTAGCGGGTGCGCGCTAGTAGCATTTCAATCAGTTACGTCACTTGCTCTGAGACATTAAGTAGGGTTGCCCCTTGCTCTGCAAGGGCCGCGGCTTTTGTGGAGCGATGGGTAACGACGCTTCGTGGGCGACCGTTGTTGATGTGTGCAGAGGGTCCTAGGTTCGCGCCCGTGTCGGGGCGAGGGGACGCCGTAAAGTTATACTGTTACATTGATGCTGTTGACCCGGATCACTGGTTGCTGCGGAAAAGGAGGAGGTTGAAAGGGGGGTGAGTGTAACGGATGTGAAATGGCTAGCTAGTTAGCGGGTACGCGCTAGTAGCATTTCAATCAGTTACGTCACTTGCTCTGAGACATTAAGTAGGGTTGCCCCTTGCTCTGCAAGGGCCGTGGCCTTTGTGGAGCGATGGGTAACGATGCTTCGTGGGCGACCGTTGTTGATGTGTGCAGAAGGTCCCTGGTTCGCGCCCGTGTCGGGGCGAGGGGACGCCGTAAAGCTACATCTGTTACACTACAACATGTCACTTCCCTGTGATGGGAGCCTTAAGTGGATCTTACTGGATGATCCAATGACACCAACAACAGACTCCTGCAAAATGCCCTCTACGTCAAATGAGAACTCAGTCTCTCCACCACCCACTCACTCACATTCTGCACAGAATTTTAAAAAAAGGCTCTGAATGCAGGTTACCTTTCTTTCTCTAACAGAAACCAGTGAAAGGAAACAGACAGGTTAGGACACAAGCCGTCAGCTCTTTTTGGCTCTGGCTGCTGGTTGCTGAGGCTGAGAGAGCAGAGAGGGCCCATTGAGACCTGAATGGATTAGGTTGACACGTCCTATTCAGAATCGCGACAGCTTTGTGGAGCAGAAAATTGTGGTTACAAGCGTGTCTTGCAGGTCAGGGGTCACACCCATCGCTCAAGTGCAACTGTCTGTCTGATTAAGACACTGCGCCAACAGGAGAGCAGGGGTGTGAGACGACAACCTTCAGGGGAGCCTGAAAAGAATCTGACGGAGGACAAAGTTATTAATACTCAAATAGAATGGTCGTAAAACCCCTGAAATAGTTTTTAGCTCAATTTCCATTTTTCACCAACGCCCAGGGGGCTTCGGATATTCTGGCATTGAAGTGTTATTGAGTGGTTGTCAAATTAAAAAATAAAGGTGTGTGTACAACTTGAGTGGTAAGCAAACACTTTTATCTAATCATCAGGGAGGAAACGAACAGGGAAGTGGGGGATAGGTGAGGGAAACACAGACGAGAGTTGCCCAGTGACACGAGCCTACCAGACGAGCTAAACTACTTTTATGCTCTCTTCGAGGCAAATAACACTGAAACATGGATGAGAGCACCAGCTGTTCTGGAAGACTGTGTGATCACGCTCTCCGCAGCCGATGTGAGTAAGACCTTTAACAGGTCAACATTCACAAGGCCGCAGGGCCAGACGGATTACCAGGATGTGTACTGCGAGCATGCGCTGACCAACTGGCAAGTGTCTTCACTGACATTTACAACCTCTCCCTGTCCGAGTCTGTAATACCAACATGTTTTAAGCAGACCACCATAGTGCCTGTGCCCAAGAACACTAAGGAAACCTGACTAAATGACTACCGACCCGTAGCACTCACATCTGTAGCCATGAAGTGCTTTGAAAGGCTGGTCATGGCTCATATCAACACTATTATCCCAGAAACCCTAGACCCACTTCAATTTGCATACCGCCCCAACAGATCCACAGATGATGCAATCTCTATTGCACTCCACACTGCCCTTTACCACCTGGACAAAAGGAACACCTATGTGAGAATGCTATTCATTGACTACAGCTCAGCGTTCAACACCATAGTGCCCTCAAATAAGCTAAGGACCCTGGGACTAAACACCTCCCTCTGCAACTGGATCCTGGACTTCCTGACGGGCCGCCCCCAGGTAGTAAGGGTAGGTAACAACACATCCGCCACGCTGATCCTCAACACAGGGGCCCCTCAGGGGTGCGTGCTCAGTCCCCTCCTGTACTCCCTGTTCACACATGACTGCATGGCCAGGCACGACTCCAAACCCATTATTAAGTTTGCAGATGACACAACAGTAGTAGACCTGATCACCGACAACGACGATACAGCCTATAGGGAGGATGTCAGAGACCTGGCCGTCTGGTGCCAGGACAACAACCTCTCCCTCAACGTGATCAAGACAAAGGAGATGATTGTGGACTACAGAAAAAAGAGGACTGAGAGCACCCCCATTCTCATCGACGGGGCTGCAATGGAGCAGGTTGAGAGCTTCAAGTTCCTTGGTGTCCACATCACCAACAAACTAACATGGTCCAAGCACACCAAGACAGTCGTGAAGAGGACACAACAAAACCTATTCCCTCTCAGCAGACTGAAAAGATTTTGCAGTGGTCCTCAGAACCTCAAAATGTTCTACAGCTGCACCATCGAGAGCATCCTGACTGGTTGCATCACTGCCTGGTATGGCAACTGCTCGGCCTCCGACCACAAGGCACTACAGAGAGTAGTGCGAATGGCCCAGTACATCACTGGGGCCAAGCTTCCTGCCATCCAGGACCTCTATACCAGGCGGTGTCAGAGGAAGGCCCTAAAAATGGTCTAAGAGTCCAGCCACCCCAGTCATAGACTGTTCTCTCTGCTACCGGACGGCAAGCGGTACCAGAGCGCCAAGTCTACTGTAGGTCCAAGAGGCTTCTAAACAGCTTCTACCCGAAGCCATAAGACTCCTGAACATCTAATCAAATAGCTACCCAGACTATTTGCATTGCCCCCCCCCCCCCCCCCCCCTTTTACACCACTGCTACTCTCTATTGTTATCATCTATGCATAGTCACTTTAATAACTCCTACACCTACATGTTCATATCACCTCAACTAACCGGTTCCCTCGCACATTGACTCTGTACCGATACCCCCCTGTATATAGTCTCGCTATTGTTATTTTACTGCTGCTCTTTAATTATTTGTTACTTTCATTTCTTATTCTTGTCAGTATTTTTTTTAAACTGCATTGTTGGTTAGGGGCTCGTAAGTAAGCATTTCACTGTAAGGGCTACACCTGTTGTATTCGGCACATGTGACTAATACAATTTGATTTGATACGCTTGCAAGTGGATGCTGATTGAAAGTTAGCAGGTATGTACTCCTTAAGAAGTCAAACACACTCCCTCTCGGCTGAAATAGATTGGCCTGATAAAAGAGCTACAGTGCACCGTTTGCATTCATCCTTCTACCATACATGCTATGCGTGCTGGCACCCAGGCACCTTACCTATGTGTTTCCCATACATGTGGTAGTAGAAACCAAAGCAGTAGGTGGGAGAGGACGTCACAGTCCCATAAGGGCTTTTGGGGGCGACGTTGAAAGTGGGGGTCAACAGTCGAGCCTTTTCTCCCTCCAGGCGAGGTCGAGACGTCTCGATGTACATGTAGAAACCTGTATGATGGAAAAACAATGACAATCAAAGTAGAAACCTGTATGATGGTAAAACAATGACACTGACCGAACAACACAACATATTGTATGTAAAACCCCCAAAAGTAACCCTCTCTGTCCTGCCATGGTAACCCTCTCTGTCCTGCCATAGTAACCCTATCTGTCCTGCCATGGTAACCCTCTCTGTCTTGCCATGGTAACCCTTTCTGTCCTGCCATGGTAACCCTCTCTGTCCTGCCAGGGTAACCCTCTCTGTCCTGCCATGGTAACCCTCTCTGTCCTGCCATGGTAACCCTCTCTGTCCTGCCATGGTAACCCTCTCTGTCCTGCCATGGTAACCCTCTCTGTCCTGCCATAGTAACCCTCTCTGTCCTGCCATGGTAACCCTCTCTGTCCTGTCATGGTAACCCTCTCTGTCCTGTCATGGTAACCCTCTCTGTCCTGCCATGGTAACCCTCTCTGTCCTGCCATAGTAACCCTCTCTGTCCTGCCATGGTAACCCTCTCTGTCCTGCCATGGTAACCCTCTCTGTCCTGCCATAGTAACCCTCTCTGTCCTGCCATGGTAACCCTCTCTATCCTGTCATGGTAACCCTCTCTGTCCTGTCATGGTAACCCTCTCTGTCCTGCCATGGTAACCCTCTCTGTCCTGCCATAGTAACCCTCTCTGTCCTGCCATAGTAACCCTCTCTGTCCTGCCATGGTAACCCTCTCTGTCCTGCCATGGTAACCCTCTCTGTCCTGCCATAGTAACCCTCTCTGTCCTGCCATGGTAACCCTCTCTGTCCTGTCATGGTAACCCTCTCTGTCCTGCCATGGTAACCCTCTCTGTCCTGTCATGGTAACCCTCTCTGTCCTGCCATGGTAACCCCCTCTGTCCTGCCATGGTAACCCTCTCTGTCCTGCCATGGTAACCTTCTCTGTCCTGCCATGGTAACCCTCTCTGTCCTGCCATGGTAACCCTCTCTGTCCTGCCATGGTAACCCTCTCTGTCCTGCCAGGGTAACCCTCTCTGTCCTGCCATGGTAACCCTCTCTGTCCTGTCATGGTAACCCTCTCTGTCCTGCCATGGTAACCCTCTCTGTCCTGCCATGGTAACCCTCTCTGTCCTGCCATGGTAACCTTCTCTGTCCTGCCATGGTAACCTTCTCTGTCCTGTCATGGTAACCCTCTCTGTCCTGCCATGGTAGCCCTCTCTGTCCTGCCATGGTAACCCTCTCTGTCCTGCCATGGTATTGTGATTCCAACCTGGGTTCCATTAATATTTATCTCACTTTCAAATACGTTGATCATTTCATTAAGTCTGCCTCGAATGCCAGAAGGGCTGGCTTTGCACTTTTTGAATTATTGGTTTCATTGCGCCAGGCAAGCACAGCTAAAGATAAAAGTATTTGAATGACAACAAATACTATTTGAACCCAGGTCGGATGTGCTGGTGTTCCACTGCAACGGAGAGAACATCAGAATTCTAAACCAAATGGCAGAGTTCATCTCTCTATAATAACAGCTACAAGTTTGTAGCTTAGGCACTGCCGTTAGCAGGCCATAAACTGTTCTAGTATCAGGAAAGGTTTCTGCACTGCAATTCTGTCTGACCTTGTATACAGTGCAATCCATAATACAAGCCTTCTCCGTGGATACCAATCAGATAAAAAAAAGAGCAAGGAATGTTGGGAAACTGTGAGCCGCGTGATTCATCGTAATGCCTTGGATAATTAAAAGCAATGCATTATTTCTGACATAATCCATCATAACATGCCCTAAAACACTTAAACAAATGTATCCCCGATTAATTGGTTTATTTTAACGGCTGGGGCTTTTGGCATTTAACGAGTGGATAGCATTGCGGGAGATTGTACTTTGGAGGAATGGTTACTGCTAATTCCCTTAAGGCATATGTCGATGGGCAGGTAGTGACAGACACTCATATTTCATAATGCTGCCCGCTCTCTAAAGGAAATGTCACAGCCATCCCCGCAGCGCTGCAGATGTCCATCAGGGCTAATACACCCCATAGAGACACAGAGCAGAGAGGAGGAGGAGATGAGGAGGAGGAGAAGGAACAGAGGAGGAGGAGATGAGGGCGGAGGACGAGGAGGAGAAGGAGCAAAGGAGGAGGAGATGAGAGCGGAGGAGGAGGAGAAGGAGCAAAGGAGGAGGAGATGAGGGAGGAGGAGGAGCAGAGGAGGAGGAGATAAGGGCGGAGGAGGAGGAGGAGGAGAAGGAGCAGGGGAGGAGGAGATGAGGGAGACGGAGGAGCAGAGGAGGAGGAGATAAGGGCGGAGGAGGAGGAGGAGAAGGAGCAGGGGAGGAGGAGATGGGGTGGAGGAGGAGTAGATGGGGCAGAGGAGGAGGCGATGGGGTCGAGGTGGAGGAGGAGGAGGAGGAAGATGATGAGGAGGAGGAGATGGGGTGGAGGAGGAGGCGGAGGATCAGATGGGGTGGAGGAGGAGGAGGACAAGATGGGGCGGAGGAGGAGGAAGAGATGGGGTGGAGGAGGAGGAGGATGAAGAGATGGGGCCGAGGAGGAGGAGGATGAAGAGATGGGGCGGAGGAGAAGGATGAGATGGGGAGGAGGAGGCGATGGGGAAAAGGAGATTTGGCGGAGGAAGATGATGAGGAGGAGATGGGGTGGAGGAGATGGGGCAGAGGAGGAGGAGGATCAGATGGGGCGGAGGAGGAGATTGGGCGGAAGAGGTGATGAGGCGGTTGTTGAGGAGGAGGAGGAATAAGATGAGGAAGAGGAGTTGGGGTGGAGGTGGAGGACGAGATGGGGGGGGGGAGGAGGCGATGTGGCGGAGGAGGAGATGGGGCGGAGGAGGAGGAGGAGATGGGGCAGAAGAGAAGATGGGGTGGAGGAGGAGGAGATGGGGCAGAGGAGGAGGAGGATGAGATGGGGCGGAGGAGGAGGAGGAGGTGGGGCGGAGGTGGAGGAGATGGTGGGGCAGAGAAGTAGATGGGGCGGAGGAGGCGATGGAGCGGAGGAGCAGGATGAGATGGGGCGGAGGAGGCGATGGGGCGGAGGAGGCAATGGGGCGGAGGAGCAGGATGAGATGGGGCGGAGGAGGCGATGGGGCGGAGGAGATGAGGATGAGGAGAAGGAGGAGGAAGATGAGGAGGAGGTTGTGTGATGGTGATTTTCTGGTGACACTGTCTGTGATTTATTTAGAATTCAAGGCACACTTAACCAGCATGGCTACCACAGCATTCTGCAGCGATACGCCATCTCATCCGGTTTGTGCTTAGTGGGCTATCATTTCTTTTTCAATAGGACAATGACCCAACACACCTCCAGGCTGTGTAAGGCTATTTGACCAAGAAGGAGAGTGATGGAGTGCTGCATTAGATGACCTGGCCTCCACAGTCAACCGATCTCAACCCAATTGAAATGGTTTGGGATGAGTTGTACAACAGAGTGAAGGAAAAGCTGCCAACAAGTGCTCAGCATATGTGGGAACTCCTTCAAGACTGTTGGAAAAGCTTTCCAGGTGAAGCTGGCTGAGAGAATGCCAAGAGTGTGCAAATCTGTCATGAAGGCAAAGGGTGGCTATTTGAAGAATCTCAAATATAAAATATATTTTGATTTGTTTAACACTTTTTTGGTTACTACATGATTCCATATGTGTTACTTCATAGTTTTGATGTCTTCACTATTATTCTACAATGTAGAAAATAGTAAAAGTAAAGAAAAACCCTTGAATGAGTAGGGGTTCTAAAACTTTTGACCAGTAGTGTAGATACATAGCTCTGAGACTACTGTCCGCGGTGGACACAGCCTGACCACCCACCTCCCCATAATTCCCAGCTTTCAGCTTGACTGGCTATATTTACTAGCCTTCAGCTAGACTGGCTATATTTACTAGCCTTCAGCTAGACTGGCTATATAACTTCAACAAACATTTCTCAATGGCTGGCCATGCCTTCCACCTGGCGACTCCAACCTTGGCCAACAGCCCCGCCCCCCCCGCTGCTACTCGCCCAAGCCTCCCCAGCTTCTCCTTTACCCATATCCAGATAGCAGATGTTCTGAAAGAGCTGGAAAACCTGGACCCATACAAATCAGCTGGGCTTGACAATCTGGGCCCCCTATTTCTGAAACTGTCCGCTGCCATTGTCGCACCCCCTATTACCAGCCTGTTCAACCTCTCCTTCGTATCATCTGAGATCCCCAAGGATTGGAAAGCTGCCGCTGTCATCCCCCTCTTCAAAGGGGGAGACACCCTGGACCCAAACTGTTACAGACCTATATCCATCCTGCCCTGCCTAGCTAAGGTCTTCGAAAGCCAAGTCAACAAACAGATCACTGACCATCTCGAATCCCACCGTACCTTCTCCGCTGTGCAATCCGGTTTCCGAGCCGGTCACGGGTGCACCTCAGCCACGCTCAAGGTACTAAACGATATCATAACCGCCATCGATAAAAGACATTACTGTGCAGCCGTCTTCATCGACCTGGCCAAGGCTTTCGACTCTGTCAATCACCATATTCTTATCGGCAGACTCAATAGCCTCGGTTTTTCTAATGACTGCCTTGCCTGGTTCACCAACTACTTTGCAGACAGAGTTCAGTGTGTCAAATCGGAGGGCATGTTGTCCGGTCCTCTGGCAGTCTCTATGGGGGTACCACAGGGTTCAATTCTCGGGCAGACTCTTTTCTCTGTATACATCAATGATGTTGCTCTTGCTGCAGGCGATTCCCTGATCCACCTCTACGCAGACGACACCATTCTGTATACTTCCGGCCCTTCCCTGGACACTGTGCTATCTAACCTCCAAACGAGCTTCAATGCCATACAACACTCCTTCCGTGGCCTCCAACTGCTCTTAAACGCTAGTAAAACCAAATGCATGCTTTTCAACCGTTCGATGCCTGCACCCGCACGCCCGACTAGCATCACCACCCTGGACGGTTCCGACCTAGAATATGTGGACCTCTATAAGTACCTAGGTGTCTGGCTAGACTGCAAACTCTCCTTCCAGACTCATATCAAACATCTCCAATCCAAAATCAAATCTAGAGTCGGCTTTCTATTCCGGAACAAAGCCTCCTTCACTCACGCCGCCAAACTTACCCTAGTAAAACTGACTATCCTACCGATCCTCGACTTCGGCGATGTCATCTACAAAATAGCCTCCAATACTCTACTCAGCAAACTGGATGCAGTTTATCACAGTGCCATCCGTTTTGTTACTAAAGCACCTTATACGACCCACCACTGCGACCTGTATGCCCTAGTCGGCTGGCCCTCGCTACATGTTCGTCGTCAGACCCACTGGCTCCAGGTCATCTACAAGGCTATGCTAGGTAAAGTGCCGCCTTATCTCAGTTCACTGGTCACGATGGCTACACCCACCCGTAGCACGCGCTCCAGCAGGTGTATCTCACTGATCATCCCTAAAGCCAAAACCTCATTTGGACGCCTTTCCTTCCAGTTCTCTGCTGCCTGCGACTGGAACGAATTGCAAAAATCTCTGAAGTTGGAGACTTTTATCTCCCTCAACAACTTTAAAAATCTGCTATCCGAGCAGCTAACCGATCGCTGCAGCTGTACATAGTCCATCTGTAAACTACCCACCCAATTTACCTACCTCACCCCCATACTGCTTTTATTTATTTTACTTTTCTGCACTTTTGCACACCAGTATCTCTTCTTGCACATGATCATCTGATGATTTATCACTCCAGTGTTAATCTGCTAAATTGTAATTATTCGATTTATTGCCTACCTCATGCATTTTGCACACATTGTATATAGATTCTCTTTTTTCTACCATGTTATTGACTTGTCTATTGTTTACTCCATGTGTAACTCTGTGTTGTTGTCTGTTCACACTGCTATGCTTTATCTTGGCCAGGTCGCAGTTGCAAATGAGAACTTGTTCTCAACTAGCCTACCTGGTTAAATAAAGGTGAAATAAAAAATAAATAAAAAATAAAAAAATATTTACTAGCCTTCAGCTAGACTGGCTGTATTTACTAGCCTTCAGCTAGACTGGCTGTATTTACTAGCCTTCAGCTAGACTGGCTATATTTACTAGCCTTCAGCTAGACTGGCTGTATTTACTAGCCTTCAGCTAACCTGGCTGTATTTACTAGCCTTCAGCTTGACTGGCTGTATTTACTAGCCTTCAGCTTGACTGGCTGTATTTACTAGCCTTCAGCTTGACTGGCTGTATTTACTAGCCTTCAGCTTGACTGGCTGTATTTACTAGCCTTCAGCTAACCTGGCTGAATTTACTAGCCTTCAGCTAACCTGGCTGTATTTACTAGCCTTCAGCTAGACTGGCTGTATTTACTAGCCTTCAGCTAGACTGGCTATATTTACTAGCCTTCAGCTTGACTGGCTGTATTTACTAGCCTTCAGCTTGACTGGCTGTATTTACTAGCCTTCAGCTAGACTGGCTGTATTTACTACCCTTCAGCTAGACTGGCTGTATTTACTAGCCTTCAGCTAGACTGGCTATATTTACTAGCCTTCAGCTAGACTGGCTGTATTTACTAGCCTTCAGCTTGACTGGCTGTATTTACTAGCCTTCAGCTTGACTGGCTGTATTTACTAGCCTTCAGCTTGACTGGCTGTATTTACTAGCCTTCAGCTAGACTGGCTGTATTTACTAGCCTTCAGCTAGACTGGCTGTATTTACTAGCCTTCAGCTTGACTGGCTGTATTTACTAGCCTTCAGCTTGACTGGCTGTATTTACTAGCCTTCAGCTAACCTGGCTGTATTTACTAGCCTTCAGCTAACCTGGCTGTATTTACTAGCCTTCAGCTAGACTGGCTGTATTTACTAGCCTTCAGCTAGACTGGCTGTATTTACTAGCCTTCAGCTAACCTGGCTGATTTTACTAGCCTTCAGCTAACCTGGCTGTATTTACTAGCCTTCAGCTAAACTGGCTGTATTTACTAGCCTTCAGCTAACCTGGCTGTATTTACTAGCCTTCAGCTAACCTGGCTGTATTTACTAGCCTTCAGCTAACCTGGCTGTATTTACTAGCCTTCAGCTAACCTGGCTGTATTTACTAGCCTTCAGCTTGACTGGCTGTATTTACTAGCCTTCAGCTAGACTGGCTGTATTTACTAGCCTTCAGCTAACCTGGCTGTATTTACTAGCCTTCAGCTAGACTGGCTGTATTTACTAGCCTTCAGCTAGACTGGCTGTATTTACTAGCCTTCAGCTAACCTGGCTGTATTTACTAGCCTTCAGCTAGACTGGCTGTATTTACTAGCCTTCAGCTAGACTGGCTGTATTTACTAGCCTTCAGCTAGACTGGCTGTATTTACTAGCCTTCAGCTAGACTGGCTGTATTTACTAGCCTTCAGCTAGACTGGCTGTATTTACTAGCCTTCAACTAGACTGGCTGTATTTACTAGCCTTCAGCTAGACTGGCTATATTTACTAGCCTTCAGCTAACCTGGCTGTATTTACTAGCCTTCAGCTAGACTGGCTGTATTTACTAGCCTTCAGCTAGACTGGCTATATTTACTAGCCTTCAGCTAGACTGGCTATATTTACTAGCCTTCAACTAGACTGGCTATATTTACTAGCCTTCAGCTAGACTGGCTATATTTACTAGCCTTCAGCTAGACTGGCTATATTTACTAGCCTTCAGCTAACCTGGCTATATTTACTAGCCTTCAGCTAACCTGGCTGTATTTACTAGCCTTCAACTAGACTGGCTATATTTACTAGCCTTTCAGCACTTCAATCTGTTTGTGTGCCTTCTTGCATTATATGTTTTGCTAAATGTTTATCCTTTTTTCATTCATTGAGCTTTTAAATCCTCTTTTATTCACTTATTGCTGTTGCATCGTTGAGAGGTAAACCTGTAAGTCAGCATTTCATTGCACTGTGTGCTCACGTAGATCATGTGTATATGACGATTTAACAAAACCTGAAAACTGTCCTTGACCTCCCGGCCCTGCTGGAGGCTCACCACCAGAAACAATCTATCAGAACCACCCTCCCTCCTCACCATGGCGACACTGTACACAGCAAGAACCATGAACACTTCCCAGAAGTGGCCTTCTCAGAGTTACAGAATGCATTGTATTGTACTCTTTATGTTGACTTCTGTGTTGCTTTGTGAAAATACTGTATTAAGAAAGAGATCTATTGATTCTATTCGGGAATGCATCCCATGTCTCACATCCCATAGCATGGTATGCATTGTTTTCAGTACTGTAGGTAACATGGAGACAATAGGAAGTACATTTCAAACATTGTTTAAAACATGGTTTCCATTTCTTCAATCCATAAATGTCCTTGAAATGTTTTCCACATAAACACCCATGTATAGTGACTGGCCTGGCTAAAGCAACAGACTGAGGTTGTCCTTTTGTCATTTCAGTGTCAAACAACAATTATTCTATGTTTTCTGTCAGTCCATCACTAACAAACAATTCTAATTGTGACCTAACAACTAGAAATCAGTCATTTTCAATGGAAGGAGAAACAAGTAGAAATCCATTCATTTGACAAATATAGATTTGGCGACCAGAGTTGAGAAACTACCAACGTTATGAAAATAATCAACGACTTGATTTAGCGACATGACTATTTACTATAGTTGGACCTCCTGATATGTCATCTCATCATTGCACACCATCATGGTCAATGTCAACTACATTGACCATGATGTGAGTAAGGCCTGTTTTTTCCATCAATAACTAGGGAACGAGAAGGGCTGAGGTATCACTAAATTGATCACTAACATTTTGCATGTGCTCTGCTGCTGCAGTACAGTCATATCTGACTAAGATCATAAAATGGTGTCAGAAGTACTTCAAACTCATCAAATACAATACAGGAGAGATTATTTAACATAAAATAATAATGTTCGTTGAGTTTTGTTGGAATTTAGTGACTAAAAGTAGCTAACAGCTAACTGCTCTCTCTGTCATGTCTCTTCATTGAGGAGAGCAGCCCAAGCGGTGCCGTTGCTATGGATACTCACAGAGCCGCCATGAGCAGAGCGCATGCAGAGTGAGCTGTACGCAGGGAGTGAGTGACAGACAGAGAGGAGCAGCTAATGGATTTACTAATGGAGGAAGTTATTTCTGATTTTGGGTTTTGGGCAGTTCAGGGCCTTACATTTGGCAGAAGCAATCAGGCCTGGGTAGGGTAGGGCCTAAACATTGCGTCGCGGGCTTGGGCTTAAAATTCAGGCCTGTGCAGTGCTCTACAACTACTTGAGAGCAGAACAGAACGGAGAAATTGGTTGAACGATAGAGAGCACAGTGTTGTGTTGTGTTGGTGAGAGTGTGCATGCATGTAAAGGTACATTGGTGTGTGTGCTAACCTTGCTTGGAGCCCACTCGGTCACTGCTGGGCCCGGTGTTGGGCGTGTACTTGGTGTCTCTGGTGGCGGCACTGTGTCGGGTCCAGTCAAAGTCATCCGTCTTGTCCTGGGTGAACATACACACAGCCTCGTCCTCAAAGCTGCACTGGAACTCTCCTGATGGGGAGGACACACAGAGAAGACATTTAAAACTAATTATTATTATACCTTTATTTCAACAAGGAACACAGACTGAGACCAAGGTCTCTTTTACAGCTGGGCCCTGCGTATACATGTTTACACATACAGTTTAGGTACAATGATTAAGAAACTACACAAGACAAACAAAACGATCACAGATAACACAAAAAAATACAGGGGCAGATTGTTACATTTACACACAGGTTATTCCCCTAACAGCACACGAACTTGCATTACCCGAAGCAGTTACAAGCAATACAAAAATAAAAATCCTCCAATAAATGTTTAAAATGGGCAAGGGGGACAAGTGTCTCAAGTTTAAGTTTAGTCTGCAGGCTATTCCATAAGCAAGGAGCGTAACAGGAAAAGGCAGCCATAACCAACTCTGTGGAAATCACATGGGCCTCAAGTGTAATCCATGTTGAGACCTGGTTTTAGGAATTATAATTATGTTAAGTGATGATAAATAAGACGGTAGTTTATTCAGAAGTGCTTTATAGACAAACACGAGAACATGTTGTTCTCGTCTCACGGACAGCGAAGTCCAACCCACATTTTGATATAAAACACAGTGGTGAGTTCTGTAGCTAGCACCCGTAATAAACCTAAGTGCGCAATGATAAGTAGCATCCAGCGATTTAAGTGTTGATGCCGTAGCATGCATGTAGATAATATCCACATAATCTAGAACAGACATAA
Organism: Salvelinus fontinalis; assembly: GCF_029448725.1. Taxonomy (NCBI): domain Eukaryota; kingdom Metazoa; phylum Chordata; class Actinopteri; order Salmoniformes; family Salmonidae; genus Salvelinus; species Salvelinus fontinalis. Next base: position 6,210,958 of record NC_074679.1, read on the forward strand.
AAGTAGCTTGCACAATTTGTCTTCTATTTGTAGGGGACAAACATATCCTGTTTCTATAGAGGAAGTCTAGCTTGATTTTCCCCCGTTTACGAAGTTCGTCAACATGCATTTTAATAGACAGTTTATCAGCCAACCATATCCCTAAGTATTTATATGCAGAGACCTGATTAATTCGAGAGCCATCTAAGCTCGTAAGTGCAAGTGTATTTTCAACCAACTTTTTGAACCTATTAAAAAATATAAAATGTGTTTTGTTTGCATTTAAAACAAGTTTCAGCTGTATAAAAGACCCTTGTTATATCTTAAATTTGGTCTCCAATTGTGATTATCGCTTCAACGGATGACCAAGCATTGAGTACATGACAGTGTCATCGGCATATAAATGAATTTTACAATTTCTTATCTCATCACCGATATTGTTTATGTAGAGAGTGAACAGTAATGGACCAAGTATAGAACCTTGTGGGACCCCTTTAACCAACTCCAATGGCTCCGACTGGATGCCGTCAACTCTAACAGCCTGACTTCTATCCTTAGTCCTATTAACGGCAGCTTACCCAAAGTATCGCATGGTCTACAGTGTCTAAAGCTTTAGACAAAACTATGAACAATGCGGCACAGTACTTTCTATTATCTAGGGCATTAGTAATATAATTTACAACACGTACAGTGGCCGTAGTGGTACTGTGTTTAGGTCTGAAGCCAGATTGATTGCTAGAAAGAGTATTGTTAACAGTTAAAAAAGATTGTAGTTGTTTATTCACCAATGCCTCTAGAATGTTTGCCAAACAGGAGAGCTTAGAGACGGGCTGATAATTAACCAATTCACTACCATCACCTCCCTTGAGGAGTGGTAAAACAAAAGCTGTTTTCCAAGCTTTAGGAATCTTTCCTATCACTAATGTTTGATTAAAGATATGCGTCACTGCACTAACAATAATAGGTGCCGCACACCTGAGTAAATATGGATCCAGATTGTCAGCGCCTAACGATTTCTTAGAATCTTTAGCAGATAGTGCAGATAAGACCTCATCTTCTGTGATTTTTTGAAAATTAAAAACCGGCTTACTGTTTTCCACATCAGCTGGGGGCCGAGGGACTGAAACAATAGACCGGTCAGGATCATGTTGGCCATTTTTTCTTTCAAAAAGAAAACTAGCAGAAATAAAATGCTTATTAAAAACATCACACATTTCAGTTCGTCAATGATGATCCCAGATTCCGATGTAATTTGCTTCGGCAGGGAAAGTCAATGAGTTTCCTCGTTTAAGTGAGTTAACAGTTTTCCAGAATTTAGCGGGATCCCCAGCAGACTCTGTCATAGCATCAAGAAAATACCTAGATCTTTCCTTTTTTTTTTCTTCCGGTCTATTTATTTCTCAATTGCCTAAAAAGCAGCCAATCAACTGTTTCACCAGTTTTCCTCGCCAAGGCCCATGCTTGATTCTTTTGCAGGAAAAGGATTTTCAAATCACAGGAGAACCAAGGATTAGTTCGATTTTTTTACCCTAAGTCGCTTTAACGGGGCGTGTTTATCAGCCATGAAGGTACAAATGTATGAAAAGAAAGAGAACACTAATTATGCAGTTTACGGATAAAAGCTCTGAGTAATAAAGTTCATGGATAAAGGCTCTGAGTAATAAAGGTCATGGATAAAGGTCATGGATAAAGGTCATGGATAAAGGCTCTGAATAATAAAGGTCATGGATAAAGGTCATGGATAAAGGCTCTGAATAATAAAGGTCATAGATAAAGGCTCTGAATAATAAAGGTCATGGATAAAGGCTCTGAATAATAAAGGTCATGGATAAAGGCTCTGAATAATAAAGGTCATGGATAAAGGTCATGGATAAAGGTCATGGATAAAGGCTCTGAGTAATAAAGGTCATAGATAAAGGCTCTGAATAATAAAGGTCATGGATAAAGGCTCTGAGTAATAAAGGTCATAGATAAAGGCTCTGAATAATAAAGGTCATGGATAAAGGCTCTGAGTAATAAAGGTCATAGATAAAGGCTCTGAGTAATAAAGGTCATGGATAAAGGCTCTGAATAATAAAGGTCATGGATAAAGGCTCTGAGTAATAAAGGTCATGGATAAAGGCTCTGAGTAATAAAGGTCATGGATAAAGGCTCTGAGTAATAAAGGTCATGGATAAAGGTCATGGATAAAGGCTCTGAGTAATAAAGGTCATGGATAAAGGTCATGGATAAAAGCTCTGAGTAATAAAGGTAATGGATAAAGATCATGGATAAAGGCTCTGAGTAATAAAGGTCATGGATAAAGGTCATGGATAAAGGCTCTGAATAATAAAGGTCATGGATAAAGGCTCTGAGTAATAAAGGTCATGGAGAAAGGCTCTGAATAATAAAGGTAATGGATAAAGGTCATAGATAAAGGCTCTGAATAATAAAGGTCATGGATAAAGGCTCTGAGTAATAAAGGTCATGGATAAAGGCTCTGAATAATAAAGGTCATGGATAAAGGTCATAGATAAAGGCTCTGAATAATAAAGGTCATGGATAAAGGCTCTGAATAATAAAGGTCATAGATAAAGGCTCTGAATAATAAAGGTCATGGATAAAGGCTCTGAATAATAAAGGTCATGGATAAAGGTCATGGATAAAGGTCATTGATGAAGGTCATGGATAAAGGTCACTGATGAAGGTCATGGATAAAGGCTTGCTCTGAGAAGTGTTTATAGTTTCTCTTTAGAATTATAGTTTTTTTTAGCCTAGTATCTCTGATACATGCAATAGGGCAGTGGTCACTGATTTGCAAATAACCCACTAGCTATATATTTGTGAGGTGTATTTATTAAGATAAGGCCTATTAAATGTAGATTTTTTTGTTGGGGTCTTTGGGATTAGGACAGGTAGGTATAGTTATTAGTTGAGTAAGATTTAGTTTGTTACAAATGTCTTTTAATTTAAACGATGCTAGCATCAGCCAGTCCAAATCAAATTTGATTTGTCACATCAGCCGAATACAACAGGTAGACCTGACAGTGAAATGCTTACCTACAAGCCCATAACCAACAACACTTTAAGAAGTTTTAAGAAAAAAAAGTCTTACGTAAAAAATAGATAAGTAAAAAATTGAAGATAAAAGTAACAAACAGAAGCAGTAAAATAACAATAGAGAGGCTATATACTGTAACGTCCTCACCAGAGGTCTTATGTGTTTTGCTTGTTTTAGTGTTGGTCAGGACGTGAGCTGGGTGGGAATTCTATGTTGTGTGTCTAGTTCGTCTGTTTCTGTGTTCAGCCTAATATGGTTCTCAATCAGAGACAGCTGTCAATCGTTGTCCCTGATTGAGAATCATATATATAGGTGGCTTGTTTTGTGTTGGGGATTGTGGGTGGTTATTTCCTGTCTCTGTGTTTGTATTCTGCACCAGATAGGTCTGTATCGGTTTGCCACTTTTGTTATTTTGTATTTGTTTAGTTTTCACTGTAGTTTTTGTTAATTAAACATGTTGAGCACTGGCTACGCTGCGTGTTGGTCCGATCCCTGTTTCACCCCCTCTTCTAGTGAAGAGAGGGAAGGCCGCCGTTACATATACAGAGGATACCGGTACAGAGTCAATATGCGGGGGCACCGGTTAGTTGAGGTAATTGAGGTAATATGTACATGTAGGAAGAGTTAAAGTGACTATGCATAGATTATAAACAGAGAGTAGCAGCAGCGTAAAAGGGGGGTCTCGGTAGCCCTTTGATTACCTGTTCAGGAGTCTTATAGCTTAGATACTACTGAGATAGACTTTATGCATTTTCAAACATCTTATTGACGATTATGAAATGTGCTTATATTGCATTATGAACACGGTATTAATAGGAAATATTTCATTTTTGACATTATTAAGGACCTGTGTATTGCGATGGATAATTAATATGAATAAACTGTGTATACCATAAAAATGGCGTATAACATAAAACCCTTACATTTTCTTAATCTCTGGCCATTGTTAATTAAAACATTATGGTTGGCTTGTCTTATTAAATATCAAACTGCCATGGGTTAGGGAGTCCATTCATAGGACTGATACTTACTCAAGTGAGGGTTGACTGGAGCTGAAAGAGAAAACAAAAGACACTTGAATCATTTAGGAGTTCAAACTTCTGAAAGGAAAGGCTAAGATTTCATCCCTACTCTGTATAAAAGAGCCGTGGGGAAATCTAAAAAGGAAGAACTACTTTGTTTGTCCCTGCAGTCTAATTTGAGGCGGAGTACGAGGGAGTAGTGAGGCCATGCCATCAACCCCTCTTATCATCCGGAGGGAGAGAGGGTTAGGGTTAGGTTACTCCGGAGAGAGAGAGGGCTTATGGGCTGCAGAGGGCTAATGGAAGAGAGGAAGCACAAGACTCAGGTAAACTATACAGACCTGCATCTTCCTTCATTTAATTCACCACCTTCCCTATCTGTGCTCGCCAGGAACTGTGGCTGAGTCCTTTCCTAATCCCAATGAGGGCAGAACTGCATGCTGGGTAGAGGTTTCCAAACAATTTGCAGTGGAGATAGCTGACCTGAAATGTATCCCAATTTCAACCAATAAACTTCCAGAGCCTAACCTGTAGAGACATTATTCTTCAAGCAAAGTAGGAGTTTGGGAGATGTATTCAGGCTGTAAACTTCACGGTGAGATGTCTGAACTAGAGTAAACCGTGTGTCCCAGATCAGATCAGCCCGGCCCAACAAAGGTGCAGCCAGAGGCATCCGTCCCATTGGCTACCGATAAATGGTCAGATATGAACAGAATTATTATTATTTTTTAAACATCAGTAAACACAACAACAACAGATGTTCAAGAGAAAAAGCTACTATTGTTGAAGAGAGATCTGTCAAAAAAATGGAAATGCAGAGAAATTATCCCATTTAGCAATTGTATAGAGAACCACCAATTGATTCATTGATGATTCAATTGAGGATTAAAATCTGAAAATGCCTTCGACTGCATCAAATTATTGTAATTTGGGAAACTGTATAATACGAAGGAGTGGGTTGGTGGTTCGTGGCAAATCGCATCAGATGTTCATTATGGGCCTTTTTCTCTATAGTTTTCCCTATTCTGAGCCGCAATTATGCATCGGGAGATTCCATTTCCCCACTACTAAACCACCCAGCTGTTCCCAACTTCAGTGAGGAGGAGGAGGTCGCCTTGGTGGAGAGGAGCAGATGCTGCTAGCTTGGAAACATGCTCTGCATTAGTACTGACTCTAATTGATAGGGTCTCTGTGCACTCAGTACCTAGATAGACCACAAGCACTGCGCAGGCAGGGAAGCAGTAGGCAGGGAAGCAGTAGGCAGGGAAGCAGCAGGCAGGGAAGCAGTAGGCAGGGAAGCAGTAGGCAGGGAAGCAGGGAAGCAGTAGGCAGGGAAGCCGTAGGCAGGGAAGCCGTAGTCAGGGAAGCCGTAGTCAGGGAAGCCGTAGTCAGGGAAGCCGTAGGCAGGGAAGCCGTAGGCAGGGAAGCCGTAGGCAGGGAGGCACAACATTTAGTCAACATCGTTAGATACACATTCTAATTGCCGCATGTCTCTTTTGCTCGTTGTGTACGGTAGCATGCATATCTGGAGGACTTAGTTGCACGGACACACATTTTCATAAGCCTATATCAGAAAAGGTATTTACACAAACATGTTTTGGTACATTCTCCTTTTCTCCTGTAGGCGTCACTTCAGTAATATCCTTGTTTTCTTTCTCAAACAGCTGCTGTACAATATTTATGGAGAAGAGAACACGATTCTTGAGACCAAAGTTGCTCATAGAAAAAACATATACTGTAACTAACTCTTAACACCAACACGAAACCCGATCCAGTGTATCAAACTGAAGTGGCTGGCATGTCCTCAGCCACAGCTGTTATCCAGAGGACAGTTGTACGCCGTGCCACTGCTTGTTAGAATCAGCAAGCGCACTGCTAGTATTTAAAAGGCTTGGGCGGCATACCGTATTCCCGGGGTATGTAGATATACACAGGTATTAAGCGTAACCAAACATTTTTTTCAAGGCACTCAGATGTCAAACAGGAGTGATTATACACTATCATGATTCTGGTTTAAATGAACAGAAACACACACAAAAAAATATGTTATTATTAACTTGGAGGTAACTTTGGCAATCTTGACACAACTCATGCAGAGGGAGATAGATTTGGAGGAATCATCTGTTAGTTGTCCGATAAATTATTTATATACAATGTTGTATCACTGGGGGATTAAAATACATATGTAAATATTTGAGTGTCATTTTACGTGAATGTGTAAAAATGTTTTCTCTCATATCTATCCACTTGCAGTCTGGGTGTGTATGTTGTGAGTGTGTGGGGTTGACAGTGTGTGTGTGTGTGTGTGTGTGTGTGTGTGTGTGTGTGTGTGTGTGTGTGTGTGTGTGTGTGTGTGTGTGTGTGTGTGTGTGTGTGTGTGTGTGTGTGTGTGTGATTGAGTGTAGAGCATCTCTTTTATTGTATAATATGAGACGACTGAGTAATTAACATTTGAGAACAAGTGTTATCTTTTACCATATACAGTTGAAGTCAGAAGTTTACATACACCTTAGCCAAATACATTTAAACTCAGTTTTTCACAATTCCTGACATTTAATCCTAGTAAAAATGTCTTTTAGGTCAGTTAGAATCACCACTTTATTTTAAGAATGTGAAATGTCAAAATAATAGTAGAGAGAATGATTTATTTATTTCATCACATTCCCAGTGGGTCAGAAGATTACATACACTCAATTAGTATTTGGTAGCATTGCCTTTAAATTGTTTAACTTGGGTCTAACGTTTCAGGTAGCCTTCCACAAGCTTCCCACAGTAAGTTGGGTGAATTTTGGCCCATTCCTCCCGACAGAACTGGTGTAACTGAGTCAGGTTTGTAGGCCTCCTTCCTCACACATGCTTTTTCAGTTCTGCCCACACATGTTCTACGGGATTGAGGTCAGGGCTTTGTGATGGCCACTCCAATACCTTGACTTTGTTGTCCTTAAGCCATATTTTGCCACAACTTTGGAAGTATGCTTGGGGTCGTTGTCCATTTGGAAGACCCATTTGCGACCAAGCTTTAACTTCCTGACTGATGTCTTGAGATGTTGCTTCAATATATCCACATAATTTTCCTGCCTCATGATGCCATCTATTTTGTGAAGTGCACCATGATGCAGCCACCCCGTGCTTCACGGATGGGATGGTGTGCTTCGGCTTGCAAGCCTCCCCCTTTGTCCTCCAAACATAACGATGGTCATTATGGCCAAACAGTTCTATTTTTGTTTCATCAGACCAGAAGACATTTCTCCAAAAAGTACGATCTTTGTCCCCATGTGCAGTTGCAAACCATAGCCTGGCTTTTTTATGGCGGTTTTGGAGCAGTGTCTTCTTCCTTGCTGAGTGGCCTTTCAGGTTATGTCGATATAGGACTCGTTTTACTGTGGATATAGATATCGTTGTACCGGTTTCCTCCAGCATCTTCATAAGGTCATTTGCTGTTGTTCTTTGATTGATTTGCACTTTTCGCACCAAAGTACGTTCATCTCTAGGAGACAGAATGCGTCTCCTTCCTGAGCAGTATGACGGCTACATGGTCCCATGGTGTTTATACTTGCATACTATTGTTTGTACAGATGAACGTGGTACCTTCAGGCGTTTGGAAATTTCTCCCAAGGATGAGCCAGACTTGTGGAGGTCAACAACAAAAAAAATCTGAGGTCTTGGCTGTTTTCTTTTGATTTCCCCGTGATGTCAAGCAAAGAGGCACTGAGTTTGAAGGTAGGCCTTGAAATACATCCACAGGTACACCTTCAATTGACTCAAATTATGTCAATTAGCCTATCAGAAACTTTAAGAGCAATGACATCATTTTCTGGAATTTTCCAAGCTGTTTAAAGGCACAGTCAACTTAGTGTATGTAAACTTCTGACCCACTGGAATTGTGATACAGTGAATTATAAGTGAAATAATCTGTCTGTAAACAATTGTTTGAAAAATGACTTGTGTCATGTACAAATTAGATGTCCTAACCGACTTGCCAAAACTATAGTTTGTTAAGTGTGGAGTGGTTGAAAAACGAGTTTTAATGACTCCAACCTAAGCGTATGTAAACTTCCGACTTTAACTGTATTTTACCACAATGTCCTCAGTGATTGTATAAATTGTAATTAGAGAGTTTAATAAAGCCTAAATAATGTTATGACGAGTATAAGGGTCTCATACATGTCATTACATATACACAGTATAAACATTCCTGGAACACAGTAAAATAGCATAAGCTATCTCAAATTCCAGGCCTGTGGGCCACAAAAAAATTGTTCTAGGCCTTATGTGGCACGAGGGCAGGGAGTTTCAGACCTCTGACATGGAATATATAGAATACTCCTAAAAACAAGATAATAGGTGGAAAGCACTCTAGTGCTGCTATTTCCTCATCTTACCTGGGTTGCAGAGAAAAAAATGATTAGAGAATATAGGCTGGAAGCATCTAATTAGTGCAGAAGGTCAGTGAACTGTTGTGTTTGTTTGCTAGTCAGAGCAGCTCACCACCAGAGTGTGTTCTGTTGTATTTCTATGGCTGGTTGGCTGGCTGCGTCCGTGCAGACTTCACAGGCTAGGGCTGACAGCTGACGGTTTGTAGCAGACGTGTATTTCAAAGGCTGGAACTAGAATAGACCCAGGCTATTCAAGTTTGGAAGAGAGAGGACTCAAAACCTGGACAGTATCGTGTCTTGTGTTGCAGTGCTGCACTACAAGGGCTTCCAACTGTGTTGAAGCTGAAGCAAAGCTCAGGCTGTAATTCTAATTCTGCAGCCTGTTGAAACGAGTTGATTTGTGGAACAGGTGTTGGCGGAGGACATTTTCAGTGCCTCTTTTCACTCCCTTTATAAGTAAGTACCCAAAAAAAGGATGGATTGATACAAAAAAAAGTAAATGATAGTGAAGGATAAAGAAATAAAGTAGACATGAGACAATGCTTGTTCTCTGGTGTGAAAGCTTGTCTACAGAAACACCAGTAGTAACAGACAGGAAATTAAAGTTCACCCTTCCAAATACATACAAATTGCATTTCATTCAAAATCCTTTCCGTTTGTATTCTTAGCCGAAATCCTTCCTGGATGGCTCTTGATACTGTCTGCCACCTCCCCCTCGGTGACAATGGCACTTTTTGAGGACAAAGTTGAGGAGCTGAATGTTTTCATGTAATTATGCCTGGATCTCTGAATGTGTAATCATCACTGGTACAAATTCATATCTCTTTTTGCTTTACTTCCTCCTTGTAAATAAGAATGCTCTGTCAAATGTACTGACAGTGACCTATCTAATGATTCAGTATTTTCCTAACCAGTAGGGGTCCCTATTACCATATAAATGTCAACATCTGGGAGGCCCTTACTGTGATACACTACATGATCAAAAGTATGTTGACGTAGAACATCTCATTCCGAAATCATGGGCGTTGAAAATAAGAACAAACGACAGACGATTATTTCACGTATAATTCACTGTATCACAATTCCAGTGGATCAGAAGTTTACATACACTAAGTTGACTGTGCCTTTAAACAGCTTGGAAAATTCCAGAAAATTATGTCATGGCTTTAGAAGCTTCTGATAGGCTAATCGACATCATTTGAGTCAATTGGAGGTGTACCTGTGGATGTATTTCAAGGCCTACCTTCAAATTCAGTGTCTCTTTGCTTGACATCATGGGAAAATCAAAACAAATCAACAAAGACTGCATAATTTTTTTTTAAAACCTCCACAAGTCTGGTTCATCCTTGGGAGCAATTTCCAAATGCCTGAAGGTATTTAGTACGTAAGTATAAACACCATGGGACCACGCAGCCATCATACCGCTCAGGAAGGAGACGCGTTCTGTCTCCTAGAGACTAATGTACTTTGGTGCGAAAAGTGCAAATCAATCCCAGAACAACAGCGAAAGGACCTTGTGAAGATGCTGGAGGAAACAGGTACAAAAGTATTTTTATCCACAGTAAAACGAGTCCTATATTGACATAACCTGAAGGGCCGCTCAGCAAGGTAGAAGTCACTGCTCCAAAACTGCCATAAAAAAGCCAGACTACGGTTTGCAACTGCACATGGGGACAAAGATCGTACTTTTTGGAGAAATGTCCTCTGGTCTGATGAAACAAAAATAGAACTGTTTGGCCATAATTACCATCGTTATGTTTGGAGTGAAAAGGGGGACGCTTGCAAGCTGAAGAACACCATCCCAACCTTGAAGCACGGGGGTGGCAGCATCATGTTGTGGGGGTGCTTTGCTGCAGGAGGGACTGTTGAACTTCACAAAATAGATGGCATCATGAGGCAGGAAAAGTATGTGGATATATTTAGGCAACATCTCAAGACATCAAGCAGGAAGTTAAAGCTTGGTTGCAAATGGGTCTTCCAAATGGACAATGACACCAAGCATACTTCCAAAGTTGTGGCAAAACGGCTTAAGGACAACAAAGTCAAGGTATTGGAGTGGCCATCACAAAGCCCTGACCTCAATCCTATAGAAAATATGTGGGAAGAACTGAAAAAACGTGTGCGAGCAAGGAGGCCTACAAACCTGACTCAGTTACACCAGCTCTGTCGGGAGGAATGGGCCAGAATTCACCCAACTTATTGTGGGAAGCTTGTGGAAGGCTACCCGAAACGTTTGACCCAAGTTAAACAATTTAAAAGCAATGCTACCAAATACTAATTGAGTGTATGTAAACTTCTGACCCACTGGGAATGTGATGAAAGTAATAAAAGCTGAAATAAATCATTCTCTCTCCTATTATTCTGACATTTCACATTCTTAAAATAAAGTGGTGATCCTAACTGACCTAAGACAGGGAATTTTTACTAGGATTAAATGTCAGGAATTGTGAAAAACGGAGTTTAAATGTATTTGGCTAAGGTGTATGTAAACTTCCGACTTCAACTGTACATCCTTATTGAAGAACATTCCTTCTCTACTGTACAATGCTGAGGGTCATTCTGTACACTATACAACAAAATACAATACAATATGCAACAATATACATGAACACAATGTAGAACTGTGAGCATACAAGGCCATGCTCGTCCCCACTGAAGAACATACAGTGCTGAAGGCCAAGTAGATCTTGTACAGTACAATAAACTCCCAATAGAGCATTGTGATCATACACTGTCCAGGCCGCACAACTAGACAGAGAATGATTTCTGCTCACCACTGTATCTGATGGTTCTGTCCGTGGAGTCTCCTTCCCCGAAGCGTGTGATGGGGGTGAGGCGGACCAGGTAGGCCTCTGGCTTGATGAGCTCCGTCAGGTTGTGGGTGATCAGCTCGCCCTTGGCGATCGCTCCCTCCATGGGGATCTCTTGCTCCCACCACCTCGACTGGCCCGTCTAGACAACACATAGGAATATTTTATTGGAAAATCATTATAATCAATTCCAATGCTTTTTTTTTTTTTTTACAAGTGCACATAGGCCAAACTCGACACATTATAATAAATTCCTACTGGTCCACATTCTGAACGCAAGATGAAAGGAAACTAATAGGATACATTTGAATGGATTCCATATTTTGCAAGGAATGGCAACCATCACTACAGCCTCCACTTGGTTATATGATCTTCGTCCCATCTACCATAAAGTCAGCCGACTAAACAATGTCCTGTGTAATTGTGTGCTATTCTTTTGGTGCTGAAAACAGTAGGTTTTTATAAAAACGCCAGAGCTCCCAGTCGGCCCACACTAGTCGCCGCTCAACTCCATCGTATATCGTGGAGTTGAGTTTAGTCGGCCACCATAAAGTTAGATCTGATTTAACCATAGACATTACAACCAGTAGAGAGTGATATCTACTAAAGTCATCCACGTATTCCTATGAAAAACTCCCGCTGGTGCTTGAAGTATTTGAATTTGAAGTGAGACATATTGCTGAATGGGGCTGAAAGGCACCAGAGAGGAAGAGGAAGAGAGAGGCCCAACTCGGTGGAAAATCTGTTTCCCTCCAGCAGGGTTTTTTGTTGTTGTTGTTTTGCTCACCATGCAAGGAGATTTTTTATGGAGGTCAATGAGCGTCAGTTTGGTATAAAAAAAAATGAATGGCTTGTTTGATACGTGAGGTCGGAGTTGTCTTGGGATGGATATAGGGGCAGCAGGTAGCCTAGTGGTTAGAGTGTTGGGCCAGTAACCGAAAGGTTGGTGGATTGAATCCCTGAGCTGACAAGGTAAACATGTGTCATTCTGCCCCTGAACAAGACAGTTAACCCACTGTTCCTAAGCTGTCATTGTAAATAAGAATTTGTTCTTCGCTGACTTGCCTAGTTAAATAAAAAAAGACATTAATGAAATGAGGCTAGTAGCGTAGCATCGCTCCCCCATAAAAAGGGCTTTATACTCATCAGCACCCCCCACCAGTTGTGTGGCCAGTTAGACATACTGGCAAATTCTTAAAACGACATTTGAGGCAGCTGATGGTAGAGAAATTAACATTAAATTCTCTGGCAACTTGAGACATCTGTGGCATTGTGTTTTGTGGCAAAACGGCACCATTTCAGAGTGGCCTTATATTGTCCCCAGCACAAGGTGCACCTGTGTAATAATCATGCTGCGTAATCAGCTTCTTCTTTCAACAACTTACCTGGTAAAATAAGGGTAAAATAAAAATTAATTCTTCACCGCAGTTGGAGGGATTATCTTGGGAAAGGAGAAATGCTCACTAACAGGGATGTAAACAAACTTGAGAGAAATATTTTATTTCAGCACATGAAACATGGAACCAACACTTCACATGTTACGTTTATATTTTTGTTCAGTATATATTTTTTGCCCATTCAGGTGATCGTAATTTAGGGCAGACCAGGGCTTTTGGCACCGCTAGGTTGCTATGCAGTAGCTGACCAGCAGAGCTCGTGACTTCATGCTCCAGACCGGACACAGTCAGCCTGGATTGAACAGCATTCTCCAAAAAGTTGAGACAAGGGGTACATCTCAATTAAATTTCCTTGATTCCTCGTGTCCTCTTTGCCTCGATCAAGGAAATACAATTGAGATTCACCCAAGCTTGCCCTCACTTAGCTGTATGCTAGTTTGCCCTCACTTAGCTATATACTAGTTGGCCCTCACTTAGCTGTATGCTAGTTGACCCTCACTTAGCTGGATGCTAGTTTGCCCTCAATTAGCTGGATGCTAGTTGGCCCTCACTTAGCTGGATGCTAGTTTGCCCTCACTTAGCTGGATGCTAATTCGCCCTCACTTAGCTGTATGCTAGTTCGCCCTCACTTAGCTGTATGCTAGTTGGCCCTCACTCAGCTGTATGCTAGTTTACCCTCACTTAGCTGGATGTTTGTTTGCCCTCACTTAGCTGAATGCTAGTTTGCCCTCAATTAACTGGATGCTATTTTGCCCTCACTTAGCTGTATGCTAGTTTGCCCTCACTTAGCTGTATGCTAGTTTGCCCTCACTTAGCTGTATGCTAGCTCGCCCTCACTTAGCTGGATACTAGTTTGTGTGATTCTGGAGTAATGACAGGTGAAGGCAACCCCTAGAGAGACTGGGGCTACGTCATGGTTATCCACTATTCTCCCTAAGTATGCACTTGCTCACTTCCAGTCATGGATTGACAAAATGGTGGAAAATCCCCCCAATATTTAGACCAATCTAATATTTTTTAATTCATGACTGGATGTGCACATTTAGGGAGAAGGGTGGAGAACCAGGAGGCAGCCTGGGAGTCCTCACAAGGCCTCTTTCCCTCCTTTAAACACCCCATCCAGCCCAGGTTTACAATGTCTCAGAGTAGTGAACACCCCATCCATTTCTGATTTACAATGTAGTGAATCACCGCATGGTGAGGGGGTTATACATTTTACACTAAGCACCAACGTCCTCCAGAACAGCTGCCTCTGTTGTCGCGGGAACACATCTTTATGGAAGACTTTACGAGTTCCATCAGCCTGACTGACAGTCGTAAGTGGCATCGTGCCGTTTCTTTGAGCAGTTGTAAACTGTGGTTTTTAACAGATAGATTTACTTCATTGGGCTGGAAGGAATTTAACACCGGACAAGAGTCCACTTCAATTTATGGCAATTTTTCTTGTCTTTCATATTTTGTTGTTATAGTAACAGACAGGTTAAATTAGAGGGTGGGACAGAGGTAGGGGAGTGCAGACAGAAAATACAGGACTGGGGATCAAATCCCCACCTGCAAGGCATCACGGGCAGCGCAGAGCTGGCAGTCGCTAGACCAGACCAATGCTGTGGGAGTAGATTCTGTCATACCTGTGCACTCTGTTGTACAGTACTGTCTATCACTACGGCTTTTCATTTCAGTCTTTCTTACAAATAAAACAGCCTGCCAAGAAATCCATTGTGAAACTTCATAATGAATTGTCTCTTTCATTGTGACCTACTGTTTTCGATCAATCACAAATGACACCTTCTCAGCATAATGAATAGTATTTTGGGCAGACATAAACAAAGACATTAACAAATGCATTTGAATACCGCAAGCACTGACGTGTGTATGGACACACACACACACACACACACACACACACACACACACACACACACACACACACACACACACACACACACACACACACACACACACACACACACACACACACACACACACACACACACACACACACACACACACACACACACACACACACACAAGCTGCAATGACAATAGACTAGAAGATAGGCAATCTGTTCATGAATAGGTGACCGTTATGAAGTTGTCATACATGCGGAAGAGCAGACACACCTTGTTGGAGCTGTGGTGCCACCGTGCTGAAAGCATTGAGATGAGATAAGATGCTCTAGCTCTTTGAATCTCCCAATGAACTTCTCACATGCATAGCAAACAAGTTGCAGACAGAGACATGCATCTTCGAATCAAATATTAAAGGAATCATTTAAAGTGTGTATGTTTCAATGTAAATATTAAAGGAATCATTTAAAGTGTGTATGTTTCAATGTAAATATTAAAGGAATCATTTAAAGCATGTATGTTTCAATGTAAATATTAAAGGAATCATTTAAAGTGTGTATGTTTCAATGTAAATATTAAAGGAATCATTTAAAGCGTGTATGTTTCAATGTAAATATTAAAGGAATCATTTAAAGCATGTATGTTTCAATGTAAATATTAAAGGAATCATTTAAAGTGTGTATGTTTCAATGTAAATATTAAAGGAATCATTTAAAGTGTGTATGTTTTAATGTAAATATTAAAGGAATCATTTAAAGCGTGTATGTTTCAATGTAAATATTAAAGGAATCATTTAAAGCGTGTATGTTTCAATGTAAATATTAAAGGAATCATTTAAAGCGTGTATGTTTTAATGTAAATATTAAAGGAATCATTTAAAGCGTGTATGTTTCAATGTAAATATTAAAGGAATCATTTAAAGCGTGTATGTTTCAATGTAAATATTAAAGGAATCATTTAAAGCGTGTATGTTTTAATGTAAATATTAAAGGAATCATTTAAAGCGTGTATGTTTCAATGTAAATATTAAAGGAATCATTTAAAGCATGTATGTTTCAATGTAAATATTAAAGGAATCATTTAAAGCGTGTATGTTTCAATGTAAATATTAAAGGAATCATTTAAAGCGTGTATGTTTCAATGTAAATATTAAAGGAATCATTTAAAGCGTGTATGTTTCAATGTAAATATTAAAGGAATCATTTAAAGCGTGTATGTTTTAATGTAAATATTAAAGGAATCATTTAAAGCGTGTATGTTTCAATGTAAATATTAAAGGAATCATTTAAAGCGTGTATGTTTTAATGTAAATATTAAAGGAATCATTTAAAGCGTGTATGTTTTAATGTAAATATTAAAGGAATCATTTAAAGCGTGTATGTTTCAATGTAAATATTAAAGGAATCATTTAAAGCGTGTATGTTTCAATGTAAATATTAAAGGAATCATTTAAAATGTGTATGTTTTAATGTAAATATTAAAGGAATCATTTAAAGCGTGTATGTTTTAATGTAAAAAGCTCTCTTAGTTCCCTTGTTGGTTTCTTAGTCACACGGTTCCTCTAGAACCAGCTAAGCATGTCAAATTAAACGCACCACCACATAACTCCCTCGGTCTTCAGGTACTTCAGAAAAATAAACACCGGTGCAGAAGTCAAAAGGGATTAGCCTCAAAATATAACAATAGGCTGAATATGAGTACAATACAATATCTAGATTTTAGTGAGGCCCAATGTTTTCAAGTATAAAGCAATGGACTGTACTATTGCCTTGCTTGCCAGGTGTATTGTATTAGAGACAGTTGAGGACAAACACTATAAATGAACATCAAACACAACTATATTGTATCCCAAAAATAATCAACCGTCCTGCTGTTCACATCATTATGGTACATCTGAGTTCTATGAACTGGACATTTGGTCAAACAAACCGTGAACGGCTCAACAATAAAATCATTTCAGTTTTCATTCTTTATTGAACATCTGTATTCATATCCCGTCACTCAAAATTACAAGAGTGACAATTTTTTCAATGCATCACCAGCAATAACTCATAACACCATCTCAATTAATTGTCTTTCCATGCCAGAGATGCAACAACACTTGGTTATGTGGCCAACCCCCGAGCAATGTTGTGCGGCTAATCACTGTTGATCTTGGCTACGACAATTGGCACGCTCGCCCTTTTCCCAGGGTGCCAAGGCCCACGTTGTCTCGTGTGACAGCTGAGTGAGTCACAGTGGGCCTGGCAGCCGACAAATAGAAGATGACTGGTCAAACCCAGAATTCAACCAATGGAGAGTGGAGCTGGTGGGAAGTGAGCGGAGGAACCTGTGAGGCCCACTTTCTCTCCTGCACGCCCTGCTACCCAGCTAATGACATCTACATCTATTGCCTCGGCTAGCTTCCTAATTCCACGTCTGCAGATCTTACGAAGACATCTTTTTCTTAAAGGGACATCTTTTTCTTACGAGGAAATCTTTTTCTTCAAGGGACATCTTTTTCTTACCAGGACATATTTTTCTTAAAGGGACATCTTTTTCTTTTTGCCTGCTCTTCTATCCACACGGAGTTTGAGCCGTAGAGATGTACAATACTACAGTATGTGTTCTAAGACTGTTTCTATGGTTTCAGCATGAAACCAAGGCTGGAATGTTATAAAGGATAGAGAAAGGGATGTATGATCATTATGAGAGGATAACCAGACATTATAAGGGGTCATACAGTACATGCTTGTCACAAGTCTTATAACAACATTATAACTGCATCCCAATGCATTATACCTGCAGGCAAGTAAAGGGTTACCAAGTATGCATACATATACTGTAGGCATAGGCCTGTGTCACTCAAGAGACAAAACTCATGTGCAGTGTAAATGGCATTAGCATGTCCTTTACTAACACCCCTAGCTTCTAAAAGAGCACTACACTGCTCTTCCGCACCAGTTTTGGTCCCACGTCGCTGAGATGTTAGGAAGTTATCAGCTCAGTCTGCCGTTCAAACACCCCCCAGAAGCACAAGGGACCGTCCACCTAATCTGAGACAGCACTTGACTTTTAACACATCCTCCAGCATGAGCACGACCCTCGGCATCCTCCTTCCGATACCTCCTCCTCACTCCTCCAGTCTCTTCCTGCCTCCAATAGCTGCCTTCTGTCTCCTCCTGCCTCCTCCAGCTTCCTCCTGTCTACCCCTACTTCCAACAGCATCGTCCTGTCTACCTCTACTTCCATCAGCATCCTCCTGTCTCCTCCTGCCTCTTCCAACAGCCTCCTCCTATCTCTTCCAACCTCCTCTAGCCTCATCCAGCCTCCTCCAGTCTCCTCCTATCCCACCAGCCTCCTCCTGCCTCCACTAGCCTGACATTTAATTTCCTACAACGCTGACCTTTATATTCAAACATCAGCGGCGGGGGAATACATATGCCTGTTTTGTTCATCCTCTCCAGTGTGTATGGCAGAGACTCAGACACAGCCATAAAATTGGGCGAATTAAATTGTAAAAGCGCAGATGTGTTATTTGGCTTGTTTTGAAGATTTACCTGCAATGTGGGCAGAGGTAGAGAAGGTAACAGCCATTCATTTTCCATGTCATGTTCATTCACACCGTTATGTTATGATGGTCATATTATGATCATAATCGGACTCAATGCTATGTCCTCAATAAAAATGCACACACCTTTTACCATTTACTGCTTAGAGATGCTGAGAGAGAATAGATCATACTGATCATGTCATGTATGGTTATATACACAGTCAGACAAAATGCCATGTCATCCACCAAACAGGTGGAAGTACAGTACCAGTCAAAAGTTTGGACACACCTACTGTACTCATTCAAGGGTTTTTCTTTATTTGTACTATTTTCTACATTGTAGAATAATAGTGAAGACATTAAAACTATGAAATAACACATATGGAATCATGTAGTAACCCCAAAAAGTCTTAAACAATTCAAATTATATTTTAGATTTTAGATTCTTCAAAGTAGCCACCCTTTGCAGGTCAGTTGTTTTGTGTCAAGGTAGGTGTGCTATACAGAAGATAGCCCTATTTGGGAAAATACCAAGTCCGTATTATGGCAAGAACAGCTCAAATAAGCAAAGAGAAACGACAGTCCATCATTACTTTAAAACATTAAGGTCAGTCAATCCAGAAAATGTCAAGAACTTTGAAAGTTTCTTCAAGTGCAGTCTCAAAAACCATCAAGCGCTATGATGAAACTGGCTATCATGACACATCTCAACATCAAATGTTCAGAGGAGACTGCGTGAATCAGGCCTTCATGGTCGAAATGCTGCAAAGAAACCACTAAGGACGCCAATAAGAAGAAGAGACTTGCTTGGGCCAAGAAACATGAGCAATGGACATTAGACTGGTGGAAATCTGTCCTTTGGTCTGATGAGTCCAGATTTTCTTTGTGAGACGCAGAGTAGGTGAACGGATGATCTCCACGTGTGGTTTCCACTGTGAAGCATGGAGGAGGAGGTGTGATGGTGCTTTGCTGCTGTGAAGCATGGAGGAGGAGGTGTGATTGTGTGGGGGTGCTTTGCTGGTGACACTGTCAGGGATTTATTTAGAATTCAAGGCACACTTAACCAGCATGACTACCACAGCATTCTGCTGCGATACGCCATCCCATCTGGTTTGTGCTTGGTGGGACTATCATTTGATTTTCAACAGAAAAATGACCCAACACACCTCCAGGCTCTGTTAGGGCTATTTGACCAAGAAGGAGAGTGATGGAGTGCTGCATCAGATGACCTGGCCTCCACAATAAACTGACCTCAACCCAATTGAGATGGTTTGGGATGAGTTGGATCGCAGAGTGAATGAAAAGCAGCCAAAAAGCGCTCAGCATATGTGGGAACTCTTTCAAGACTGTTGGAAAAGCATACCAGGTGAAGCTGTTTGAGAGAATGCCAAGAGTGTGCAGAGCTGTCATCAAGGCAAAGGGTGGCTACTTTGAAGAATCTAACATATAAAATCTATTTTGATTTGTTTAACATTTTGTTATTTGTTATTTCAAAGTTCTGATGCCTTCACTATTATCCTACAATGTAGAAAATTGTAAAAATAAAGAAAAACACTTGAATAAATAATGTGTGTCCAAACTTTTGATTGATACTGAGATTAGGTAGCCTAGTGGTTAGAGAATTGGGCCAGTAACCAAAAGGTTGCTAGATCGAATCCCAGGGCCGACAAGGTAAAAATCTGCTCCTGAGCCAGACAGTATTCCCCGGGTGCCGTGGATGTCAATTAAGGTAGAATTTCAGAGGGGTTGCTTTAAGTGCGGAAGACACATTTCAGTTGAATACATTCATTTGGACAACTGACTAGGTATCCCCCTTTATTGTACATGTATGTATTTTTCTATTTTTATGTGTGCTTGTTTTAAAATAGTCAAATTAATAAACTAAACTATTCCCTCACATTCTGCTCTGCCCCTTTTTGTATTCTGCTAAGCAATGTATGTTGCCTGTTGGAGGTAAAATTGTGTTGCCATGGCAACGAGCCTCACTTCTCATTCATGCCATCATCATGCCAAATCCTGTTGTAGAAAGAAGGAGAGAGGGAGAGTATAGAAGAGAGAAAGAGACAGAGGAAGAAAGAGAGGGAAGAGAGTGAGAGAATGAGAGAAAAAGAGAGAGCGAGAAAGAGAGAGAGAGAAAAGGGAAAGAGAGAAGAGAGATGAGAGAAAGAGAGAAGAGAAAAACAGACAGAAAGGGAGAGGGAGATAGAGAGAGAGAAAGAGAGAGATTCCTTCTCATGGAATTTCCTCATCCTCTTGTGAATTACTTTCCTCCTCTGCGATTCATCAGGATACAGCAGCTCGTCCTCAAATCCACCGGAGACCAGGGGGAAATTATTTACTCTGAGTAAATAATAATCTGGGGAGAATTCAATCCAAGGCCTCTCTCTCGGACGCGGCGAACACATCACTAAATAATTCAAACAGCACCAATTAGCCTTGAGTTAGTTCTAATCTGTTTGACCAATACGCTATGGTTTCCTCCTTCACAGGAATACTGACATGACGGCGAACGGACAGTCAGTCTGTGATGATGAAGAAGGCTGATAACGGCGAGGCTGACGACTAAGGTGTGAGCACTCGAGGCCAAGGCGGGGAAACACCGGGCGACTTGGCTGTTGCATTTCTCCTCTATGCTGTGTCAGGACGTATAAACACAGTCCTCCTTTATTTTATGTCGAAAGCTTGTAGTAGTAGAGTTGTCGGCAGTAGGGTTGTCGGCAGTAGGGTTGTCGGCAGTAGAGTTGTCGGCAGTAGGGTTGTCGGCAGTAGGGTTGTCGGCAGTAGGGTTGTCGGCAGTAGGGTTGTCGGCAGTAGGATTGTCGGCAGTAGGGTTGCCGGCAGTAGGGTTGTCGGCAGTAGGGTTGTCGGCAGTAGGGTTGTCGCAGTAGGATTGTCGGCAGTAGGGTTGCCGGCAGTAGGGTTGTCGGCAGTAGGGTTGTCGGCAGTAGGGTTGTCGGCAGTAGAGTTGTCGGTAGTAGAGTTGTCGGCAGTAGGGTTGTCGGCAGCAGGGTTGTCGGCAGCAGGGTTGTCGGCAGCAGGGTTGTCGGCAGTAGGGTTGTCGGTAGTAGAGTTGTCGGCAGTAGGGTTGTCTGCAGTAGAGTTGTCGGCAGTAGGGTTGTCGGCAGTAGGGTTGTCGGCAGCAGGGTTGTCGGCAGTAGGGTTGTCGGCAGTAGAGTTGTCGGCAGTAGGGTTGTCGGCAGTAGGGTTGTCGGCAGTAGGGTTGTCGGCAGTAGAGTTGTCGGCAGTAGAGTTGTCGGCAGTAGAGTTGTCCCATCAGTAGAGTTGTCGGCAGTAGGGTTTTGTCAGGAGTAGGGTTTTGTCGGCAGTAGGGTTTTGTCGGCAGTAGAATTTGTCGGGAGTAGAGTTGTCAGCAGTAGGGTTTGTCGGCAGTAGAGTTTTGTCGGCAGTAGGGTTTTGTCGGGAGTAGAGTTGTCAGCAGTAGAGTTGTCGGCAGTAGGGTTGTGATTTTCCTGTGTTTTATATATTTCCACACCATGAGGTGTGAAATGTTGAAAATTATGATAATACCCTTTTAGTGTAAGAGCTGTTAGAAAAGACCGCCTGAAATTTCAACTTGTTTTGGGGTTTTGGACCGCCTGGCAACATCACCAGGAGTTTTCTCTCTGCCAATAACAGCTAGTTTTCAGGTTACATATCCCTCCCATTAGGCCCCTCACTCAGACCACTACTAGACAGTCTTAGCAAAATTCTTGCTTAAGTATATATTTTTTGCTAATAAGCTATTCTTGACCATTTTAATTGAAAACAATCACAGTAAGGTACTTAAGGAAAAGCAGCCAACAAGTGCTCAACATATGTGGGAACTCCTTTAAGATTGTTGGAAAAGCATTCCAGGTGAAGCTGGTTGAGAGAATGCCAAGAGCTTGCAAAGCTGTCAAAGGCAAAGGGTGGCTACTTTGAAGAATCTTCAATATGAAATATATTTTGATTTGTTTAAAACTTTTTGGGTTACTACATGATTCGATATGTTTTATTCCATAGTTTGATGTCTTCACTATTATTCTACAATGTAAATACGTATGTGAACATATTGTAATAGGCTATGTAACCCTATTAGGTACGGCAAGGACAAGAAAAGCGGTTTGTGACACGGATATTGTACGAGTACTTCCAACTCTAACGGGGGAGTGAATGTTGTAAAGGGGAGTGTGAATTAGTTGTCACACATGGCCTTGTTAACATGCTATATGAATTGCAGGTACTTAACGAGAGAACGACCGCCTCGACTATTATACTTAGCAAGACGTCACGATGTGTGAAGTCGAGGCGAAGTCCGCTGAGCTGTCAAGAGTTTAATACGCTGTTAGCAGTCATGTGTCAAATATCAGCCTAGGTGAGATTCTGAGAATGGGGTGTTGGGATGGAGAGAAATAGGGAGAGAGAGAGAGACAGTTGGAAACAGAGAGAAATAGGTAGATAGAGAAAAAGGGAGAGAGAGAGAGAGGGAGAGAGAGTTGGAAAGAGAGAGAAATAGGGAGAGAGAGAGCGAGGAGGAGAGAGAGAGATAGGTAGGGAGAGAGAGAGATGGAAGAGAAGTCACCATTGATGAAATTAAGCGGATAAACAGTATGGGGGCACGGGAATCGGAGGCGTATACGGGGTGCACGATTAGATAAGGGCGTCCTGCTTGGTCGCCCGATCGGAAACAGCCAACATCAGGACACCGAGGGGGCTCTCATCCTATCATCAGCAGGAGTGAGGGGCGGAACGAGGCTACACCTCTGGGCCCCCTAACTAAAAGAGAGGGAGCATGGAGAGAGAGCGTGACGGAGGATGTTATGCCCCTACCTCCCTCCTCCTCACCGTCTCTCCCTCCCTTTCTTCCTCAGAATGACTGAACGGGATGCTACTTCCTATTTGCTGTAACACCGGGGCCATATAATTGCAACACTTCTAAGTAGCCTGGGATAATCCCCAAACGGCTTGACCCATCTGGTATCTGATCAGCTTCTGTTATCAACGATGAGAACGGAAGATAGCGATACATAGGCTTACTTATCCCAGTCTCTGCCAACACCAAATCCCCCCCCAGCTGAAGTGACTCTGTTATCGTTCAGCTAATAACTAGAAGAATGAATCCGCATGTCCTTGGACCACTGAGTATAATAATGGCAGCGTCTCATCATCGCGTCTTGTGTCCGTGATGCCAAAGCCATGATGTTGGAATGGTGGAAGTGATTAAAAAGTGAAAGGAGAGTTTCATTATTCATCAAAACAACGCTAGTAAACGACACACAATACAGACAGAATAATAGCAGACTGATTCTGCTCAAACAATAGGACTTGTTATCTGTCATTTTGGCAAATGATTGGATTTACACACACACACACACACACACACACACACACACACACACACACACACACACACACACACACACACACACACACACACACACACACACACACACACACACACACACACACACACACACACACACACACACACACACACACACACACACACACACACACAAACACACACAACACCCACCACCCACTAGGAGAGTGAACTTAACTCTGCAGCCAGTCCAGTCTGCCCTGAGGAGGGTTAAGTTAAACCCCATGCAGGCTGGTGTCCTGGAAATGTCATGCGTGAGCCACTGAACAGAAAAGAGAGAGAGAGCTATAGCAGAGAGCGAGAGAGGTAGAGAGGAATCGGAGAGAGAGCAAGCAATAGTAGAGAGAGAGAGATAATGAGGGATCGGAGAGAGAGGAGCAAGAAAGAGAAAGAGAGAGAGAGAGAGAGAGGAGCGAGAAAGAGTAGAGCGAGAGAGAGAAAAAGAGAGAGAGAGCAAAGGGGAGGAGTGACCAGCCAGGCAGAAAGGAGGAGAGGAGGAGTGAGGGGAACAGCAGGTACCAAATCCAGGCAGAGAGGAGAGAGCAGTGACCAGCCATGCCTCCATGATGGATGGGACTCATCCAGGAAACCACTGTACTGAACCTGGCAAAGACAAGCACAATAAAAGCTCTAGATAATGTGCTACCGTCGCAAAACACAGCCGGTCAGAGAGCGTTATCCATTAAACATGAAAGGGGCTGACAGAGACAGTGACAACCGGGCACCTGCAATGTGATGAGTCTGAAAGAGTCCATCACGGCTCGTCCTCTTTTTACCCAGCAGCCACCTCTCCTCCCCCACTGACAGATGCTGGCTGTGTGGTATTCAGACGCGTCTCACGCACATGTAATCACGGCCCACACAGCTAACCTCTGTTCCAGCGAATTCCATCACTGGTTCCTCACTGAACACCTTATCTTATTTGGGCAGCTCTTCCCCTCTGGGTGAAGTTGTTAATTAGTTTCTTGCCCTCACTCCTTTCCTGTTCTTTCTTCCCCCCTCCCATCCTCCTCCCCTCCTTCACCTCCTGCTCTTAGCCAGGTGTCTGCTATGTTGCTGATTCTTTTATAGCGACGACTGTCAAGTCTCTTTCCCTATGCAGACCTAGCAAGAAGAAGGAACTGAGAAACAATAGCTGCTTTGTCACAATGCCAAGTGGCGAATAAACACAAGTGTCTCATTCAGAACGGAGCTGATACAGATAGATGCATCCCCCCCCCCAGGTGAAAAGACACCCGGCTCGAGTGTTTTAAAAACAGTCCTGCGAGTCTGAAAGAATCTGTGCAGCCAGTGAAAATGTGCTTCACTATGCTGAAAATATCGCTGAGCGTGTCGTGTGAGAGAATGTCGACCCCAATATGTGGAACCACTGGGCAGAACACCTGACGTGTATACAGAACCTAAATAAATAAATAAAATAAAAGTCTAAATGTCCTCAGTACCCTGCAGTGATGACTAACAGCATGCAAGACTGGGAAGTTTGTTTCCAAATAAATCAGGAAAAATAAACAAATATAAAAATAGAATGGAACAAATTAGTTTCATGTTTTTATTTGACTTAGTGTTGACTTTGAGCGCCGGTGGGTGGCGACCAGGCAATGACAAACCTGACGGGGAATAAATCACGCCGTGTGATGCCATTAGAAGTGGCTGAGGACTCTGTCATTCCAGCTGTGCGCTGACAGTGCTGAAGGTGAGGGAGAAGGAATGGTGAACGGAGAAGACGGCAACCGGAATGCCATCCCTAACCGGAACACCACAGACAAGGAGGGTGGGGGTTGCTTTAAAGGAATGAAATGCTTTCTGCTAGTTTCCTCTGGTCGTCTATGAAGGGGGAGTGACCCCCAACAGCAGAATGCCACACACAGTCAGAAAGGACAAATTCTAATGTCTTCACAAGTACATCATGCACAGGCTTTAGCAGGATGGAATATGTTAGGTCTCAGGATCATATTTCTGCAATGACTACAGTATCTTCTTGGTGTTCATCTCTTTCTGCAAAAAAATTTAAATACTGCAAAATAAGGGCATTTTCTGCAACGAATACTGTCAAAGTCACTACTTGGCTAGAATGACAAAACCTGATTCACTCTCATGGGTGACAACCGAATGAGGAAGTACTGTGTGCTACAGATAATTGCTCTCGCCTTTGAGACAAAAGTAGACCTTAAAAGGTGAAACTGACAAAACCTAGAGCATGAAAAGTCAAGGTGAAGGCCTAACTGTCCCCACTCACCTGTTTGATCCCCAGTCGGTAGGCCACGATGCGATCCACAGACAGCGGGTTCTGCTGGGTCCACTGTAGCTTGAAGCCGTAGACCCTGGGCCGGTTCTGCCACAACGCACTGTACGTGTCATAGTAGAACTCTGGGGCATAGGCCCTCCCTGTAACAAAGAAAATAAAAGCAGACTGGTTTTAGCATGGGCTGCGTGTGTGGGTGCTTCTATTTGTCCTATTGCAGACCTACTCAGTATACACCGAGTATACTAAACGGTAAAGGACACCTTCCTAATATTGAGTTGCACCACCCCCATATGCCCTCAGAACAGCCTCAATTTGTCGGTGCACCGTACTCTTCTACAGCTAAACATGTATTCTTGTGGATATATATATATATATATGGAGAGCACTGTCGCTGTAGCATTGAAGCTTTACTTTTCCCAATGCTGCCCACAAATAGAACATGCAGAAAGAAAGCCAGTGGTTCAAAGAACGCACTGACACAAAACTACGCAGTCGAGAAGAAGAGGGCAAAAAGCTGACAAGCCATGGAAAAACAGCTTAGCGAAAAAGACCTGTCTCGTTCTTGAAATCCTAACTTGTTACTAGAGAAGCGGGAAGAGGTGCACAGGAGCTTTAGAGTGTGCCTGTTAACACACAGGGTAATGGATTAGTCCAAAGCAGACGTTAATGTGACATTGAGGAGCGGTCTATCTACCACATATATTTGATATTACAGTGAGTCGTGATACAACAACATATCAGCGTCTCACATTCCAGCTATGTAAGTTAAATGAATCATTCTAGCAATGTGAGTTAGATGAATCATTCTAGCTATGTGAGTTAAATGAATCATTCTAGCTATGTGAGTTAAATGAATCATTCTAGCAATGCGAGTTAGATGAATCATTCTAGCTATGTGAGTTAGATGAATCATTCTAGCTATGTGAGTTAGATGAATCATTCTAGCTATGTGAGTAAGATGAATCATTCTAGCTATGTGAGTTAAATGAATCATTCTAGCAATGCGAGTTAGATGAATCATTCTAGCTATGTGAGTTAGATGAATCATTCTAGCTATGTGAGTAAGATGAATCATTCTAGCTATGTGAGTTAGATGAATCATTCTAGCTATGTGAGTTAGATGAATCATTCTAGCTATGTGAGTAAGATGAATCATTCTAGCTATGTGAGTTAAATGAATCATTCTAGCAATGCGAGTTAGATGAATCATTCTAGCTATGTGAGTTAGATGAATCATTCTAGCTATGTGAGTAAGATGAATCATTCTAGCTATGTGAGTTAGATGAATCATTCTAGCTATGTGAGTTAGATGAATCATTCTAGCTATGTGAGTAAGATGAATCATTCTAGCTATGTGAGTTAGATGAATCATTCTAGCTGTGTGAGTTAGATGAATCATTCTAGCTGTGTGAGTTAGATGAATCATTCTAGCTATGCGAGTTAGATGAATCATTCTAGCTATGTGAGTTAGATGAATCATTCTAGCTATGTGAGTTAGATGAATCATTCTAGCTATGTGAGTTAGATGAATCATTCTAGCTATGTGAGATGGATGAATCATTCTAGCAATGTGAGTTAGATGAATCATTCTAGCTATGTGAGTAAGATGAATCATTCTAGCTATGTGAGTTAGATGAATCATTCTAGCTATGTGAGTTAGATGAATCATTCTAGCTATGTGAGTTAGATGAATCATTCTAGCTATGTGAGTTAGATGAATCATTCTAGCAATGTGCGTTAGATGAATCATTCTAGCAATGTGAGTTAGATGAATCATTCTAGCTATATGAGTTAGATGAATCATTCTAGATATGTGAGTTAGATGAATCATTCTAGCTATGTGAGTTAGATGAATCATTCTAGCTATGTGAGTTAGATGAATCATTCCAGCTATGTGAGTTAGATGAATCATTCTAGCTATGTGAGTTAGATGAATCATTCTAGCTATGTGAGTTAGATGAATCATTCTAGCTATGTGAGTTAGATGAATCATTCCAGCTATGTGAGTTAGATGAATCATTCTAGCAATGTGAGTCAGATGAATCATTCTAGCTATGTTAGTTAAATGACTCATTATAGCTATGTGAGTTAAATGAATCATTCTGGCTATGTGTGTTACATGAATCATTCTAGCTATGTGAGTTAGATGAATAATTCTACTGTAGCTCGTTGAGTTAGATGAATCATTCTAGCTATGTGAATTAGATGAATCATTCTAGCTATGTGAGTTAGATGAATCATTCTAGCTATGCGAGTTAGATGAATCATTCTAGCTATGCGAGTTAGATGAATCATTCTAGCTATGTGAGTTAGATGAATCCGTTTCATATCTTGACATGAATGTGACATTAATATCTAATATCTCATATATCGGCAGGTAGCCTAGTGGTTAGAGCGTTGGGCCAGTAACCGAAAGGTTGCTAGATCAAATCCCTGAGCTGACAAGGTAAAAGTCTGTCTTTCTGCCACTGAACAAGGCAGTTAACCCACTGTTCCCAGGTAGGCCGTCATTGTAAATAAGAATGTGTTCTTAACTGACTTGCCTGGTTAAATAAAAAAAACAATGAGTCATGATACAACACAATAAAATAAAAAACTTTTACTAAAAACAAATATTTGATTTCACTTGATGCCAGCTAGGTCAATATAATTCCAAACTTTGTGTGATTGAAAGAAAACAAAGTTACCTAAAATCATCCATCTCCCATCTATAATTTACAATGAAAACATGGATGTGTTGTTTGTAGACGGAATATATAGTCTATAAGTAAGAATGTAATACTCACTGTATACATGGATGCGTTGTCTGAAGTCACAACATAGTCTATGGATGCCTTTATAACAGTCACACGATGATGACCACAAAGTCATTGAGATCAACGGGAGTATGACTTCAGAGAGAAGCACTTGAAAGCATATTGGCTATTTCTTTCTTTCTATTGTATTTAAAAAAAATACATATTTAACCTTTATTTATTTAACAAGTCAGTTAAATAAGAACAAATTCTTATTTACAAAGATGGCCTACCAAAAGGCAAAAGGCCTCCTGCGAGGACGTGGGCAGGGATTAAAAATACAAATAAATGAAATAAAAATATAGGACAAAACAGAGATCACGGCAAGAGAGACAACACAACATGAAAACAACAACATGGTAGCAACACAACATGACAACAACATGGTAGCAACACAACATGACAACAACATGGTAGCAACACAACATGAAAACAACAACATGGTAGCAACACAACATGAAAACAACAACATGGTAGCAACACAACATGAAAACAACAACATGGTAGCAACACAACATTACAACAACATGGTAGCAACACAACATGACAACAACATGGTAGCAACACAACATGAAAACAACAACATGGTAGCAACACAACATTACAACAACATGGTAGCAACACAACATGACAACAACATGGTAGCAACACAACATGACAACAACATGGTAGCAACACAACATGACAACAACATGGTAGCAACACAACATGAAAACAACAACATGGTAGCAACACAACATTACAACAACATGGTAGCAACACAACATGACAACAACATGGTAGCAACACAACATGAAAACAACAACATGGTAGCAACACAACATTACAACAACATGGTAGTAACACAACATGACAACAACAACATGGTAGCAACACAACATGAAAACAACAACATGGTAGCAACACAACATTACAACAACATGGTAGCAACACAACATGACAACAACATGGTAGCAACACAACATGACAACAACATGGTAGCAACACAACATGACAACAACATGGTAGCAACACAACATGACAACAACATGGTAGCAACACAACATGAAAACAACAACATGGTAGCAACACAACATGGTAGCAACACAACATGACAACAACATGGTAGCAACACAACATGACAACAACATGGTAGCAACACAACATGACAACAACATGGTAGCAACACAACATGACAACAACATGGCAGCAACACAACATGGTAGCAACACAACATGACAACAACATGGTAGCAACACAACATGACAACAACATGGTAGCAACACAACATGACAACAACATGGTAGCAACACAACATGACAACAACATGATAGCAACACAACATGACAACAACATGGTAGCAACACAACATGACAACAACATGGTAGCAACTGTCATGACGTTGGGTTGGGGGTAGGTTTACGACAGTCATAAATACCTCTTTCCCCCTTTTTCTCTCTCCCAACTATAACTGATGTGACATAAGGAAACCCATGGGTTAACATAGAGATTCTGGGTAACATCAGAAGTTGGGGGAAATTAACTATATTCTGGTAATCCAACCAACTGTACATATGCGGTGGTACTTAAGGTATATTATGTCAGTTCGCTTGCCCTCTGACACATTCTCATCAATGATAGAATGACATAAACGCTACTGTGAAAAGTCAAAACGTCAGAGGTATCGGATTCACATGGAATTGTTGTTTAATTCAAATGTTTGAATATGACATTATTTGTGAAGAGATGAAATGTAATTTTAGCTTCCAAATGAGAGATCTGTGCTTTCATAAGTTTCTCTGCTCACAGTGGTCCGCCCCTGTGAAGAGGAATGGGTTATAAACCTTTCAGACACACCCCTCTCCCTCCACTATAAAAGCCATTTTCCCAGAAAATAACTTCCTGTTCCGGGTACTCTAGGATAACGATCCAGGGTCAGAATGGTTCAGATAATCACTATAGATGAAGCCAACATCAGCATGGACTTTGATTGTGAATGAGACATTCTCCAAAGGACAGAGGACTCGGGTTGGCGATACGGCCTTCCATCTACCACCAACCTACCGAAGCGCAGCTCAGAGTAAATATGTATTGCATTTTCTTCTTCAAATGGGCGGTAATTTAGAATGCATAAGATACTATATTTACGAGAGCACAGCTTTTGCCCTGTTCCGAGTCTCCCGCTCTTTCACTAAGACTCAGCCCCTTTTCTTTGTGTAACAAGCTGCCATATCTACTCCGCCCGCTAGGGACGTTTTCTGTATGACGTAATTTGTGATCAAGTTATGATTTAATTGTGTATGTGTGTTTCTGTGTGATTAGTTAGGTATTTAGTAAATAAATAATTAAACCCAATTTTGTATTGCTGATTCAACTTGTTAGCCATGATTCTTGCAGATAATCAAGGACTTAGAACTTTCAGATGAGACTGAATATAATGACGATTAATGTGACTGCTATTTAGTAAAATATTACTAAATCTTTAAGAGTTTATTCGAAAGATAACAGCTCTATAAATATTCTTTCGTGGTGTCCCTCTCTAGTTAATTCATATTTACATGATTAGTTCAATCAGGTAATATTAATTACGGAGAAATTATTTTATAGAATAGCATGTCATAGCAATTAATCTGGCATAGTCAAAGACACGACACAACACAACATGACAACAACATGGTAGCAACACAACATGGTAGCAACACAACATGACAACAACATGGCAGCAACACAACATGGTAGCAACACAACATGACAACAACATGGTAGCAACACAACATGACAACAACATGGTAGCAACACAACATGGTAGCAGCACAACATGGTAGCAGCACAAAACATGGTACAAACATTATTGGTCACAGACAACAGCACAGAGGGCAAGAAGGTAGAGACAACAATACATCACGCAAAGCAGCCACAACTGTCAGTAAGAGTGTCCATTATTGAGTCTATGAATGAAGAGATTTAAGATAAAACTGTCTAGTTTTATAAGCTACAAGATTAGACTCAGCAGGGACTGGACCCGGAGTGACCTCTCCCATCTGACCCCTCCCATACGACCCCCTCCCATCTGACCCCTACTTTAGACACACAAACGAAAAGGTCACCAGGTGGTGGGTAGCTTACACACTCCAGTCTAATCTTACCTGTCCACACACACACACACACACACACACACACACACACACACACACACACACACACACACACACACACACACACACACACACACACACACACACACACACACACACACACACACACACACACACACAGTACCTGTCCAAACAGAGGTACTACACACACTCTGAACTCTACATGGTTATACAGTGGGTGTTACAAAATAACTTCACGTATGGTAAAACAGACGATATCTGATATCTTTACATTTTAGTCATTTAGCAGACACTCTTATCCAGAGCCTATTAGGTAAGGCTGATATGAGGGATGGGAACCATGGCTTAAGTAAGGCTTTGGTCTTTGGTAACTGGGACATGAAGCCACATTTTTCCGTGGGTGGAGAGCTGAGTTGCTGCTACAGCAGAGTCCAGCCTCACAGTTACCCCCCGTCATCAATATTTCACAACCAACTCCTCAGAAATGTGAAGCTGTCCTCTTGTCAAACGTTCATTACCAGCCACTACCGCAGCAATGTTACTGCTATGCTAGAGATTCATTACCAGCCACTACCGCAGCAATGTTACTGCTATGCTAGAGATTCATTACAAGTCACTACCGCAGCAATGTTGCTTCTATGCTAGAGATTCATTACCAGCCACTACCGCAGCAATGTTACTGCTATGCTAGAGATTCATTACAAGCCACTACCGCAGCAATGTTACTGCTATGCTAGAGATTCATTACCAGTCACTACCGCAGCAATGTTACTGCTATGCTAGAGATTCATTACCAGCCACTACCACAGCAATGTTACTGCTATGCTAGAGATTCATTACCAGCCACTACCGCAACAATGTTACTGCTATGCTAGAGATTCATTACCAGCCACTATCGCAGCAATGTTACTGCTATGCTAGAGATTCATTACCAGCCACTACCGCAGCAATGTTACTGCTATGCTAGAGATTCATTACCAGCCACTACCGCAGCAATGTTACTGCTATGCTAGAGATTCATTACCAGCCATTACCGCAGCAATGTTA
Source organism: Salvelinus fontinalis (assembly GCF_029448725.1). Lineage (NCBI taxonomy): Eukaryota > Metazoa > Chordata > Actinopteri > Salmoniformes > Salmonidae > Salvelinus > Salvelinus fontinalis. Next base: position 6,243,506 of record NC_074679.1, read on the forward strand.
CTGCTATGCTAGAGATTCATTACCAGCCACTACCGCAGCAATGTTACTGCTATGCTAGAGATTCATTACCAGCCACTACCGCAGCAATGTTACTGCTATGCTAGAGATTCATTACCAGTCACTACCGCAGCAATGTTACTGCTATGCTAGAGATTCATTACCAGCCACTACCACAGCAATGTTACTGCTATGCTAGAGATTCATTACCAACCACTACCGCAGCAATGTTACTGCTATGCTAGAGATTCATTACCAGTCACTACCGCAGCAATGTTACTGCTATGCTAGAGATTCATTACCAGTCACTACCGCAGCAATGTTACTGCTATGCTAGAGATTCATTACCAGCCACTACCACAGCAATGTTACTGCTATGCTAGAGATTCATTACCAGCCATTACCGCAGCAATGTTACTGCTATGCTAGAGATTCATTACCAGCCACTACCGCAGCAATGTTACTGCTATGCTAGAGATTCATTACCAGCCACTACCGCAGCAATGTTACTGCTATGCTAGAGATTCATTACCAGCCATTACCGCAGCAATGTTACTGCTATGCTAGAGATTCATTACCAGCCACTACCGCAGCAATGTTACTGCTATGCTAGAGATTCATTACCAGTCACTACCACAGCAATGTTACTGCTATGCTAGAGATTCATTACCAGCCATTACCGCAGCAATGTTACTGCTATGCTAGAGATTCATTACCAGCCATTACCGCAGCAATGTTACTGCTATGCTAGAGATTCATTACCAGCCACTACCGCAGCAATGTTACTGCTATGCTAGAGATTCATTACCAACCACTACCGCAGCAATGTTACTGCTATGCTAGAGATTCATTACCAGTCACTACCGCAGCAATGTTACTGCTATGCTAGAGATTCATTACCAGCCATTACCGCAGCAATGTTACTGCTATGCTAGAGATTCATTACCAGCCATTACCGCAGCAAAGTTACTGCTATGCTAGAGATTCATTACCAGCCACTACCGCAGCAATGTTACTGCTATGCTAGAGATTCCTTACCAACCACTACCGCAGCAATGTTACTGCTATGCTAGAGATTCATTACCAGCCATTACCGCAGCAATGTTACTGCTATGCTAGAGATTCATTACCAGCCACTACCGCAGCAATGTTACTGCTATGCTAGAGATCCATTACCAACCACTACCGCAGCAATGTTACTGCTATGCTAGAGATTCTGCTATCATGCAATCAGAAGGCACCCAGAACTTGTGCACATTGTAACGTCTGTCACGAGACACACACACACTCACACATGCTAGCAGATACCAATAGACTTCCATTCATTGCGCTAACGCTAGCTAGAATTGGCTCGCGAAACTACCTCTAACTTTCTTCATACTGGACACAGAGACATAAAAATAGTACCCACAAGTTCACGTGACATTGGGGAAGTAGACAAAGGGACCTCATTGCCACAATCCTGAAGTATCCCTTTATGGTTTGTCAACAACTTGCTTTCATGTGACTGAACTCCTCAACAAAAAAAAACACAGAAATATCAAACATTAGTCATTTATAAATGCAGCAGGAGTGTTGTCTGGAGACGAACGCTCTATACCAAAGATTCAAACAACTGCCAGGATCAAGAGAGGGAGTCTTTGAGCCACACACTATTATCAGGAAGACAGACAGGTTTTTCTTGCTTTCCTTAAATGTTGGACAGTCAAATAGTTTCAGGAGTGCCGTACAGGAAGACAAGGTGACTTTCTAATATAACAAGTGGACCTGGGTTTTCGTGTTCCCTAAATTGCTGACATTTTCTTTTGGGTGGAGGGCAAGATAGGGAGTGCAGTAATCCTCTCTCCTTGTGGCTGCTGTGCAGGACAGAAAATTGACAATGCAAATCCGAGTTGGGGCTAATATGACTCTGGAAAGACTTGAGCAGTGATTCGGCTGTACTTCTTGATCTGCAGACTCTGAACACTTATCAACAGTAAAACGTTGTAGTCATTTCTCCCATCCATTGAGCGTCTAATGTTGAAAAAGCTTGAAAGCAAAAGGGAAAAATATCACAGTGACGACTTCTCCCTGCTGATTCTGCTCTATGTCGACATATGAAGTTGTCTCCTGGGAACAATAACGTTACTAGAATTTGAATGTAATATGACATCTCATTGAAAGATAAGTGTTTTCCTATGTCAACACTTCTGAGGAAAACAGGGTGTTTTTACATACCACTGTGTCAACACCTCTGAGGAATAAACTAATACCAAAACACTGAGCGCTAAGAACACTAATACCAAAACACTGAGAACACTAATACCAAAACACTGAGAACGCTTATACTAAAACACTGAAAGCTAAGAACAATAATACCAAAACACTGAGAACGCTTATACTAAAACACTGAAAGCTAAGAACAATAATACCAAAACACTGAGAACGCTTATACCAAAACACTGAAAGCTAAGAACACTAATACCAAAACACTGAGAACGCTTATACCAAAACACTGAAAGCTAAGAACAATAATACCAAAACACTGAGAACACTAATATCAAAACACTGAGAACACTAATACCAAAACACTGAGAACGCTAATACCAAAACACTGAGAACACTAATACCAAATCACTGAGAACACTAATACCAAATCACTGAGAACGCTTATACTAAAACACTGAGAACACTAATACCAAAACACTGAGAACACTAATACCAAAACACGGAGAACGCTTATACCAAAACACTGAGAACGCTAATACGAAAACACTGAGAACGCTAATATCAAAACACTGAAAGCTAAGAACAAAAATACCAAAACACTGAGAACAATAATACCAAAACACTGAGAACACTAATGCCAAAACACTGAGAACGCTAATACGAAAACACTGAAAGCTATGAACAATAATACCAAAACACTGAGAACAATAATACCAAAACACTGAGAACGCTAATATCAAAACACTAAGAACAATAATACCAAAACACTGAGAACACTAATACCAAAACACTGAGAACGCTAATATCAAAACGCAGAGAACACTAATACCAAAACACTGAGAACGCTTATACCAAAACACTGAAAGCTAAGAACAATAATACCAAAACACTGAGAACACTAATACGAAAACACTGATAACGCTAATACCAAAATGCAGAGAACACTAATACGAAAACACTGAGAACGCTAATACCAAAACGCAGAGAACACTAATACCAAAACGCAGAGAACACTAATACCAAAACGCAGAGAACACTAATACCAAAACGCAGAGAACACTAATACGAAAACACTGAGAACGCTAATACCAAAACGCAGAGAACACTAATACCAAAACACTGAGAACGCTAATATCAAAACGCAGAGAACACTAATACCAAAACACTGAGAACGCTAATATCAAAACGCAGAGAACACTAATACCAAAACACTGAGAACGCTAATACCAAAACACTGAAAGCTAAGAACACAAATACCAAAACACTGAGAACACTAATACCAAAACACTGAGAACACTAATACCAAAAGACTGAGAGTTAAAAACACTAATACCAAAACACTGAGAACTAAGAACACTAATACCAAAACCCTAATGCACCCCATTTTTATTTCCAGAGGTGTTAATCATTACAATGACATCTTGCATGTTCAAACATATATTAATTATTATGAATGCATCATCAGCCTGTCATCTAGTCAATAAATCATTGAAATTCCTTGCGTATGTCTGCTGCTAGCAGTGAAAACAAGCAACACTTTGTCGTGTCGCAGATAAGCAGCTTATTAGGTTTTTATAAATGTTTTTTATAAGGGCTGACAAGGCCATCTCCATGGGATACATTTCATTAGAATAGACAGAGAGTGGATTCTACTTGTCTCCGGGTATTGACAATGAGGTATTGATAATGGGAGTCTCGCTGCAACCAACAGCAATCACAGAAAGTGAACGTGAATCGAATCAATACGTTGGGTGAATCCCAAATGGCACCCTATTCCCTATGGGCCCTGGTCAAAAGTAGTGCACTAAGTAGGGTGCCTTTTGGGATGCAGCCGGGATGCAGCCGTGTCCAGGAGTAGTGAGGAAAGTGAAGGGGCAGCTCTCCATTGATGCACAATTCTCGGTTAGCCACTGCTTGTTACTATTTACAGGTCTGACTGGTACATACAGTGCATTTGGAAAGTATTTAGACCCCTTGACATTTTCCACATTTTGTTAAGTTACAGCCTTATTCTAAAATGGATTAAATACATGTTTTCCTCATCAACCTACACACAATACCCCATAATGACAAAGCAAAAACTGGTAAAAAAAAACAACAACTTATTGACATAAGTATTCAGACCCTTTGCTATGAGACTCGAAATTGAGCTCAGGTGCATCCTGTTTCCATTGATCATCCTTGAGATGTTTCTACAACTTGATGGGAGTCCACCTGTGGTAGATTCAATTGATTGGACATGATTTGGAAAGGCACACACCTGTCTATATAAGGTCCCACAGTTGACAGTGCATGTCAGAGCAAAAACCAAGCCATGAGGTCGAAGGAATTGTCCATAGAGCTCAGAGACAGGATTGTGTCAAGGCACAGATCTCGGAAAGTGTACCAACAAATTTCTGCAGCTTTGAAGGTCCCCAAAAACACAGTGGCCTCCATCATTCTTAAATGGAAGAAGTTAGGAACCACCAAGACTCTTCCTAGAGTTGACCGCTCGGCTTAACTGAGCAATCGGGGGAGAAGAGCCTTGGTCAGGGAGGTGACCAAGAACTCGATGGTCACTCTGAAAGAGCTCCAGAGTTCCTCTGTGGAGATGGGAGAACATTCCAGAAGGACAACCATCTCTGTAGCACTCCACCAATCAGACCTTTATCATAGAATAGCCAGACAGAAGCCACTCCTCAGTAAAAGGCACATAACTAGGATTTTGCCAAAAGGCACCCAAAGGACTCTCAGACCATGAGAAACAAGATTTTCTGGTACCATCCCTACGGTGAAGCATGGTGGTGGCAGCATCATGCTGTGGGGATGTTTTTCAGCAGCAGGGACCAGGAGACTAGTCAGGATCAAGGAAAAGATAAACGGCGCAAAGTACAGAGAGATACTTGATGAAAACCTGCTCCAGAGCGCTCAAGACCTCAGACTGGGGCGAAGGTTCATCTTCCAACAGGACAAATACCCTAAGCACATAGCGAAGACAACGTAGGAATGGCTTCAGGACAAGTCTCTGAATGTCCTTGAGTGGCCCAGCCAGAGCCCAGACTTGAACACGATCGAACATCTCTGGAGAATCCTGAAAATAGCTTTGCAGCAACGCTCCCCATCCAACCTGAGAGAGCTTGAGAGGATCTGCAGAGAAGAATGGGAGAAACTCCCCAAATATAGGTGTGCCTAGCTTGTAGCGTCATACCCAAGAAGACTCAAGGCTGTAACTGCTGCCAAATATGCTTCCGTGAAGGGTCTGAATACTTATGTAAATGTGCAATTTCAGTAAAAAAAAATGTTTTATACATTTTTTTTTTTTGCTTTGTCATTATGAGGTATTGTGGTAGATTTTTTAGAATAAGTCTGTAACGTAACAAAATGTGGAAAAAGTCAAGGGGCCTGAATACTTTTCCACCGCAACCAAAAGCAGTGAATTACACACATTACAGTAGAGTGTACTAACGTTTGATTCTCTTTCAAGGTAAGACATTGGACATGTATGGAGACAATAGAGGAGAATAGGATTAGAAATTGATCAGTATTGGTCTCAATATCAACACTAGCAGACCACTTAGTATCAAACAATCTACTAAGCGCAAAGCAAGTATAGAAACTGGAACGGCCAACGTCGTCTGTCGTACACACCTGTGACTAAGAACCTGCAGGCACCCGCCCCGGCCTCGTTGGTCACTTCACAGGTGTACTCCCCGTAGCCCTCCCTGTTGAGGGCTCTGACGTGGTAGTCAGTCTCGTCGCGCTGGTCCAACTGGCCCATGGTCAGCAGCCGGGTGCCCAGCTTCCACTCGTACTTGAGCACCTTGGACGGGTGGGCCCGCAGCATGCGGCAGTTGAGGGTGAAAGCGCGGCCCAAACCCTGGCGAATCTCTGTGAACAGTGGCTCTACTGCCGGCGGATCTATGGAGAGGAAGACAGAAGGCCAGAGTCAGACAGGCGGGGAGGGAGACAAAGGCTGGATCCCAAATCAATCACTATCCCTTGTACTATATCAGTCAGGCAAAGAGTAGTAATGAACCTGTCCTAAAATAACCCCTAGCCCCTATGGATATCTGATTTTGGTAGGTGCAATATGGTAATTGCTTCCCCGTATTGTTTACACCTATCAACTCCTCTCAGATCTACAGGAGTGCCTCGGGAGTAGGGGGGTATAGAGGACTAGCAGGCGATTTGGAATTCAGCAAAACTGTCCTCCAAACACAGGCAGCATCCCGAGCCTCGTTCCGTACGTCAAACCAAACATAATCCTCTGCATTCAGAAGTTCCCAGGGCTTTAAAGATCCCTTATTTATCCAGCCTTTATATTATCTACCGCAGTAATTATCCCTAATGCACCAGTAATGAGATGCCACTAGACGTGGCTTTATCAATTATCCACTACGACTTCACTGGAAAGTGCTAAAATGTTCCTGTCGCACTTTGGTGCACACCTAGCAAACTCGGTTACGCCGCGGGAGTCAGAGTCCAGTATATGGGCAAAACAGGCTACAGGCTAACATGAGAAGGCTAACATGAAAATGCTAACATGAGAACTCAGAAGTCACAAGTCTAGGATACCAGAGCTTCTTGTCTGCAGCTTAACAACCTTTGACTGACTGGCATTGCACAAAAAATACATGGAATTAGTTATTGTATTGTTGTTTTATGCAAGGCTCTTTAGCAGGAGATATTTTGAGGGCCTCTGAGATATTTTTCCTGTTTCATGTCTAATTTTGAGAACTCTCAGAGGAACTGTCCTCTATTAACTCGACTGAGCTTACTGCTTGAATACACAGAATGGCTGGGTGAATCCATAGGGACCATCTTCCGCTCTGAGAAAAACGAGCGTGATTCACAGAATTTCTGAGTGGCACCATACGAGATTATACTCCAGAAACACTTAAAGGAACATTTCTCCGGAATTGCAAATATACTTCATCTTATGGATACCTAGAAAGTAGTCTGTAGAGCCCGAAGGTCAGTGACCCAAGACGTTTGTTTCCAGCTTAGCAACAGCATATTAGAGTGCAAAAGCGTGGAAGTGGTAGGATCCCTGTTAGCATGCTACAGCCCAGCTAGCACCTAACCACCACTATCCACAACGAGGCTTCAGGCAAGCCTCCCTTAGGCCACCGTCTGAAAGTTAATATTACTACACCTAAATTAACTAACTTCAAAATGTTCTAGTCACATACAATATGCGTGGAATTTTGGAGCAGCAATCCCTTTTGATTGTAAAGTAGATAAATACTGTCCTATGACAAGCCTATAAAATTCAAACATCCTCAACAATGCAAAATGCAACTGGCTCCAGAGAATAACATAACATGACATTTAACTTCATACAAGGAAGTGAACTTTAGAAAAACAAAGCTTAGTATTTTCCTCCTGAAAGCCACCCACATTACATTTTTAGAACGAAATGGTGCTACCTAGAACCTATAAGGGTCCTTTCGGCTGTCCTCATAGGAGAACCCTTTGTAGAATTATTTTTGGTACTAAGTAGAAGCCTTTGGGTTCCATGTAGAAGCGTTTCCACAGAGGGTTCTACATGAAACCCAAAAGGGTTCTACTTGGAACCCCACATTTCTTTCCTATGGGGACAACCGAAGAGTGTATTCATTATTGGTGTAAGGTTAGTACTTATTATTTACTGCAGGGATTAAAACAAACGAAGTAGAACAAAAAGGCCTAAACAAAAGCAAAAAAAAAGGAAAAAGAAAACCTTAAAGGCACAATCTGTTATTTCAACAGACTGATCATGACCCTGTTTTGGTAAGCTGAGGAACAGGGCTTAGCTACGGATGCAAGGACTGACAGTCCATAAACGGGCAAGGGAACAAGGCCAGGAGATTTAATAGAGGATTCCACACACAATCTTGCCCAATTTTTTTAAACTGTTGCCCTCTGGAAAAAGATACAAGGTCCCACTGTTCAGCAAGAATAGGAGCAGGGCAAGTTCCATTCCGATGGTCATCAGGATGCTGAACAGTGGGCCATAGAACAGATGGAGGCTGCTGAACAGTGGGCATTAGGACAGATGTAGGATGCTGAACAGTGGGCCATAGGACAGATGTAGGATGCTGAACAGTGGGCCATAGGACAGATGTAGGATGCTGAACAGTGGGCCATAGGACAGATGTAGGATGCTGAACAGTGGGCCATAGGACAGATGTAGGATGCTGAACAGTGGGCCATAGGACAGATGTAGGATGCTGAACAGTGGGCCATAGGACAGATGTAGGATGCTGAACAGTGGGCCATAGGACAGATGTAGGATGCTGAACAGTGGGCCTTAGGACAGATGTAGGATGCTGAACAGTGGGCCATAGGACAGATGCAGGATGCTGAACAGTGGGCCATAGGACAGATGTAGGATGCTGAACAGTGGGCCTTAGGACAGATGTAGGATGCTGAACAGTGGGCCATAGGACAGATGTAGGATGCTGAACAGTGGGCCATAGGACAGATGTAGGATGCTGAACAGTGGGCCATAGGACAGATGTAGGATGCTGAACAGTGGGCCATAGGACAGATGTAGGATGCTGAACAGTGGGCCATAGGACAGATGTAGGATGCTGAACAGTGGGCCTTAGGACAGATGTAGGATGCTGAACAGTGGGCCATAGGACAGATGCAGGATGCTGAACAGTGGGCCATAGGACAGATGTAGGATGCTGAACAGTGGGCCATAGGACAGATGCAGGATGCTGAACAGTGGGCCATAGGACAGATGCAGGATGCTGAACAGTGGGCCATAGGACAGATGCGGTCCCAATACATTGTCGGACAGTAAACAGTAGAGACTTTGAATATGTGAAAATATAAATGTGTGACTTGTGAACTTTCCATTTTTCCGTACTGCATGTGATATACTGTGTTGTGTTTGTGTATTTGTATGCTGATGTCACGAAATGAATTTCCATGTAAATGGACAATAAAGTACATTGTATTGTATCGTTAAAACTCACAGAACATGTTCCATTGTTCCACTGAACATTATTATGCTAAAAGAATGTTGTTACCAGGGTGGTGTCCTTTTAACTACACATGTAGGCCTATAAGAGCAACTTCCTGTAAGGTGTTATGCAAGAGCTTAAAATGTTTCTGTAAGACACTACAAAACCCTTCTGCAAACCCCCAAAAGCACCGCTGACGTTATAATGGGACTGTCTTTATCTCTATTTCTATGCAATGATACTTGTGACTGGGTTTTTTCCAAAATAAATATTAATGATAACAATCTCTTTCAAATGTGTAAAATGGCAGCAGAGCTGCAGTGTGAATAGCTCCATCGGTGACAGATTTCATGTTCGTCTCAACTGGGGGATTTCTCCGTCTACTAACGCTGCATGACTGGGTGACTTTCACAATTTCAAGTGTCCTAGCTTTTTTTTTGTCGCTCCAAAATGTATTCTCTTTAAAAATAAAAAAAATAAAATAAATGAAAACTGGAGGGGATAAATTAGCGCTTCGCTAATTAGGCTGGAAGAGAGCTTTAATGCCATACTTAACTGAAGAGCCCAGGATTAAACACACAGAGCCTTGGTCATAGAAGGAATAGCCATCCTCCGTAGATTACCGGTCCAGCTCCCTAGCGCTGATCACAAGGACCACATTTATCACTTTATAAACCGTGTTTCCATTCACAGTCATATGGTATAAAACAATTATCACGACAGCTGTGATGGAAGCAGCAGGTTTCGGGTACAAGTTGATAAATGCCTATAGATCATTTGTTTGTTCAACATGGTGGGATCTTTTTGTGTCGGTAAAATTAATTATGCAAGAAATGGCAGTGGAAACACCTTTATGTATAAATATTGATATTATAACCATCATATCAATTGTAAACTTGGAGTCATTCGATAATATGGTGTGTGGTCCTCCCACAACAACTCGGGAAACCATGCAGTTTATTAGGCTACAAATGAAAAAAATGATAATGAACGTTGATGAGCTTGATGCTCCTTTCCAATAAATATTGAGGGTCTTATTCTAGTGACATGATGATCGATGAATGACTGCTGACAAATAAAAATATTGTCGCTCCTATTCGTTGTGTAGACTAGCCTACCCTCACTTTATGGGTTGTTGGCTAGCGAGCACGTGCCAACACCAGAGTAGACACATTTGCTATTCGGTGACAAAACTATCCGTAGCGCAGTAGCTGTGTGTGGGTCAAATCAAAGGGGAAGCCAGGAAAAATGTATCACCTCATAGTCCGGGGGCTTGACAAGGTTTATCACCTCATAGTCAGGGGGCTTGACTAGGTTTATCACCTCATAGTCCGGGGGCTTGACTAGGATTCCTCCCCTCATAATAAGAGGGCTTGACTAGGATTTATCACCTCATAGGGGGCTTGACTAGGATGTATCACCTCATAGTCAGGGGCTTGACTAGGATTTATCACCTCATAGTCAGGGGCTTGACGAGGATTTATCACCTCATAGGGGGCTTGACTAGGATTTATCACCTCACAGTCAGGGGGCTTGACTAGGACTATAGAACTCATTCTTTACATGCTGTTTTCTCTCCTCCTCCTCTTGCCTCCCAACTGGTGGCCATTTCAAGCCCTCATTTTTAAGAGACTATGATGTCATGGCAGAGCAGCTTACATCAATATGCTTCCATTTCATATCTTATAACCAGGGGAAATAAATAAATAGCGGGCTGTAGATGAACTGCCTAAACTAACAATAATTGGGGCTTTTCAGAGGCAGATGGATCTTCGCTGTTTGAGGGTTTTTCTTTTTTGTACATTTAATCGTGTGAAGGGGAGGAATATGCAGAGAGGGTTGTGAAATGTCAGAGTACGACTGCAATTATCTCTTTATTAAGTTTTAAATAGCGCCATTAATAATCATCAGCGGCATCAGAATTTCGAAACACTTTATTATGAATTTTGGGGGAAATTACTGTAGAACTGTGCCTCTATACAGCCTATGCTTTTATTAAGGATAGACCCGTCATTATATAATTCCCACAATATAGCTGACAACTTTATCTTAACATACACTCCAAACCAACTTTTTAACCTGAATTTGAGAACCTCGCCCCCATCCCTCCCGCTAATTGGGTAACTTTTTTGTTTTCTGACTGAGGCAAATGTTGTACATTAAGAGGACTCTATGTATTTTGAAAGATGAGACATTGAGGATTATAATAAATACCACTTTGATGTCATACAAGCAAGCCAAACATCCGTCCAAATTTGCACTTCACATTTCCATATCATAAAACTCATATTTATGTGTCAGCTTTTACAATCACTATGTTTGATATACAGTTACAAGATGACATAGTGTCCTATTGTCACGGATCCTTACGGAATTGTGTCATTACGCACACCTGGTCCCCATTCCCACGGATTGTGTATCGTTTAAATGTGCCCACTGTTCTCCATTTCGGCAGTCGATTATTGTTCCAATGTCCGTTGGTCATGTGAATACCTATGCTTTGTTGTTTTGGGTTTCGTACCGCTTGTATCGTGCACAGATGATTACGGGTCTCGCCCCAGTGTATTTATTCGAGGTTATTCCTTGCTCTTTTGTTTGTGTTTCAACGCTATGTTTTGTATACGTGTTGGTTTGGTCTTCGTCCCCGTGCATTTAAATGGCACGCCGTAATTTGGGTCAATAAAAAAATATATGTTATGCATTCCTGCAACTGTCTCCCGATCCCTTTATACCAACGAGACAGAATAATCGACCATTAAGGGAGACAGCGGGAATGGCCTGTCCGACGCCACTGCAACTGGTCCGTCCGTCGCAACTTCGGCAGCGGCAACTGGACCATCCGACGACGACGTACCTTCAGCAGCTGCAACTGGCCCGTCCGACGCCACCACAACCGGTCCGTCCGACGCCACCGCAACCGGTCCGTCCGACGCCACCGCAACCGGTCCGTCCGACGCCACCACAACCGGTACGTCCGACGCCACCACAACCGGTCCGTCCGACGCCACCTCAACCGGTCCGTCCGACGCCACCACAACCGGTCCGTCCGACGCCACCGCAACCGGTCCGTCCGACAATGATGCAACTTCGGCAGCTGCATCGGGTCCTGATCGACCCACACTGCGTTCTTGTGATCGTCCTCAGGGCCGGTGTTGTCCCGCTGGGGGGGGGATACTGTCACGGATCCCTCCGGCGCTGTGTCATTACGCACACCTGGTCCCCATTCCCACTGATTGTGATTGTATAAATGTGCCCTTTGGTTTCCATTGTTCTGTCGATTATTGTTCCAATGTCCGTTGGTCGTGTCAGTACCTGTGCTGTGTTTTGTCTTTCGTGCCGCTTGTAGGGTGCAGATGATTACGGGTCTCGCCCCGGTGTATTTATTCGAGGTGTTCCTCGCTCTTTTGTTTGGGTTTCAACCCTGTGTTTTGTATACGTGTTTGTTTAGTCTTTACATGGCACGCTGTAATTTGTAACTATTACGCATTCCTGCACCTGTCTCCTGATCCCTTTATACCAACTTGACAGATACCATGGGTTGTTCTGAACAGATTGAGCCTATGTTTGTCTATTGTAAAGAAAATTTGCCGCGGTGCACACACCCTAATGCACTCATGACTCATTTCTATGTGCAACAAAATGATGATCTGTTTCCATGAATTGCGTTGTAAAAGCCTAACAGTGTAATATCTTATTTTATAATTTAGCTAGTCATGTTGACAATAGACAGGGTAATGTTTGGATTCAGTCTTGTGTTGTCCTCCCCTTTGGTCTAATAATTTCCCCATAATCTCGAAACTGTTCCCTTTCAATTGACCCTTCGCTAAACCCGGCCCCAATGGATAGCAACTGTCGTTGAGCAACCCCTCGGACAATCTCACGTTTAAATAGCCAGTGAGGACTATGGCAAAAACAGCATTTTCTTAAAAATATATGGTTAAATAGCTAAATAATTTAACAGTGCACCAGGAGTACTAGCTACTGTGATTTCAGAAATCTGTTGATTAAGCATTTTTTCGAATCTGAAATTATACTTTAGTTACATTGTTTGCTAACTCAGCTGGTTAGATAGCTCTCGGTCTCATTGACCACCAAACGTTGCTAACGCTAGCGAGCCATTTAATATAACTTGTTTTCTCAAAATGTACGTTAGCTAGCTAACTTAGCAATGTTATGAATACAACCCCCATCTGCTGTCGACATCTGGATTTGATTTGAGAGCACTAGTTAGCTCCAAAAGTGGTTACAGCTTCGACTGCATGCTGACAGTGAATTCAGAGCCATCGAGGGGCTAGCTACACTACAAACATCATTTTACCAGGTTCCAGTGAAGCAATTGTAATGACAGTCCACCACAACATGCCCAAATGTTTCCTGATTAGCAAGGGTTAGTCTGTGTTCAATTTCATTGTGTATTAGGAACACAGTTTGAGATCATTGTGAGGGGATTTCGCCAGTGGTTGAATGGGGAATTGGGTTTCCCGAGAAAAGGTTCTCCGAGGTCGCAACAGAAATGTCTTACAACTGTACAATTGTAAGACATTTCTTTGCAATGACTGGCCTTTGGCTCTGCGGGCTAACACAGTCATTGTGCGCTGGAAACCCGGGTCTGCAAAGCACAATAATCACAGTGCTAACAGCCTGTTTCTGTCCAGTCTGTGGCACGTCTGTGATTTAAGAACCAGACACTAAATGACTGTGCTGTTCCTAAGAACAGTGCTCCAGAGCAAATGACGTCATCTCCCTTTCCCTGTTACTGTTCCTGCCCGCGAAAACTCAAAGTGGGTGAAAAGGTGACAAGTATGGGCATTGATCTTTCCAGTCAGCGGAGTGTACCCCCCTTTGGCCAGCTCACCGTCTGATTTAAGTTGAGATCCTCCGACAAAGCCAACCAGGCCCTCTGTGATCCGACTAGCTCGGGGGCCCGGCTGTTGATCCAGCACTTTGCTGAAACATGCCTGGCCAATGAACTCGATTAACCCTTAAAGTGAAAAGGTCTGGAGACAGACTGTCTGCTGCTGCAGCACCCATACTGTTATGGTGAGACGGGTGTTAACTGGGTTCAAGAGAGAGCTTTCAATTACCTGGGTGATTTGGGCTGTGGGCTCCACATTGTTTGCTGGTCCCCGTTTTCGTCAGGTACAAATCGGTGAATGATTCCTAATACATCTGTCTTCCATAGAAACTGACCAATGGCTATCTTTATGGTGGCATAGATGTAGTGTGAAGTCATAGAAATCAGTCTTGCGGCTATTATCATTAGATACCTTTCCGATATTTCTGGTGAACTAAAGCCTGAAATATTTCAGATGGACATTGTACAGTGCCATTGAACTAAATGGAAGTCTCCAAATCAGAGCTGCACAGTATTGTACATCAATAGTTTTACTGAGGTAGGCTTTTAAAGTGAGCTGTAGATCCTTCTGGGGCTTTCTGAGAAGTTGCAGTGGAGTCAACTGACATCCTCTTCCAAGTTTCCAAAGTTAGCCCAGGTCTTTGTCTTATTATGTCTTCAACAACAGCCATCACAATGGCTTCTATGCATATTAAAACACAATTAAAACTGAGTGCTATTGTTGCAGCCGTTCATCGCTAGCCTAAGCATACAAGCAAGGCAAAGCACTTTGCTGAAATACATGTACTAGCTGGTCTCCGGTGGCCCTGACATGTAGAACAGAGTGGTAATAAAGATTACACGGTTACGACAGAGGAATTTATTAAAAACACACTTGCACTTACGCTAGGGCTAAATACAAGGGGCTGCCTTAACAGATGGCCCCCAGGCCTTAATGGCTTCACTTTGGGTAGAGTGTGACGTGGGGCGGAAGCGGGAGAGAGAGAGAGATGGAAAGAGAAGGAGAGAGTAATAGAAAAGAGGGAGAGATAGAGAGAGCTATTTTCATTACCAATATAACAGAGTAATGCTGATCTGGAGGCTTAAAGCCTAGGGAAATCTCTGTCTCTCTCATATCTCTCTCTCTTTCTCTCTTTCTTTCACTCTGCTCTGTTTCTTACTCTCTCTCTCTCGTATTTCTCTCTCTCTCGTATCTCTCTCGTATCTCCCTCTCTCTCATGTGTATCTCTCTCTCTCTCATGTGTATCTCTCTCTCTCTCATGTGTATCTCTCTCTCTCATGTGTATCTCTCTCTCTCTCCTCTGTCATCTCTCCTCTCAATCCCCCGCAAACTCTGCTACCTCTGCTGCAAGAGACTGCTCAGCTGTCACAGATATAAGTCCACATTATCCAGTAGCATACACGGGTGCCCAGACCTCCAGCCAGTAATGAGTCCTGTGCCAGGGATTATCTTCCTAGCTACCCTTCTCTCTTCCCTGTCCTAGTACCCTTCCCTGTAATCACAATCTCTGCAGGAAGAGGAGGAAGAGGAGGAGGACGGATTTGTGAAATGGAGGATACATGACATGCACATATAGAGAGATGTTGTATGAGTCATCACTAACAGGCATCTCCTAAACACAGGCACGCACACCCGCAGGCAGGCAAGCAGACACACAGGCACGCATGCAACAAACAGACAGCCCTGGTGCCTCTTCTAGGGATGAGGGAACAACACACAGCCTAGAGCTGGCTGCTGAAGTCGATACCCTATGGGACACGCCGAAGATGTTACCCCACGGTATACGCCGAAGACGTTTCCCTACGGGACACGCCGAAGACGTTACCCCACGGGACACGCCGAAGACGTTACCCCACGGGACACGCCAGAGACGTTACCCCACGGGACACGCCAGAGACGTTACCCCACGGGACACGCCGAAGACGTTACCCCACGGGACACGCCAGAGACGTTACCCCACGGGACACGCCAGAGACGTTACCCCACGGGATACGCCGAAGATGTTACCCCACGGGACACGTTGAAGACGTTGCTCCACGGGACACGCCGAAGACTTTACCCCACGGGACACGCCAGAGACGTTACCCCACGGGACACGCCGAAGACGTTACCTCACGGGACACGCCGAAGACGTTACCCCACGGGACACGCCAGAGATGTTACCCCACGGGACACGTTGAAGACGTTGCTCCACGGGACACACCGAAGACGTTACCCCACGGGATACGCCGAAGATGTTACCCCACGGGACACGTTGAAGACGTTGCTCCACGGGACACGCCGAAGACGTTACCCCACGGGACACGCCAGAGACGTTACCCCACGGGACACGCCGAAGACGTTACCCCACGGGACACGCCAGAGACGTTACCCCACGGGACACGCCAGAGATGTTACCCCACGGGACACGTTGAAGACGTTGCTCCACGGGACACGCCGAAGACGTTACCCCACGGGACACGCCAGAGACGTTACCCCACGGGACACGTTGAAGACGTTGCTCCACGGGACACACCGAAGACGTTACCCCACGGGACACGCCAGAGACGTTACCCCACGGGACACGCCAGAGACGTTACCCCACGGGACACGCCAGAGACGTTACCCCACGGGACACGCCGAAGACGTTACCTCACGGGACACGCCGAAGACGTTACCCCACGGGACACGCTGAAGACGTTACCTCACGGGATACGCTGAAGACGTTACCCCACGGGACACGTTGAAGACGTTACCCCATGGGACAAATTGAAGACGTTGCTCCACGGGACACGCTGAAGATGTTACCCTACAGGACAGACTGAAGACGTTACCCTACAGGACAGACTGAAGACGTTACCCCACGGGACACGTTGAAGACGTTACCCTACGGGACAGGCCGAAGACGTTACCCTACAGGACAGACTGAAGACGTTACCCTACAGGACAGACTGAAGACGTTACCCTACGGGACAGGCTGAAGACGTTACCCCACGGGACACGCCGAAGACGTTACCTCACGGGACAGGCTGAAGACGTTACCCTACGGTACAGACTGAAGACGTTACCCTACGGTACAGACTGAAGATGTTACCCTACAGGACAGACTGAAGATGTTACCCTACAGGACAGACTGAAGATGTTACCCTACAGGACAGACTGAAGATGTTACCCTACAGGACAGACTGAAGATGTTACCCTACAGGACAGACTGAAGACGTTACCCTACAGGACAGACTGAAGACGTTACCCTACAGGACAGACTGAAGACGTTACCCTACGGGACAGACTGAAGACGTTACCCTACGGGACAGGCTGAAGATGTTACCCTACAGGACAGACTGAAAAAAAATGATGTGATCGTTGCCTCCAGACCAGAGGCAAAGGGGGACACAAACATTTGGTTTATAGATATCTGTCACGCACAGTTTATATCACTACAGTAACACCATATTACGTTTTACAATTGAATCCTTCATAATTTCAGCTAAATGTAATTGGTGTTCTGAAGAGCTGTACAGGTATGAAATAATTAATTTAATAATAGTAATTAATTTAATAATTGAGACTTTCTTTGCCGCCAAGTAAAGAAATGATTAGCTGTGGATTTTGGCACTCAGTCAATTTTAACTTTGTCACTCCCTGACCATAGAGAGCCTTTTTATTCTCTATTTGGTTAGGTCGGAGTGTGACTAGGGGGTGTTCTAGTCATTGTATATCTATGTTGGCAAGTTGTATGGTTCCCAATTAGAGGTAGCTGGTAATCGTTGCCTCTAATTGGGGATCATATTTAGCTAGCCTTTTTTCCCACCTGTGTTTTGTGGGATAATGTTTTGAGTTAGTGCATGTGGCACGTCTGATGTCACGGTTCGTTGTTTGTTTCTTGTTGTTTGGATGTTTCGCATAAATAAAGATGTGGAACTTTAATCACGCTGCGCCTTGGTCCGTCTCTCCACACAGCCCTGACAGAATATCCCACCAAACCAGGACCAAGCAGCGTGCCCAGGAGGAGAAGATATCCTGGGCTTGGGAGGAGATCAAGGAGGAGAAGATATCGTGGACTTGGGAGGAAATCTTGGGAGGACACGAAACCCTTCAGACGCAAGAAGGGAGGTCAGCGACGACGCCGGGGTTCACGGCCACAACGAAAGCCCAAAAACAGCCCCCAAATCTTTTTGGGGGGGGGCACAAGGGGTGGTCGGCGGAGCCGAGGAGTGAACCAGAGCCAGTCTGGGAGAAGAGGGAGAAACTGGAGGAGAGAAATGAGAGAGTTGTTGTGTTGGTGTATGATGCACGACATTCGCCCTAAGGAGCGTGTTATCAGTTTGATGCCACCTGAGTGAGCTCTCCGTACTCGTCCTGAGGAGCGTGCTAGCAGTCTGTTAAAACCTGTTCCGGCTCCATGCACCAGGTCTCCAGTGCGCCTCCCCAGTCCGGTACGTCCTGTGCCTGCTCCTCGCACTCGCCCTGAAGTGTGTGTCACCAGTCTGGTATCACCTGTTCCGGCTCCATGCACTAGGCCTCCAGTGCGCCTCCCCAGTCCGGTACGTCCTGTGCCTGCTCCTCGCACTCGCCCTGAAGTGTGTGTCACCAGTCTGGTATCACCTGTTCCGGCTCCATGCACTAGGCCTCCAGTGCGCCTCCCCAGTCCGGTACGTCCTGTGCCTGCTCCCCGCACTCACCCTGAGCTGCGTGTCACCAGTCCGGTGCCTCCTGTTGTTTGGAAGTTTCGCGTAAATAAAGATGTGGAATTTTAATCACGCTGCGCCTTGGTCCGTCTCTCCACACAGCCGTGACAAATGTTCTCTGAGAGTTTATATTTTTGGAGTGCCGGGACTCATTTGAACTCATTTAAATAAAATTACAACAAACCCAGACTGGCATGAAAGACATATTTATATACACTGCTCAAAAAAATAAAGGGAACACTAAAATAACACATCCTAGATCTGAATGAATGAATTATTCTTATTAAATACTTTTTTCTTTACATAGTTGAATGTGCTGACAACAAAATCACACAAAAATGATCAATGGAAATCAAATTTATCAACCCATGGAGGTCTGGATTTGGAGTCACACTCAAAATTAAAGTGGAAAACCACACTACAGGCTGATCCAACTTTGATGTAATGTCCTTAAAACAAGTCAAAATGAGGCTCAGTAGTGTGTGTGGCCTCCATGTGCCTGTATGACCTCCCTACAACGCCTGGGCATGCTCCTGATGAGGTGGCGGATGGTCTCCTGAGGGATCTCCTCCCAGACCTGGACTAAAGCATCCGCCAACTCCTGGACAGTCTGTGGTGCAACGTGGCGTTGGTGGATGGAGCGAGACATGATGTCCCAGATGTGCTCAATTGGATTCAGGTCTGGGGAACGGGCGGGCCAGTCCATAGCATCAATGCCTTCCTCTTGCAGGAACTGCTGGCACACTCCAGCCACATGAGGTCTAGCATTGTCTTGCATTAGGAGGAACCCAGGGCCAACCGCACCAGCATATGGTCTCACAAGGGGTCTGAGGATCTCATCTCGGTACCTTATGGCAGTCAGGCTACCTCTGGCGAGCACATGGAGGGCTGTGCGGCCCCCCAAAGAAATGCCACCCCACACCATGACTGACCCACCGCCAAACCGGTTATGCTGGAGGATGTTGCAGGCAGCAGAACGTTCTCCACGGCGTCTCCAGACTCTGTCACGTCTGTCACATGTGCGTGTGAACCTGCTTTCATCTGTGAAGAGCACAGGGCGCCAGTGGCGAATTTGCCAATCTTGGTGTTCTCTGGCAAATGCCAAACGTCCTGCACGGTGTTGGGCTGAAAGCACAACACCCACCTGTGGACGTCGGGCCCTCATACCACCCTCATGGAGTCTGTTTCTGACCGTTTGAGCAGACACATGCACATTTGTGGCCTGCTGGAGGCCATTTTGCGGGGCTCTGGCAGTGCTCCTCCTTGCACAAAGGCGGAGGTAGCGGTCCTGCTGCTGGGTTGTTGCCCTCCTACGGCCTCCTCCACGTCTCCTGATGTACTGGCCTGTCTCCTGGTAGCGCCTCCATGCTCTGGACACTACGCTGACCGACACAGCAAACCTTCTTGCCACAGCTCGCATTGATGTGCCATCCTGGATGAGCTGCACTACCTGAGCCACTTGTGTGGGTTGTAGACTACCACTAGAGAGAAAGCACCGCCAGCATTCAAAAGTGACCAAAACATCAGCCAGGAAGCATAGGAACTGAGAAGTGGTCTGTGGTCACCACCTGCAGAACCACTCCATTATTGGGGGTGTCTTGCTAATTGCCTATAATTTCCACCTTTTGTCTATTCCATTTGCACAACAGCATGTGAAATGTATTGTCAATCAGTGTTGCTTCCTAAGTGGACAGTTTGATTTCACAAAAGTGTGATTGACTTGGAGTTACATTGTGTTGTTTAAGTGTTCCCTTTATTTTTTTGAGCAGTGTATTTTTAATTCCATTCCTTTACTTCAGATTTGTGTGTATTGTTGTGAAATTGTTAGATATTACTTGTTAGATATTACTGCACTGTTGGAGTTAGAAACACAAGCATTTCACTACACCTGCAAAAACAGCTGCTAAACATATGTATGTGACAAATAAAATTTGATTTGAATTCATTTCCAATGGCACCCTATTCGCCATATAGTGCACTACTTCTACCAGAGCCACACAAAGCCCCGGTGCTATTGGTGCTATTTAACAAAACAAATAAACAGATTAAAAAGACTAAATTGTTTGATAAAGAATATTAATTTTCCACATATGACTGCTGGTCACTACAAAGCCCTCCTCAATCCTTGAATATGAATGTCCTCATTTATCATGTCCATGACCTGGCAAGAACAGGGTTCTCTCTGACAATGTTTATGTGTTTCAAAGAGATTTTATTGGAGAGCAGAACGAGATTTTATTGGAGAGCAGAAAGAGATTTTATTGGAGAGCAGAAAGAGGTTTTATTAGAGAGCAGAAAGAGGGTTTTATTAGAGAGCAGAAAGAGGATTTTATTAGAGAGCAGAAAGAGGTTTTATTAGAGAGCAGAAAGAGATTTTATTGGAGAGCAGAAAGAGATTTTATTGGAGAGCAGAAAGAGGTTTTATTAGAGAGCAGAAAGAGATTTTATTGGAGAGCAGAAAGAGGTTTTTTTGGAGAGCAGAAAGAGGTTTTATTGGAGAGCAGAAAGAGGGTTTTATTAGAGAGCAGAAAGAGGTTTTATTAGAGAGCAGGAAGAGGGTTTTATTAGAGAGCAGAAAGAGGTTTTATTAGAGAGCATGAAAGAGGTTTTATTAGAGAGCAGAAATAGGTTTTATTGGAGAGCAGAAAGAGGTTTTATTGGAGAGCAGAAAGAGGGTTTTATTAGAGAGCAGAAAGAGGTTTTATTAGAGAGCAGAAAGAGATTTTATTGGAGAGCAGAAAGAGGTTTTATTGGAGAGCAGAAAGAGGTTTTATTAGAGAGCAGGAAGAGATTTTATTGGAGAGCAGAAAGAGGTTTTATTGGAGAGCAGAAAGAGGGTTTTATTAGAGAGCAGAAAGAGATTTTATTGGAGAGCAGAAAGAGGTTTTTTTGGAGAGCAGAAAGAGGTTTTATTGGAGAGCAGAAAGAGGGTTTTATTAGAGAGCAGAAAGAGGTTTTATTAGAGAGCAGGAAGAGGGTTTTATTAGAGAGCAGAAAGAGGTTTTATTAGAGAGCATGAAAGAGGTTTTATTAGAGAGCAGAAATAGGTTTTATTGGAGAGCAGAAAGAGGTTTTATTGGAGAGCAGAAAGAGGGTTTTATTAGAGAGCAGAAAGAGGTTTTATTGGAGAGCAGAAAGAGGTTTTATGGAGAGCAGAAAGAGGTTTTATTGGAGAGCAGAAAGAGGGTTTTATTAGAGAGCAGAAAGAGGTTTTATTAGAGAGCATGAAAGAGGTTTTATTAGAGAGCAGAAAGAAGTTTCATTTGAGTGCAGAAAGATGATTTATTAGAGAGCAGAAAGAGGTTTCATTAGAGCGCAGAAAGAGGTTTCATTAGAGAGCAGAAAGTGAGCAGAGAGATATTTTATTAGAGAGTGTGAAAGAGGTTTTATTAGAGAGCAGAAAGAGGTTTCAAAAGAGAGCATAAATACGTTTTATTAGAGCACAGAAAGACGTTTCATTAGAGAACAGAAAAAATGGTTTATTGGAGAGCAGAAAGAGGGTTTATTAGAGCGAAGAAAGAGGTTTCATTACAGAGCAGAAAGAGGTTTGATTAGGGAGCAGAAAGAGGGTTTAATTACAGAGCAGAAAGAGGGTTTTATTAGAGAGCAGAAATAGGTTTCATTAGAGAGCAGAAAGAGGTTTCATTAAAGAGCAGAAAGTGAGCAGAAAGAGATTTTATTAGAGAGCAGAAAGAGGTTTTATTAGAGAGCATGAAATAGGGTTTTATTAGAGAGCATGAAAGAGGTTTTATTAGAGAGCAGAAAGAGGTTTTATTAGAGCACAGAAAGAGGTTTCATTAAAGAGCAGAAAGTGGGCAGAAAGAGGGTTTTATTAGAGAGCAGAAAGAGGTTTTATTAGAGAGCAGAAAGAGGTTTTATTAGAGAGTATGAAAGAGGTTTTATTAGAGAGCAGAACGGTTTTATTAGAGAGCATGAAAGAGGGTTTTATTAGAGCAGAAAGAGGTTTCTATTAAAGAGCAGAACGGTTTTATTAGAGAGCATGAAAGAGGGTTTTATTAGAGAGCATGAAAGAGGGTTTTATTAGAGAGCAGAAAGAGGTTTTATTAGAGCGCAGAAAGAGGTTTTTATTAAAGAGCAGAAAGAGGTTTTATTAAAGAGCAGAAAGAGGGTTTTATTAGAGCAGAAATAGGTTTTATTAGAGAGCAGAAAGAGGTTTTATTAGAAAGCAGAAAGAGGTTTTATTAAAGAGCAGAAAGAGGGTTTTATTAAAGAGCAGAAAGAGGGTTTTATTAGAGCAGAAATAGGTTTTATTAGAGAGCAGAACGAGGTTTTATTAGAGAGCAGAAAGAGGTTTTTATTAAAGAGCAGAAAGAGGTTTTATTAAAGAGCAGAAATAGGTTTTATTAGAGCAGAAATAGGTTTTATTAGAGAGCAGAAAGAGGTTTTATTAGAGAGCAGAAAGACGGTTTTATTAAAGAGCAGTTTTATTACAGAGCAGAAAGAGGTTTTTATTAAAGAGCAGAAAGAGGTTTTTATTGGAGCAGAAAGAGGTTATATTAGAGCAGAAATAGGTTTTTATTGGAGAGCAGAAATAGGTTTTATATGAGCAGAAATGGGTTTTATTAGAGCAGAAAGAGGTTTTTATTGGAGAGTAGAAAGAGGTTTTATTAGAGCAGAAAGAGGTTTTATTAGAGCAGAAAGAAGTTTCATTAGAGAGAAGAAAAATAGGTCTAAAAATTATGTTATGTTGGTAAATGTTGGTGCTTGCTGTAGAACATGGTACATCCTCGTGCTGTACGCACGACCCTACAGAATGTACAGACCCCACGGCTAGCAGGCACACTTCTGTGGAACATCACATTCAGTGGCGTGCTGTATTTATAGTGAATTAACCTTAGCCCTCGTGCTCAAGGACATGGCTGCATGGGAGTTACATAATGAGTGGAGAGCTGTTAAACTGGCTAGCAACAACAAACAACATCTGTGAGTCACACACACACAGAGCAGCAGGAGCAGCTGTAATGATGTTCACAATCACCCTTGAGTGTGAAACTCAAACTATGAGTGGAGCCATTGTGGATCTGGTAGACTAGAGTATCACCCATAGTGATGTAACTACATATACACTGTAAGTGTTACATTCAATTCAGTCGTATTGTGGCTCTGGTAGAGGGGGTATTGTCTGTGTCGTGATTTACAGAACAAACATATTGAATAGCACTAAACTACCTGTATAGAGACAGTAGAGATATCCAGCTAGCCACATTAGGTCACACTTAAGCCCAGTTCTTCTGTAGTGCTGACTGTACCTGGCTATCTAGAACCTAAAAAGGGTTCTTCGGCTGTCCACATCGGAGAATCCTTTTAATAACGATTTTTGGATCCAGGTAGAACCCTTTTGGGTTCCATGTCGAAACCTCTGTAAAAAGGGTTCTACCTGGAACCAAAAAGGATTCTCCTGTGGGGACAGCCAAAGAACCCTTTTGGAACCCTTTTTTCTAAGAGTGTAGGTTCTACTATAGGTCTGTCAGTATGAGGCTCTGTGCCCACTTCTCCTTCCTCCTCATCCCTCCTTTCCCCTAGCCTCCTTCTTGCAGTGGTGGAAAATATAACCAATTGTCATAGTTGAGTAAAAGTAAGGATACCTAAATAGAAAATGACTCAAGTAAAAGTGAAAGTCACCCAGTAAAATACTACTTGAGAAAAAGTAAAAAAAAATACGTATTTTGGTTTTAAATATACTTAAGTATCAAAAGTAAATGTAATTGCTCAAATATACTTAAGTATCAAAAGTGAAAGTAGAAATCATTTCAAATTCCTTATATTAAGCAAACCAGAAGGCACAATGTTCTTGTTTTTTTTAATTTACAGATAGTCAGGGGCACACTCCAACACTCAGACATAATTTACAAACAAAGCATTTGTGTTTAGTGAGTCCGCCAGATAAGAGGCAGTAGACGTGAATTAGACTATTTTCCTGTCCTGTTAAGCACTCAAAATGTAACAAGTACTTTTGGGTGTCAGGGAAAATGTATGGAGTAGAAAGTACATTATTTTAATTAGGAATGTAGTGTGGTAAAAGTAGTCAAAAATATGAATAGTAAAGTACAGATACCACAAAAAAACACTTAAGTAGTACTTTCAAGTATTTTTACTTAAGTACTTTACACCACTGCCTTCTTGTTTGTTTCTGGGGGATTTTGAGGCCTGGTTGCCTGGGGGACTCTCTGAGGCATGGTTGCCTGGGGGACTCTCTGAGGCCTGGTTGCCTGGGGGACTCTCCGAGGCCTGGTTGCCTGGGGGACTCTCCGAGGCCTGGTTGCCTGGGGGACTCTCTGAGGCCTGGTTGCCTGGGGGACTCTCTGAGGCCTGGTTGCCTGGGGGACTCTCTGAGGCCTGGTTGCCTGGGGGACTCTCTGAAGCATGGTTGCCTGGGGGACTCTCTGAGGCCTGGTTGCCTGGGGGACTCTCTGAGGCATGGTTGCCTGGGGGACTCTCTGAGGCCTGGTTGCCTGGGGGACTCTCTGAGGCATGGTTGCCTGGGGGACTCTCTGAGGCTGGTTGCCTGGGGGACTCTCTGAGGCTGGTTGCCTGGGGGACTCTCTGAGGCATGGTTGCCTGGGGACTCTCTGAGGCATGGTTGCCTGGGGGACTCTCTGAGGCCTGGTTGCCTGGGGGACTCTCTGAGGCATGGTTGCCTGGGGGACTCTCTGAGGCTGGTTGCCTGGGGGACTCTCTGAGGCTGGTTGCCTGGGGGACTCTCTGAGGCCTGGTTGCCTGGGGGACTCTCTGAGGCCTGGTTGCCTGGGGGACTCTCTGAGGCACGCTTGTCATCAAGGCAAATGGTGGCTACTTTGAAGAATCTAAAATATATTTTTTATTTGTTTAACACTTTTTTGGTTACTACATGATTCCATGTGTTATTTCATAGTTTTGATGTCTTCACTAGAAAATCTTTTTACTAGAAAATAGTCAAATAAAGTGTGACGACCCTCCCACTCTGTCTGCCGAATTCTTTCTCTTTGCTCTTGTTTTCCTTAATAGGATGTCGGTGGCGGGGCCGGGAGGGTCGTCAGCGACATGGGACACACCTGGGCTTGGGTGTGTCCCAGGATAAATACACCTCTTCCCCATTCATTGAGGAGACTCTCTCCATGCAGACTCTCTCCATGCAGACTCTCTCCATGCAGACTCTCTCCATGCAGACTCTCTCCATGCAGACGCACTCCATGCAGACTCTCTCCATGCAGACTCTCTCCATGCAGACTCTCTCCATGCAGACTCTCTCCATGCAGACTCTCTCCATGCAGACTCTCTCCATGCAGACTCTCTCCATGCAGACGCATTCCATGCAGACGCACTCCATGCAGACTCTCTCCATGCAGACTCTCTCCATGCAGACTCTCTCCATGCAGACTCTCTCCATGCAGACGCACTCCATGCAGACTCTCTCCATGCAGACTCTCTCCATGCAGACTCTCTCCATGCAGACTCTCTCCATGCAGACGCATTCCATGCAGACTCTCTCCATGCAGACTCTCTCCATGCAGACGCACTGATAGATTTTGGTTGTGGCATTTTTTGTGTGGATGTTTTGTTTATTTGCGTTGGCACCTTACGTTGGCAACACCCCTCATTATCACATTTATGCATTCAACCACTCCCTTACACTACTGATTACTGACTACACACACACCATTGTTAATTGTATTTAGTTTACTTCAGTTAATAAATATATTTTGTTATTCCTTATCTCCACGTTGTCTACCTTTTTGTTACAAACTTTGAGCCGATTTGTGACAAAATAAAAACCCTTGAATGAGTAAGTCTGTAAACATTTGACTGGTACTGTATATCAGGTCACAGATCACACATTTTTCACAGGCCTGTGAAAGAAGCGGTAATCCGAGCGACAACCCACTCGTCACGCCCTGATCTGTTTCACCTGTTATGTGATTGTCTCCACCCCCTCCAGGTGTCGCTTATTTTCCCCAGTGTATTTATCCCTGTGTTTCCTGTCTCTCTGTGCCAGTTCGTCTTGTGTGTTTTTCCTTTTCTAGTCCTCCTAGTTTTGACCCTTGCCTGTTTCTGTACCCGCCTGCCTGACCATTCTGCCTGCCTGCCACTCTGTACCTCCTGGACTCTGATATGATTTTGACCGTTTTGCCTGTCCACGACCATTCTCTTATCTACCCCTTTGGAATATTAAACATTGTAAGACTCCAACCATCTGCCTCCTGTGTCTGCATCTGGGTCTCACCTTGTGCCTTGATACAACTCTGCATTTCAATAACCCAGCCCAAGGCATCTTCCCTCTCCAATATTAAGATTAACGCAAACACTATTAATTAGATGGATGTTTCTCATAGTCTATGTCCCAAATGGCACCATATTCCCCCATAGTCCCAAATGGCTCCCTATATAGTGCACTACTATGGTCAAAAGTAGTGCACTATATAGGGAATAGGGTGCCAGTCCTGGTCAAAAGTAGGGCACTATATAGGGAATAGGGTGCCAGTCCTGGTCAAAAGTAGGGCACTATATAGGGAATAGGGTGCCAGTCCTGGTCAAAAGTAGTGCACTATATAGGGAATATGGAGCCATTTGGGTTGTGTATAAAGGGTCCATCATTATTGACACCTGTGGGGGAAAAAAGAGCAAAAAAGACTATGAAATATATAATAAAAATACTGTATGCTCAAAACATCTGAAAATTACATCGAGAATCTTTCTAGATCCTTGATGTCCTTCGGCTACGCTTATGGACTGCCCTCTTCAATTCAAACCACAGAGTTGTGATGGGGTTCAAGTCTGGAGATTGGCCATTGCAAAATGTAGATTTTTTGTGGTCAATAAACCATTTCTTTGTGGATTGTGCTTGGGGTTATTGTCTTGCTGGAAAAGATCCACTTGTGACCAAGTATCAGCCTCCTGGCGGAGGCAACCAGGTTTTTTGGCTAAAGTTGAGCCATTCTTTTTTTTTTTGTACATTCAGCATCACTACGTCAAGGGAAAAATAGTATTCTATCTAACAAAGATATCCACGTATATTTTGTATCCCTGGGAAAAATCTGAATTCATGTAAACATAACAGTTTGGAAAACATAACTTGTTCAAAAAAAAAAGTGGTGTCTTGGGACAAATTACCCTGGGTATTTCTTTGTTGCTGAAAAAAATGGAAGCACATGCAGAAAATAACCTCATATAAACTGTAGAATATGGTGGTGCATCTTTTGATGCTATGGGGCTGTTTTGCTTCCACTGGTACTGGGGCCAACGGCATCATGGACTTTATCAAGAAGCAGGAGATTTTAGCCAAAAGCCTGGTTGCCTTTGCCAGGAGGCTAACACTTGACTACAAAGTGGATCTTCCAGCAAGACGATAACAGCAAGCACACATTCAAATCCACAAAGAAAAGGTTCATTGACCACAAAATACACATTTTGCAATGGCCAATCTCCGGACTTAAACCCCATTAAAAACATGTGTTTCGAATTGAAGAGGGCAGTCCAAAAGCGCAGTTGAATGATATCAAGGATCTGGAAAAATTCTGTATGGAACAATGGTCTAAGGTCCCTCCCAATGTGTTCTCCAATCTGATAAAACATGTTAGAAAAAGGCTCAGGGTTGTACCCTCCCAACGGTAGGGTGCTGGAGGACTGAAAACAGGGTTGTTACCCTCCCAACGGTAGGGTGCTGGAGGACTGAAAACAGGGTTGCTACCCTCCCAACGGTAGGGTGCTGGAGGACTGTAAACAGGGTTGTTACCCTCCCAACGGTAGGGTGCTGGAGGACTGAAAACAGGGTCGTTACCCTCCCAACGGTAGGGTGCTGGAGGACTGAAAACAGGGTTGTTACCCTCCCAACGGTAGGGTGCTGGAGGACTGAAAACAGGGTTGTTATCCTCCCAACGGTAGGGTGCTGGAGGACTGAAAACAGGGTTGTTACCCTCCCAACGGTAGGGTGCTGGAGGACTGAAAACAGGGTTGTTACCCTCCCAACGGTAGGGTGCTGGAGTACTGAAAACAGGGTTGTTACCCTCCCAACGGTAGGGTGCTGGAGTACTGAAAACAGGGTTGTTACCCTCCCAACGGTAGGGTGCTGGAGGACTGAAAACAGGGTTGTTACCCTCCCAACGGTAGGGTGCTGGAGGACTGAAAACAGGGTTGTTACCCTCCCAACGGTAGGGTGCTGGAGGACTGAAAACAGGGTTGTTACCCTCCCAACGGTAGGGTGCTGGAGGACTGAAAACAGGGTTGTTACCCTCCCAACGGTAGGGTGCTGGAGGACTGAAAACAGGGTTGTTACCCTCCCAACGGTAGGGTGCTGGAGGACTGAAAACAGGGTTGTTACCCTCCCAATGGTAGGGTGCTGGAGGACTGAAAACAGGGTTGCCAATTATTTTGACCTCTATCTTTTATGAGGTTTTTAAAAATTATTTGTTAAACAAAATCTCTTTCTCTGAGCAATTGTATTAGTATAAAATATACGTTTTTAAAAAAATGATACAATATAGTTCAGTATTTCTATATATATATATACACTGCTCAAAAAAATAAAGGGAACACTTAAACAACACAATGTAACTCCAAGTCAATCACACTTCTGTGAAATCAAACTGTCCACTTAGGAAGCAACACTGATTGACAATAAATGTCACATGCTGTTGTGCGAATGGAATAGACAAAAGGTGGAAATTATAGGCAATTAGCAAGACACCCCCAATAAAGGAGTGATTCTGCAGGTGGTGACCACAGACCAATTCTCAGTTCCTATGCTTCCTGGCTGATGTTTTGGTCACTTTTGAATGCTGGCGGTGCTCTCACTCTAGTGGTAGCATGAGACGGAGTCTACAACCCACACAAGTGGCTCAGGTAGTGCAGCTCATCCAGGATGGCACATCAATGCGAGCTGTGGCAAGAAGGTTTGCTGTGTCTGTCAGCGTAGTGTCCAGTGCATGGAGGCGCTATCAGGAGACAGGCCAGTACATCAGGAGATGTGGAGGAGGCCGTAGGAGGGCAACAACCCAGCAGCAGGACCGCTACCTCCGCCTTTGAGCAGGAAGAGCACTGCCAGAGCCCTGCAAAATGACCTCCAGCAGGCCACAAATGTGCATGTGTCTGCTCAAACGGTCAGAAACAGACTCCATGAGGGTGGTATGAGGGCCCGACGTCCACAGGTGGGGGTTCTGCTTACAGCCCAACACCGTGCAGGACGTTTGGCATTTGCCAGAGAACACCAAGATTGGCAAATTTGCCACTGGCGCCCTGTGCTCTTCACAGATGAAAGCAGGTTCACACTGAGCACATGAGCACATGTGACAGACGTGACAGAGTCTGGAGACGCCGTGGAGAACGTTCTGCTGCCTGCAACATCCTCCAGCATAACCGGTTTGGCGGTGGGTCAGTCATGGTGTGGGGTGGCATTTCTTTGTGGGGCCGCACAGCCCTCCATGTGCTCACCAGAGTTAGCCTGACTGCCATCAGGTACCGAGATTAGATCCTCAGAGCCCTTGTGAGACCATATGCTGACACATGCACATTTGTGGCCTGCTGGAGGTCATTTTGCAGGGCTCTGGCAGTGCTCCTCCTGCTCAAAGGCGGAGGTAGCGGTCCTGCTGCTGGGTTGTTGCCCTCCTACGGCCTCCTCCACGTCTCCTGATGTACTGGCCTGTCTCCTGGTAGCGCCTCCATGCTCTGGACACTACGCTGACAGACACAGCAAACCTTCTTGACACAGCTCGCATTGATGTGCCATCCTGGATGAGCTGCACTACCTGAGCCACTTGTGTGGGTTGTAGACTCCGTCTCATGCTACCACTAGAGTGAGAGCACCGCCAGCATTCAAAAGTGACCAAAACATCAGCCAGGAAGCATAGGAATTGAGAAGTGGTCTGTGGTCACCACCTGCAGAATCACTCCTTTATTGGGGGTGTCTGGCTAATTGCCTATAATTTCCACCTTTTGTCTATTCCATTTGCACAACAGCATGTGAAATTTATTGTCAATCAGTGTTGCTTCCTAAGTAGACAGTTTGATTTAACAGAAGTGTGATTGACTTGGAGTTACATTGTGTTGTTTAAGTGTTCCCTTTATTTTTTTGAGCAGTGTATATATTTGTATTACTCATCTTTATCAAGGGTGCCAATAATTATGGACACCCCTGTCTGTTCAACAAGGTCAATAAACGTAATGGATTATGCGGTTACAAAACGCCTCTCGTTTCTCTAAAGTGTAGGCCGCTAATGGTCATCAACACTGACACACAACCCTTTTCCAAAACATTTTTACTGACTTAAAGTTGTGTTGAACCGTTTCTTTGAACGTGGAACATACAAGAGGGAATTGATTAGGTTACATTAACCTTTTCTCACCTGGAGAAATGTAATTCAGACGCTTTAATGATTAGCCGATGGGACGTGTTGGATCTTACGATTTTCCTTCATCTACAGTCGCATGTTACTATACAGTATGTCAAGAACATTAAATACCATAGCAACATAGGTGACCCCCACACATCTAACTTAAACCCCTTAAAACGTATGTGCACTCCAGTGTATAGTCGACTCCTGATGAGTGACGATCGGATTGCAAGTCACAATTTAAATATATAATTTTGATTATTGCACAGTTTACCCACCTTTCCTGACCCCCTCCTCCTTACAGAGACGTATCCAGGTCACGACACCAATGTAACCAACCGTAATTTGAAGCCATTGTATTTATCAGGAGTGGATGGTCATCCAAAAACACAGTACATCCATCCATTACTCACACTGCATGATGAGCTCCATCTGGCTCACGGAGACCTGGGTCACGGCACCAACGTAAACCAACTGTGGTTCAAACCAATTGCATTTCTCAGAAGTGTACTGTAAAAACAATGTACATCCAGAATACTCACACTGCACAGTGAGCTCTACCAGTGCTTCCCGGGGCTTGACGTTGAAGCCGTTGTACTGGCTGGTGGCGCAGCGGTAGGTTCCCGTCATCTCGCGGGACACATTAACAATGCGCAGTGCGCCGTCGTAGCTCTCTGTCTGAAGGCCGCCGTCGGGCATGGGCACCTCTTTGTCGGCCCTCGACCAGAGGATGATGGGCTTAGGCTTCCCGGAGACCAGGCACTGGAGCTCCACCGTGTCACCCTCCTGGACCACCAAGGGGGATTTGTCCCGCGGCACCGTTAATTCCGGGGGGACTGAGAGAGAAAGGGAGAGAGAGACTTTACATTACTTTCAGGGATGTTACTTTAACGGGATGTAACTTTAACATATGATATTTAACGTGATGTTACTTTAACATATGATATTTAACGTGATGTTACTTTAACATATGATATTTAACGTGATGTAACTTTAACATATGATATTTAACGTGATGTTACTTTAACATATGATATTTAACGTGATGTAACTTTAACATATGATATTTAACGTGATGTTACTTTAACATATGATATTTAACGTGATGTAACTTTAACATATGATATTTAACGTGATGTAACTTTAACATATGATATTTAACGTGATGTAACTTTAACATATGATATTTAACGTGATGTAACTTTAACATATGATATTTAACGTGATGTTACTTTAACATATGATATTTAACGTGATGTTACTTTAACATATGATATTTAACGTGATGTTACTTTAACATATGATATTTAACGTGATGTTACTTTAACATATGATATTTAACGTGATGTTACTTTAACATATGATATTTAACGTGATGTTACTTTAACATATGATATTTAACGTGATGTAACTTTAACATATGATATTTAACGTGATGTTACTTTAACATATGATATTTAACGTGATGTAACTTTAACATATGATATTTAACGTGATGTAACTTTAACATATGATATTTAACGTGATGTAACTTTAACATATGATATTTAACGTGATGTAACTTTAACATATGATATTTAACGTGATGTTACTTTAACATATGATATTTAACGTGATGTTACTTTAACATATGATATTTAACGTGATGTTACTTTAACATATGATATTTAACGTGATGTTACTTTAACATATGATATTTAACGTGATGTTACTTTAACATATGATATTTAACGTGATGTTACTTTAACATATGATATTTAACGTGATGTTACTTTAACATATGATATTTAACGTGATGTTACTTTAACATATGATATTTAACGTGATGTTACTTTAACATATGATATTTAACGTGATGTAACTTTAACATATGATATTTAACGTGGTGTAACTTTAACATATGATATTTAACGTGATGTAACTTTAACATATGATATTTAACGTGATGTTACTTTAACATATGATATTTAACGTGATGTAACTTTAACATATGATATTTAACGAGATGTAACTTTAACATATGATATTTAACGTGATGTTACTTTAACATATGATATTTAACGTGATGTAACTTTAACATATGATATTTAACGTGGTGTAACTTTAACATATGATATTTAACGTGATGTTACTTTAACATATGATATTTAACGTGATGTAACTTTAACATATGATATTTAACGTGGTGTAACTTTAACATATGATATTTAACGTGATGTTACTTTAACATATGATATTTAACGTGATGTTACTTTAACATATGATATTTAACGTGATGTTACTTTAACATATGATATTTAACGTGATGTTACTTTAACATATGATATTTAACGTGATGTAACTTTAACATATGATATTTAACGTGATGTTACTTTAACATATGATATTTAACGTGATGTAACTTTAACATATGATATTTAACGTGATGTAACTTTAACATATGATATTTAACGTGATGTAACTTTAACATATGATATTTAACGTGATGTTACTTTAACATATGATATTTAACGTGATGTTACTTTAACATATGATATTTAACGTGATGTAACTTTAACATATGATATTTAACGAGATGTAACTTTAACATATGATATTTAACGTGATGTTACTTTAACATATGATATTTAACGTGATGTAACTTTAACATATGATATTTAACGTGGTGTAACTTTAACATATGATATTTAACGTGATGTTACTTTAACATATGATATTTAACGTGATGTAACTTTAACATATGATATTTAACGTGGTGTAACTTTAACATATGATATTTAACGTGATGTTACTTTAACATATGATATTTAACGTGATGTTACTTTAACATATGATATTTAACGTGATGTTACTTTAACATATGATATTTAACGTGATGTTACTTTAACATATGATATTTAACGTGATGTTACTTTAACATATGATATTTAACGTGATGTTACTTTAACATATGATATTTAACGTGATGTAACTTTAACATATGATATTTAACGTGATGTTACTTTAACATATGATATTTAACGTGATGTAACTTTAACATATGATATTTAACGTGATGTTACTTTAACATATGATATTTAACGTGATGTTACTTTAACATATGATATTTAACGTGATGTTACTTTAACATATGATATTTAACGTGATGTTACTTTAACATATGATATTTAACGTGATGTTACTTTAACATATGATATTTAACGTGATGTTACTTTAACATATGATATTTAACGTGATGTTACTTTAACATATGATATTTAACGTGATGTTACTTTAACATATGATATTTAACGTGATGTAACTTTAACATATGATATTTAACGTGATGTTACTTTAACATATGATATTTAACGTGATGTTACTTTAACATATGATATTTAACGTGATGTTACTTTAACATATGATATTTAACGTGATGTTACTTTAACATATGATATTTAACGTGATGTTACTTTAACATATGATATTTAACGTGATGTTACTTTAACATATGATATTTAACGTGATGTAACTATAACATATGATATTTAACGTGATGTTACTTTAACATATGATATTTAACGTGATGTAACTTTAACATATGATATTTAACGTGATGTAACTTTAACATATGATATTTAACGTGATGTAACTTTAACATATGATATTTAACGTGATGTAACTTTAACATATGATATTTAACGTGATGTTACTTTAACATATGATATTTAACGTGATGTTACTTTAACATATGATATTTAACGTGATGTTACTTTAACATATGATATTTAACGTGATGTAACTTTAACATATGATATTTAACGTGATGTTACTTTAACATATGATATTTAACGTGATGTTACTTTAACATATGATATTTAACGTGATGTTACTTTAACATATGATATTTAACGTGATGTTACTTTAACATATGATATTTAACGTGATGTTACTTTAACATATGATATTTAACGTGATGTAACTTTAACATATGATATTTAACGTGATGTAACTTTAACATATGATATTTAACGTGATGTAACTTTAACATATGATATTTAACGTGATGTAACTTTAACATATGATATTTAACGTGATGTAACTTTAACATATGATATTTAACGTGATGTTACTTTAACATATGATATTTAACGTGATGTAACTTTAACATATGATATTTCTGTTAAAGTTAGGTCTAGGTTTTATTTCAACCCAGCGTTAACACCTGATTCAACTAATCAATGAATCACCTGGACCTTGATTAGACTTGATTAGCTGAATCTGGTGGGCTAGAACCAAAGCCTGCACACCCTGTAGTTCTCCAGCCAAGGTCAGGGGTCGATAGACAGCATGAGTAGGAGTCAGATCTCCACTTTCTTCATCACAACCACCCTGTGGGAGGATGGGAGCGCTGTGCATTCTGACCATCCAACCCTCAGAACCCCCCCCCCCCCCACCCCCCCACCCCAAACAGGGCTTTGACTGTGGCATCCTTGTTCAAATGTATCGTCTGCTGCTACACAAAAAAGAAAAAGCTATGAATAGAAAATAACTACAAATATGTAGTAGAGTGAGCGAACACGTAGCAGAGAGGCGAAGAGACAGGTCTCCTGGGCATTGCCAGGTCATTCATTTGGCGCATTTGGAGGGTTAGCTTTCGCCCCCTGAGCTTTCACCTCCTCTCAACCACAGCGGTTCTCTGCCAAAGGCATATACCATCATCCCAACCCGATCCAATCATTCTGGACGGGCTTTACTTTGCTCTTAGCCCAAATGGATTTTAGTAATGCATGTTGGAGGTTGCTACTCTGCTCCATTGGATATAATATACTGGCCGTGACAATAAAGGCAAAACACAGGGCCTAAAAATGGGAATGTGATTAACCACTCAAGACGGCTAGATAAGACGGAAGGAGAGAGAGAGAGAGAGAGAGAGAGAGAAGGAGAGAGAGGAGGAGAGGGGGGAGGGGAGAGAGAGAGAGAGAGAGAGAGAGAGAGAGAGAGAGAGAGAGAAGGAGAGAGAGAGGAGGGAGAGAGAGGAGGAAGGAGAGTAGGTGTAAGTATAATGTAAGTAATAATGAACTTGCCATGTCAATAAAGTCAATTGAATTGAATTGAGAGAGAGAAGGAGAGAGAGAGGGAAGGAGAGAGGGAAGGAGGGAGAGGAGGAGAAAGAGATGGAAGGAGAGAGAGAAGGAGAGAGAGAAGGAGAAGGAGAGAGAGAGAGGGAAGGAGAGAGAGAGGAGGAAGGAGAGAAGGAAGGAGAGAGAGGAGAGAGAGAAGGAGAGAGAGATGGAAGGAGAGAGAGAGAGAAGGAGAGAGCGAGAGAAGGAGAGCGAGAGAAGGAGAGAGAGAAGGAAGGAGAGAGAGAGGGAAGGAGAGAGAGAGGGAAGGAGAGAGAGAGAAGGAGAGAGAGAGAGGGAGAGAGAGAGAGAAGGAGAGAGAAGGAAGGAGAGAGAGAAGGAAGGAAGGAGAGAGAGGAGGGAGAGAGAGGAGGGAGAGAGAGGAGGGAAAGAGAGGAGGGAAAGAAGGAAGGAGAGAGAGGAGGGAAGGAGAGAGGAGGAAAGGAGAGAGAGGAGGGAAGGAGAGAGAGGAGGGAAGGAGAGAGAGGAGGGAAGGAGAGAGAGGAGGGAAAGAGAGGAGGGAAGGAGAGAGAGGAGGGAAAGAGAGGAGGGAAGGAGAGAGAGGAGGGAGAGAGAGAGGAGGGAGAGAGAGAGAGGAGGGAGAGAGAGGAGGGAAAGAGAGGAGGGAGAGAAGGAAGGAGTGAGAGGAGGGAAGGAGAGAGGAGGGAGAGAGAGGAGGGAAGGAGAGAGAGAAGAGGAAGGAATAAAATAACACACACCAGCTGAGACCTGTGCCAGGGAGGGAAGTGTGTGTGTGTGTGTGTGTGTGTGTGTGTGTGTGTGTGTGTGTGTGTGTGTGTGTGTGTGTGTGTGTGTGTGTGTGTGTGTGTGTGTTTGTGTGTGTGTGTGTGTGTGTATGTTTCCAGGTTGTCCTACAAAGGCTCCCCACCTCAAATAGACTACAGTATATCTGGGTTTGAATTGTTTATGTGTTGTAGCTACTCACAATGATCCTAATGGCACCTTCATGTTTATAAGTTCTCCCTTCCATTGCATTGTCAATTTACCAATCCTCCCTCCCACACAAGGATAATCATGCCAATGGACGCCCATCATCAAACATTTGATGTTCCGCTCCAGCTTTACAAACGTATTATCAGAAAAAAAACACACCTAATTATCTTTCGCATCAGTTCGGACGCCAACAAACTAAAGACAACATACAGAGGAAGGAGCTAATTAGGAGAAAATAACACAGGTGACCCTCTACTAGCAGGCTGTAAATAATCATTAGGTTTGGAAGTAGGAACGCTCCACAAACGTTAGTCGCACATCAACATCAATTAGTGACTGATTTAGGCCCGGTTGAATGGACCGATCCCAATAACAATCTGGCCCGAAAACATTCACATTAGAACGCAGACTTCACTGGAAACTCCATCCTTCTGCTGTACCATCCTTCCTATCAAAGTACACATACTATCAAAGTACACATACTATCAAAGTACACATACTATCAAAGTACACATACTATCAAAGTACACATACTGTACTGTACTGTTATGTAGTCTACTGAATATGAAGAGGGGTAGGTAAGTCCATCATCTCATCCTTCATAACCACTGAAAGATCTTGATGACTTTCCATATCCCTGTAACCTATGACCTTTATACTATGCCTTCCTGTAATAACTTCCTGTAAATGTAGTGCCTTCTTGTACCTACTTTATGTTACTTAGACTTGTGACAAAGCCTGCCTAGCTCTGTGTAGTTAAAGAGGTTACTTCAGTCCACTGTGCCACACAGCTATTACAACGACGAGATTTACAACAGTAGAGTTCGTTGCTCACCTGTGGTCGAAGAGATATTGACGTCGATGCTGATCTCGGGGATGCCGCCGTTCCTCAGCACTGCCACACAGGTGTAGGTGCCGAAGTCGGTGAACTTGAGGTCGATGATGTCCAGGTTGGTGGTGCCTGGCTGGACTTCCGGGTCAGTGTGGGTGATGACCATGCGCTCTGAGCTGCGCAGCGGCCGGCCATTCTTCAGCCAGCTGAACAGAAGCTCCTCTGGGGGCGTGGCCTCCACCTGGCATGAAATTTTAACCTCACGACCAATCTGGATGTTGTCGTCGTTGTGGTACGGGTCGGGAGTGATCCAGAACCGCCCCTTCTTTAGCCCTGCAGAGGGAGGGAGAGAGGGAGAGAGAGAGAGAGAGAGAGAGAGAGAGAGAGAGAGAGAGAGAGAGAGAGAGAGAGAGAGAGAAGGAGAGAGCGAGAGAGAGAGAGAGAGAGAGAGAGAGAGAGAGAGAAGGAGAGAGCGAGAGAGAGAAGGGGGGAGCGAGAGAGGGAGGGGTAGAGAGAGGAGAGAAAAGGAGAGAGGACAGAAAGGGAAAGAGAGAAGAGGAGAGAGGGAGGGGGAGAGAGAGAGAGAAAAGGAGAGGACAGAAAGGGAAAGAGAGAAGAGGAGAGAGAGGACAGAAATGGAAAGAGAGAAAGGGAGAGAGAGAGGACAGAAAGGGAAAGAGAGACAGAGAGAGAGAGAGTGAGGGGGGAGAAAGAGAGAGAGATCGTGACATCAGTGCTAATGCTAATAATTGGGGCCCAGAGTTTGTTTGTTTTATCCCCTTTAATATAATATATTATACAACAATGACTTACACTCTGCCTTTTATCTTGGTCACTGAAGGAAAAGGTGTCTTTGCCTATAATATAATATAACATACTGTATAATATAACCAAGGGACCTTCCTGTATTGATATAGAATACAATATGGCTCCCACCTGGGGGCACAAAAAGATCCAGTTTCAAATAAAGATGGCTGAATGAATGAATGCTTATTCATTGCACACCAAAGGTAGCTAGGCATAATATTAGTGTCAAAAGTTGGATCCAAAGACAAGTCTCCCTTTAGTGACCCCCCCCCCCCCCCAAAAAAAGAGTGTGTGTAAGTCATTGTCTACTATAAATAGGTCCCAGAGTTTTTCCTGGTTAGGTGACCAACTCAAAACATTTACATTTACATTTACATTTAAGTCATTTAGCAGACGCTCTTATCCAGAGCGACTTACAAATTGGTGCATTCACCTAATGACATCCAGTGGAACAGCCACTTTACAATAGTGCATCTAGATCTTTTAAGGGGGGGGGGGGGGGCAGAAGGATTGCTTTATCCTATCCTAGGTATTCCAAAACAAACCAAGGACAAAGTTATTATCGACAGCTAATAATAGTAAGAGCAACAAGAATAAGAAAGAAGCCCAGATACTTCAAGACAGGTTACATTTCAGTTGGGCTTGAAGGAACAAAGACTTGAGGTTCATTTGAACTGTCTCTCATTTTCCCCAAAGGACAGCGGTACATGTTTCATGACAAACGGCTCATTACATTTTCTTACCACAGTCTTTTCCATAAACATATATTTTCCATTTACATCAGAGTTCAAATGCATCTTTGCAGGACACTAAAAGCATAAAGTTGCAAAAAATATTTTCAATATGCCAGTTTATAGTAATGTAAATAAAAAAAAACTGATATAGTAATGTAAATAAATATCAGATTTAGCCGGGATCTCTCTTTCCCCTTACACTTACTACCTGTTTGGCATCTAATACTATGAAATCAGCAGTCAAATATTTGTACCTTCAGTTTGAATTCTAATGTTTGAGCATGGCACCTTAAAAGGCAACAGCCATAGTTGCAGTGAAATGTCAACCCCACCCACGTTCACCAGAAAAAGATCTGTTCCCACACTATGAAAACAATGCCTATGACTTGAAACATGAACCACAAGAGAAATCTCTCCAGTCTCTTGGCATCACAAAGAGTTGCTAACTACTCAGCACCTAAAAATAGCCCAGGCGAATGCGTGAGTGAAGCGTCGTATTGTTGTCACTATTAATCAAGACGAAAAGTAAATGCCTCCAAGACACGGACTTCAAGCCAACCACAGCACCATGGGATCAAGCTAGTGAATGATGAATGTGAAGTCACTCACTCATACAGTATGGTTACTGTAGTACTGAGTAACTACAGATGGGGTCATGATGTGAATCAGCCAGCTGCATTCGAATGGTATTTACATTTGTAAGTAATGGAATCCACCTCGTGCTCCGATAGTTACGTAAGCCGGTTTACTAACATGGAAGAAAAACATTAAGGATATTTCACACTAAATTAAATTACATTTGTTTCGTAAAACAACAGGTGTATACTAACAGTAAAAGGCTTTCTTATGGGCCCTTCCCAGTCAATGCAGAGAGAATTTTTTTGAAATAATCGAAAAATAATAACACCAGGAATAAATACACAATAACTCAGCCTGGTCTCATAGACCAGACGTAACATACTACACGTAAATCCGGGACACACAAATTAGTATGATAAGTTATGTTCGGTATGGTTACATAAGACAGAAGAAGGTTACTTAAGGCAAAAATGAACGGAGGGTAGTTGGTCGGCGTATAACGTGAAAGTCTAGCAACCCAAAGGTTGCGTGTTTGAATCTCATCACGGACAACTTAAGCATTTTATCTAATTAGCAACTTTGCAAATAGTTACTACATTTTAGCTATTTTGCAACTACTTAGAATGTTAGCTAACCCTTACCCTAACCTTAACCCTTTAAACTAACTCCTGACCTTTAACCCTTTAACCTAACTCCTGACCTTTAACCCTTTTAACCTAACTCCTGACCTTTAACCCTTTAACCTAACTCCTGACCTTTAACCCTTTAACCTAACTCCTGACCTTTAACCCTTTAACCTAACTCCTGACCTTTAACCCTTTAACCTAACTCCTGACCTTTAACCCTTTAACCTAACTCCTGACCTTTAACCCTTTAACCTAACTCCTGACCTTTAACTTAACTCCTCACCTTTAACCCTTAGCCTTAACCCTAATCCCAATCCTAACCCCTAGCCTAGCTAGAGTTAGTTAATTGTCAGGATAAACAGCTCTGTTGAGATTACCAAATTCAAATTCAATTAAACCTAGGACTTGCCGTAACTTGACTCTCTGCCTCACAAGTTACTTTCCTAGACTGTCTGTGTGAAGATTACCGTCTAACCTCGTTTCATGCCGTCTCAATAGTAGTAATATAAAAGCTCTTTTGATAATGGCTGTATTCATGCGAGGGCATTAGATTCACAATCACCTCAGAGGCTTTATGTGCTCATGCAAGGAGACTCCAGCCATTCAGGCTCAATTACGCTATTGATTAAGTTGCAAATTCTCCAACGAAAGGTGAGTCAAGCTGACCCCCTGCATCCAATGATCCGCCTGAGACACTGCTGCGTTTTTACCGGGGGGGGGGGGGGGGGGTATTATTTATACAGCCTCCCCCTAATGGTGCCACTTCGCTGCTCAGAATTTGCTGCCCTGCATGTAAATCAACATGTTAATCAGATCTTCATCAAATTTG
This sequence comes from Salvelinus fontinalis, assembly GCF_029448725.1. NCBI lineage: Eukaryota > Metazoa > Chordata > Actinopteri > Salmoniformes > Salmonidae > Salvelinus > Salvelinus fontinalis. The sequence continues at coordinate 6,284,955 of NC_074679.1, forward strand.
TTCCTAAATCATTTATTTGGCTCGCATCCTATTTCCTTTAATGACTTGTAAATGAGGGCTGTGGGTGAGAGTGGAGCTATAGCTGGCCCGGGACACTAGAGTGAAGACGGGGCCCAGTGGACACTGATGGGCTGACGGGGCCAGCTGCAGAAGTTCTCTAGGGGAGAGAGAAGAGGAGAGGAAGAGAGAGCAGAGAGCAGAGGAAGAGGGAGGAGGGGAGAGGAAGAGGGAGGAGAGGAGAGGAAGAGGGCGGAGGGGAGAGGAAGAGGGCGGAGGGGAGAGGGAGGAGGAAGGGAGAGGAAGAGGGATAAAGGGAAAGGAAGGAGGGGAGAGGAAGAGGGAGGAGGGGAGAGGATGAAGGAGGAGGCGGGGAGAAGAGAGGAGTGCAGATTGAGGAGGGGAAAGGAAGGGGGAGGAGGGGAGAGAGGAAGAAAGGAAAGAAGAGGGCGAGGTAATGGGAAGGAGGAGAGGAGGAGAGAGATGATGGGAGAAGGAGAAGGCAGAGAAGAGAGCAGAACAGAGCAGGGGAAAGGAGAGGACGGGAGGGGAGAAAAGGGGAGGAGAGGAAGAGCAGAGGAGAAGGGATGGGTGGCGGGGAGAGCTGAGCAGAGGAAAAGGGATGGGAAGAGGGGAGATCAGAGGAGAGAGCATCAAAACCAGCGTGTCTATCTCTCCAAATGGTAATCACGGTCCCACAGTGCTTTCTTTCCTGCCACTGAAGCGCCTGCAGTGTACTCTGTGCTCATCAGGTATGAGTATAGGAGAGATGGAATGGCAGGGGTACACAATTCATTCAGTGGGAGAGATAATGTGTGTGACACAGGGAGTGGCAGCCACGGCTTTAAAAAAGGGAATTCACAACATACACTACCGTTCAAAAGTTTGGGGTCACTTAGAAATGTCCTTGTTTTTGAAAGAAGAGCAAAAAATGTTGTCCATTAAAATAACATCAAATTGATCAGAAATACAGTGTAGACATTGTTAATGTTGTTAATGACTATTGTAGCTGGAAACAGCAGATTTATGGAATATCTACATAGGCGTACAGAGGCCCATTATTAGCAACCATCACTCCTGTGTTCCAATGTCACGTTGTGTTAGCTAATCCAAGTTGATCATTTTAAAAGGCTAACTGATCATTAGAAAACCCTTTTGCAATTATGTTAGCACAGCTGAAAACTGTTGTCCTGATTAAGGAAGCAATAAAACTGGCCTTCTTTAGACTAGTTGTGTATCTGGAGCATCAGCATTTGTGGGTTCGATTACAGGCTCAAAATGGCCAGAAACAAATAACTTTTCTGAAACTTGTCAGCCTATTCTTGTTCTGAGAAATGAAGGATATTCAATGTGAGAAATGGCCAAGAAACTGAAGATCTCATACAACGCTGTGTACTACTCCCTTTACAGAACAGAGCAAACTGGCATTAACCAGAGTAGAAAGAGGAGTGGGAGGCCCCGATGCTCAACTGAGCAAGAGGACAAGTACACTAGAGTCTAGTTTGAGAAACGGACACCTCACAAGTCCTCAACTGGCAGCTTCATTAAATAGTACCCGCAAAACACCAGTCTCAAATTCAACAGTGAAGAGGCGACTCCGGGATGCTGGCCTTCTAGGCAGAGTTCCTCTGTCCAGTGTCTGTGTTCTTTTGCCCATCTAAATCTTTTCTTTATTAGTATTAAGTATTTATTTTTGTACATATTTGTTTTTTGTCCTTGATACAACCCAATAGGTCGTTATCAATAAAACGTCACAATAAGGTGCAGAGCGTTTGATTTTCCTGCTGGGGGGCAAGAAGGTTTCTCCTCGAAATGTAACAACAATAAGAAATAATAAAAGAGAAGAATATGAACATAAAGTAAACGGCTCAGTAGAATAGAAAAAAACATTTTAGCATCAGTATAATACAGAAAGGCACAATTTATGGAATTATTATTTACACGTGTATAAACGGGGGGCAGTGTATAAACTGTACATCATTGTGAGTGTTAAATCACAATTGCTGCTGACAGACATGAACAGGCTACATTGATTGATTGACCAATCTAGCTAGCTAGCTAGCTAGCTAGCTAATGACAGATAATGTCAATATGGCTAGTTAACAAGCTAATAACAGATAATGTTAATATGGCTAGTTAATAACAAGCTAATAACAGATAATGTCAATATGGCTAGTTAACAAGCTAACATCTAGGGGATAAACTAGATGGCTAGTTAACAAGCTAACTTTCAAGGGATAAACTAGATGGCTAGTTAACAAGCTAACTTTCAAGGGATGAACTAGATGGCTAGTTAACAAGCTAACTTTCAAGGGATAAACTAGATGGCTAGTTAACAAGCTAACTTTCAAGGGATAAACTAGATGGCTAGTTAACAAGCTAACTTTCAAGGGATGAACTATATGGCTTTATTATCTTGCCATCTATAGTGGTGATGAAGGTAGTCCAACAAACAACTTTACCAGGACGTGCCGATGTCAGGCTTTGTCCAAAAGCCTGATCTCCGATGAAGCTAAACGACACATGTTGTTAGCTTAGCTAGCTAACTAGCTACATGCCATATGGCTAGGCTACCCTCACGGACTGTATCTGAAATTACACGATCAGTTGATGTTTGCTGATCATGAAAAGTACTTCCTGTATAACTCTGATGATAGAGCTAAACATGGAATAATCTAAAATGTGTAGTTGTGACTCTGCTCTGGTGATGGTATTAAAACCAAATAGTTATAACATTCATTTAACAATCCCTTGAAAACAGCACGCAGTTGTCAATGGTTTTAGCGGAGCGGGTGGGGGTTCTTCTTGCCCCCCAGCAGCCATATCGAACGGTCTTTTTTTGATAACAACCTATTTGCCAGGAATTGCCCCAATGTGTCATTTTATTGATAACCCCCCCAAACTCTAACACCTCCAGTAGATCCCAGAGAGAGCGAGAGAAATACAGTACAGAAACACTATTGACTTGAACCCCGCAAAAATATGACATAACTAGAGAGCACGTTGACTGATCCTCCACCTGCTTTAAATGAGGACAGTTTCTTCGATAGCAACCCACTCATCAATAACACCTGACTGACAGCCAGAGAAGACCATTGACAGGCGCCCTTTTCTGCTGAGGCAAACCCCAGCGCTGCCGCCAACCCAGGACTCCCATCATAATAAGGAAGCTATGCCGTATAACTGGACTGCCCCCCCCCCCCCCCCCCAAAAAAAGAAACAAAATATATCTCAACTGCCTATTCTGTTTGCCTCATGGAGAAACAGACCAAGCGGAGATGATGTGTAAATAAATAAAAAGGGAGTTCCATGGCAGTGTGCATGGTCAGCAAGCCCAGCTCACCTCCAGTCTGCCTCTGCTTGCCTGCCTGCCCCCTCAACTGCTAAATAAGTTATAAACCACAGAGTCAGGTAAATTTCCTCCTGCACAGTCGTCTGCTGAACGCCTTTAATAGCACCAAAGTACTGAATGGCCCCTTCTCAAGATATATGATGCGTTTCGCAGTCCGGTTGTATTACGATCGCTAAAGTTATTGATGATGTTGTCAGATCAACGTGTCATCATGGCTGAGGGATTACCTGACAGTTTACTCCAAACAGGACGCTGGATTTACAACATCCGCCCTCCACTCTCGGAAACAGTCAACAGTTTGTCTCTCTTTCACAGTGCAGGCATCTTTCAGTGACTGCCTCGTTTGTCTTTTTTTCAGAGTATCAGTACTTTTGTCTCCTCAGTCCTATTCACCAATACCAATGAAACCAAAAATGGCACCCCTGAATCACATTCTGTAACTATTATTATTAAACATCATAAATTTCCATTAACCACAGTAACTCTCCCACAATACAATCGTCCAACGTCTTTGATAGGCCCAGAGTAAAGTGGCAGGCAGGAGGACAGTGAGATTACTTGAAGTGCAATCCCCCTCTGCAGCTGTAATATTGCTTATTCAGTTGGGCCTATCCGCCATCCTTGCCCCCCCCCACACAAATGAGATTCTGCCATCTGTGCGTGGCAGTGGGGCAGCGTGGCAGAGCTTGTAAACGTCTCTCCATGTCACTGGAGGCTGGATGTCTTATCTGGGAGAAGCAGTTTGAATGAACCACCCCTCTTCCATCAGAGCAGCTGCACAGAGCGTATCAAGGCTATTGTCTGAGGAGTTCTCTGTTATTTTTGTCCTCCTTGAAACCTGTGTAAAAAGAACTCTGATAAAGGATCAGGGAGACAGCTGTCTTCTATTCAACCATTATAACAAGAGTCTACAAAATCGCCGAAAAACACGGCTGTGGTGACATTGTAATCTCCTTGGTTTGTGAATAACAACAATATGAGTTATGTCTGTCTGTCTTGTGTTGACAGATCATGGGGTGACACTGGCACCAGTTGTGTGATGTAATGATCATACAGTACGTTGAGCACTAATACAAAGTATATCATATTTTAACACTTACTAGACATCACACTACAGTATTCAACATTGCTCGAGGTTTTTACAGACTAAGAGTCACAATCTTGCCACAAAGAACCAAAACAATACTTAGAATGGAATGGATGGGTTTTTTCTTTGTAGGGAACCAAAAAATGCTGAGTGTGTGGTGTCAGTATTTCCTTTTCCTTTGTGTATTCTACCACCCTGATCTCTCTAGCTGAGTACAGCCTGACCTGGGTATTCTACCACCCTGGTCTCTCCAGCTGAGTACAGCCTGACCTGGGTCTTCTACCACCCTGGTCTCTAGCTGAGTACAGCCTGACCTGTGTATTCTACCACCCTGGTCTCTCTAGCTGAGTACAGCCTGACCTGTGTATTCTACCACCCTGGTCTCTCTAGCTGAGTAAAGCCTGACCTGGGTCTTCTACCACCCTGGTCTCTCTGGCGGAGTACAGCCTGACCTGGGTATTCTACCACCCTGGCCTGAGCTGCCTCTAGTCCTTCTCTCAACAGACTGATCTCCTGCCTTGGTAAAACATCTGACTCCCCTTAACTAACCACCGCTCCTTGCACACACGCGCGCACACACACTCTCTCTCTCTCTCCCTTCCCAATGCAAATGTGGAGCTTTCAGTTATCCGACTTAGTGTGCTGTCAGAGCCCAAGACTGACTCCACTGACATAAATGGATCCCCTCTCAAAACCTGCAGCTTATATCCGTCCCGAGGTGCCAGTGGATCTCTGCACACAGACGATCCGCTTTGGAGAGGGCGTGACTGTGAAATAAGATGCTACAGCTGCAGCAGCAGTGGCCCCGGCAAGTTACAGGTTCATCTGAGCCTCACGTGGAATGAAAATCACTTTTTCGGTCAGGTACCCACAATTCTGTTAGCTGGCTGACTAGAAACGTTGTTTGATGACAGACATTTGTGACAGAAAGATGATTAATGCGCATGAAGCCAAATGAACTTCAGATCGTACTAATGACCGTACAAACATATTAATGTAAACCATTAATGTAGCGAGCCATAATAGATCACATATGGTCCAGCCCCATTAGAATAGGACTCACAGCTTCTTCTAGATGGAGTCTGAGTGGGTGCTTGTCCGAGGCAAGAGAAGGGGTGGGTGGGTTATAAAGTAGATGGTTTGCTCTTCTCTGTCGAATAAGTCTTTCTCGTCCATTTGAGGAGGTAAAGTAGCATCACAAACATCCAAGAGTATATTACAGGAGCCTGGGTAAAAAACATCATCACATAGGAATCAATAAAAGACCGTGCTGGTCGACACGTTGTCTTTTCCTTTTTCCTCGCAAAAAAGATCACTACTGGGAACACTAGTGGGAACACTACTGGGAACACTATTGGGAACACTACTGGGAACACTAGTGGGAACACTACTGGGAACACTAGTGGGAACACTACTGGGAACACTAGTGGGAACACTATTGGGAACACTACTGGGAGCACTATTGGGAACACTACTGGGAACACTACTGGGAACACTACTGGGAACACTAGTGGGAACACTACTGGGAACACTAGTGGGAACACTAGTGGGAACACTACTGGGAACACTATTGGGAACACTACTGGGAGCACTATTGGGAACACTACTGGGAGCACTATTGGGAACACTACTGGGAACACTAGTGGGAACACTACTGGGAACACTACTGGGAACACTATTGGGAACACTATTGGGAACACTACTGGGAACACTATTGGGAACACTACTGGGAGCACTATTGGGAACACTACTGGGAGCACTACTGGGAACACTATTGGGAACACTACTGGGAACACTATTGGGAACACTACTGGGAACACTATTGGGAACACTACTGGGAACACTAGTGGGAACACTACTGGGAACACTAGTGGGAACACTACTGGGAACACTAGTGGGAACACTATTGGGAACACTACTGGGAGCACTATTGGGAACACTACTGGGAACACTACTGGGAACACTACTGGGAACACTAGTGGGAACACTACTGGGAACACTAGTGGGAACACTAGTGGGAACACTACTGGGAACACTATTGGGAACACTACTGGGAGCATTATTGGGAACACTACTGGGAGCACTATTGGGAACACTACTGGGAACACTAGTGGGAACACTACTGGGAACACTACTGGGAACACTACTGGGAACACTATTGGGAACACTACTGGGAGCACTATTGGGAACACTACTGGGAGCACTACTGGGAACACTATTGGGAACACTACTGGGAGCACTATTGGGAACACTACTGGGAGCACTATTGGGAACACTACTGGGAACACTAGTGGGAACACTACTGGGAACACTACTGGGAACACTATTGGGAACACTATTGGGAACACTACTGGGAACACTATTGGGAACACTACTGGGAGCACTATTGGGAACACTACTGGGAGCACTACTGGGAACACTATTGGGAACACTACTGGGAACACTATTGGGAACACTACTGGGAACACTATTGGGAACACTACTGGGAACACTAGTGGGAACACTACTGGGAACACTAGTGGGAACACTACTGGGAACACTAGTGGGAACACTATTGGGAACACTACTGGGAGCACTATTGGGAACACTACTGGGAACACTACTGGGAACACTACTGGGAACACTAGTGGGAACACTACTGGGAACACTAGTGGGAACACTAGTGGGAACACTACTGGGAACACTATTGGGAACACTACTGGGAGCACTATTGGGAACACTACTGGGAGCACTATTGGGAACACTACTGGGAACACTAGTGGGAACACTACTGGGAACACTACTGGGAACACTATTGGGAACACTACTGGGAACACTATTGGGAACACTACTGGGAGCACTATTGAGAACACTACTGGGAGCACTACTGGGAACACTATTGGGAACACTACTGGGAACACTATTGGGAACACTAGTGGGAACACTACTGGGAACACTATTGGGAACACTACTGGGAACACTATTGGGAACACTACTGGGAGCACTATTGGGAACACTACAGGGAGCACTATTGGGAACACTACTGGGAACACTAGTGGGAACACTACTGGGAACACTACTGGGAACACTATTGGGAACACTACTGGGAGCACTATTGGGAACACTACTGGGAACACTACTGGGAACACTACTGGGAACACTACTGGGAACACTACTGGGAACACTACTGGGAGCACTATTGGGAACACTACAGGGAACACTACTGGGAGCACTATTGGGAACACTACTGGGAGCACTATTGGGAACACTACTGGGAACACTACTGGGAACACTACTGGGAACACTACTGGGAACACTACTGGGAACACTACTGGGAGCACTATTGGGAACACTACAGGGAGCACTACTGGGAACACTACTGGGAACACTACTGGGAACACTACAGGGAACACTACAGGGAACACTACAGGGAACACTACCGGGAACACTACAGGGAACACTACAGGGAACACTACCGGGAACACTACCGGGAACACTACAGGGAACACTACTGGGAACACTACAGGGAACACTACCGGGAACACTACCGGGAACACTACAGGGAACACTACCGGGAACACTACTGGGAACACTACAGGGAACACTACTGGGAACACTACTGGGAACACTAGTGGGAAGCACTACTGGGAACACTATTGGGAACACTACTGGGAGCACTATTGGGAACACTACTGGGAACACTAGTGGGAACACTACTGGGAACACTACTGGGAACACTATTGGGAACACTACTGGGAGCACTATTGGGAACACTACTGGGAACACTACTGGGAACACTACTGGGAACACTACTGGGAACACTACTGGGAACACTACTGGGAGCACTATTGGGAACACTACAGGGAACACTACTGGGAGCACTATTGGGAACACTACTGGGAGCACTATTGGGAACACTACTGGGAACACTACTGGGAACACTACTGGGAACACTACTGGGAACACTACTGGGAACACTACTGGGAGCACTATTGGGAACACTACAGGGAGCACTACTGGGAACACTACTGGGAACACTACTGGGAACACTACAGGGAACACTACAGGGAACACTACAGGGAACACTACCGGGAACACTACAGGGAACACTACAGGGAACACTACCGGGAACACTACTGGGAACACTACAGGGAACACTACTGGGAACACTACAGGGAACACTACCGGGAACACTACAGGGAACACTACCGGGAACACTTCTGGGAACACTACAGGGAACACTACCGGGAACACTACAGGGAACACTACCGGGAACACTACAGGGAACACTACAGGGAACACTACAGGGAACACTACCGGGAACACTACTGGGAACACTACAGGGAACACTACTGGGAACACTACTGGGAACACTAGTAGGAACACTACAGGGAACACTACAGGGAGCACTACAGGGAACACTAGTAGGAACACTACAGGGAACACTACCGGGAACACTACTGGGAACACTACTGGGAACACTAGTAGGAACACTACAGGGAATACTACAGGGAGCACTAGTGGGAACACTACAGGGAACACTACAGGGAACACTACTGGGAGCACTAGTGGGAAAACTACCGGGAACACTACTGGAAACACTACAGGGAGCACTACTGGGAACACTACTGGGAGCACTACAGGGAGCACTATTGGGAACACTACAGGGAGCACTACAGGGAACACTACTGGGAACACTACTGGGAACACTACCGGGAACACTACCGGGAACACTACAGGGAGCACTAGTGGGGAACACTACAGGGAACACTACAGGGAACACTACAGGGAGCACTAGTGGGGAACACTACAGGGTACACTACAGGGAGCACTAGTGGGGAACACTACAGGGAACACTACAGGGAACACTACTGGGAGCACTAGTGGGAAAACTACCGGGAACACTACTGGAAACACTACAGGGAGCACTACTGGGAACACTACTGGGAGCACTACTGGGAGCACTACCGGGAACACTACAGGGAGTACTGGGGGAACACTACTGGGAACACTACTGGGAGCACTACAGGGAGCACTACAGGGAGCACTACAGGGAGCACTACTGGGAGCACTACAGGGAGCACTACCGGGAGCACTACCGGGAACACTACTGGGAACACTACTGGGAACACTACAGGGAGCACTACCGGGAGCACTACCGGGAACACTACTGGGAACACTACAGGGAACACTACAGGGAGCACTACTGGGAGCACTACCGGGAACACTACTGGGAACACTACCGGGAACACTACTGGGAACACTACTGGGAGCACTACCGGGAACACTACTGGGAACACTACTGGGAACACTACTGGGAACACTACTGGGAACACTACAGGGAACACTACTGGGAACACTACTGGGAACACTACTGGGAGCACTACCGGGAACACTACTGGGAACACTACTGGGAACACTACTGGGAACACTACTGGGAACACTACAGGGAACACTACAGGGAGCACTACAGGGAACACTAGTAGGAACACTACAGGGAACACTACCGGGAACACTACTGGGAACACTACTGGGAACACTAGTAGGAACACTACAGGGAATACTACAGGGAGCACTAGTGGGAACACTACAGGGAACACTACAGGGAACACTACTGGGAGCACTAGTGGGAAAACTACCGGGAACACTACTGGAAACACTACAGGGAGCACTACTGGGAACACTACTGGGAGCACTACTGGGAGCACTATTGGGAACACTACAGGGAGCACTACAGGGAACACTACTTGGAACACTACTGGGAACACTACCGGGAACACTACTGGGAACACTACAGGGAGCACTAGTGGGGAACACTACAGGGAACACTACAGGGAGCACTAGTGGGGAACACTACAGGGTACACTACAGGGAGCACTAGTGGGGAACACTACAGGGAACACTACAGGGAACACTACTGGGAGCACTAGTGGGGAAACTACCGGGAACACTACTGGAAACACTACAGGGAGCACTACTGGGAACACTACTGGGAGCACTACTGGGAGCACTACCGGGAACACTACAGGGAGTACTAGTGGGAACACTACTGGGAGCACTACAGGGAGCACTACAGGGAGCACTACAGGGAGCACTACAGGGAGCACTACAGGGAGCACTACTGGGAGCACTACAGGGAGCACTACTGGGAGCACTACCGGGAACACTACTGGGAACACTACTGGGAACACTACAGGGAGCACTACCGGGAGCACTACCGGGAACACTACTGGGAACACTACTGGGAACACTACAGGGAGCACTACCGGGAGCACTACCGGGAACACTACTGGGAACACTACTGGGAACACTACCGGGAACACTACTGGGAACACTACTGGGAGCACTACCGGGAACACTACTGGGAACACTACTGGGAACACTACTGGGAACACTACAGGGAACACTACTGGGAACACTACTGGGAGCACTACCGGGAACACTACTGGGAACACTACTGGGAACACTACTGGGAACACTACTGGGAACACTACTGGGAACACTACTGGGAGCACTACCGGGAACACTACTGGGAACACTACTGGGAAAACTACTGGGAGCACCAAACAGTAAGCCTGTGTTTCTTTTCTTTCATTTTCCTCATTGTCCCCCGAGGGTCGAGGGTCGTTATATCCCTGTACCAGATAGTCCTTCACTGATAACACACACAGCCCAGCGGCAAGGCTATTAGTGGGGAATCAAACACACACTGGTGATATTTGGTCTGAATACACCAGTTTACAAGCATTCTTCACACATTCAATTAAACAATACATATCTGATATGACCTTATAGAATGGATACTACCTTGGGTCATTTATTAAGGCCTGAATTCTAACTTGAGATATGTGTGAGTGTTTGTGCAAATCTTCCATTGACCTCAATGTGTGAATGATGAGAAAGTTTGACCCTTGGATCATCCTAGCTAGGCTTTACCTTAGGCTACCTAAGGAATATTTTGGTAATATTTTGGGAGCTTATTCGGTATAAATGGCAATAATTGAGGGCTTATCTGAGATCAACCTATTACCCTATACCTCCAGGGCCTTACCTCGGACCACAATGGTGGTGGACTTCTTAGCCGGGTTGCCCACGTTGTTGCTGGCCACACAGCTGTAAACGCCTGCTTCCTCTATGGAGATGGCGGGCAACGTGAGGGTCCCTCCGTTAAGGACGCTCTTCTTGGGCAGCTCGTCCGCGCTGTGCACCCAGGTGAGTGTGGGTGTGGGATCACCCCCGGAGGTCACACACACCAGGGTCACGGTCTGCCCGGGGTTCACCACGATAGGGTCCTCCACCAGCAGCTTAATGGTGGGGGATGCTGAAAACACAAGATTAAAATAGAATGCATTATATTTGTATTTATTAGGGATCCTCGTTAGCTGTTGCCAAGGCAGCAGCTACTCTTCCTGGGGTCCAAACACATTAAGGCACTTACATTACATATAAAACAAAAGATAAAACAGTACATCGTATAACATTATTACACCACTACATATCCACAATACAACATGTATAATACCACCATAAAACAATATTATAATGTACGTGTGTGTAGAGTGTGTGTAGAGTGTGTGTGCTTGTGTGCGTATGAGTGTCTCTGTACCTGTATGTGTGTCTCTTCATGGTCCTTGCTGTTCCATAAGGTGTATTTGTACCAGTTTTTTTTTATCAGAATTTTAACATTTTTATGTCTGTGTCAATGTTAATAAGTGATCTCGGGAAAAAAGCGGAATTAAAATCACCAGCCAGCAACTCAATTAGGTTCTTTAGACGAGAGGTATGAAAAGTGAAACTAGAATTAGTGGCGGAAGCAGGGAGGTAGCTCCACCCTCTCTCTCTTTGCGTGTTTCTGCCAAGTCTATGGGCCAAATGTCCCCTCCCCTTCGAAAATTCAAATGCACACAACTGTGAAATCTGTACAAATAATCAGGGACGATAAATCAGCGGAACAATTGTTCCTCGTTATTTGGCACATCCCACATTACAATACCATTTACTGTATGTTACGTACCTCTGTCCCTGAGAAATGTGTCAATAGTCAACAAACAAGTCAATAGGTACTGTAACTGCTGTAAACGGAGTAATATTTACCTCTTAATGATGCTCTGAAATGGTACCTTTGTCACAACGTCCAATCTGATAGAAAGTCAATCATATGATTTTTCTGTTTCCTGAAAACCAATATCCTAGTTGACATTTGGTTCTATAGTGTAGCTATATAGTTGGTATTAGGGTGTAAGCTCATAACCCAGCAAACACATAATGTTCTGAGAACCATATGTTTCTTAGAGCTTGGTGTGAGCATGGTTGTCTTATGGTTATTTTGCATATAACCTTCCCACAGGGATCTGGGAATGGTGCAGGATAGTTACTTGGCTTTGGAAATTGTTCCGTAACGTATCATACAGGTTTCCTCATGTTCACAGAATGTTCAGAGAACCTTAAGAAACATTGTTCTTTTGTGGGAATTTCAGTACTTCAGCATAACGTTTCCTACAGGTTTCCTCGTGGTTCTATTTAAAGTAATGTTCTCAGAACATTCAGAGAACTTTCTTCTGTTGCAATTGAAAAAAAAAACTTTTGTAACATTCAAAGAATGTTCTAAGAATGTTCATTCCGTTCTCAGCGTCAACAAAACTCTCCATCCTACATCTTGTTAAGTGTGTTTAGGTGTGTTCAATGAGTGCTAGTTTCCTTTAAAATGGGGTCTGTTTGAATAGACTACAATGAAGTGCTTTGTATGAGTAAAAAAAAAGGATTGTTAGCTCCATCCTTGTGGCGCAGTGGACTAATTCCACGGATAGAGAACAGAAGATCATATGTTTAAATCTCACTGATGCTGTGTCACAATAAAATGCCTAAGAAATATATTTCCATGTGTCCCATCTGTGCTTGGAGTTCAAAGGAGTTCAACTAAGCTAGCAGTGTTATTAAAAGTCTTATTGAAACATTCAGTGTACATTTTTAAGGAAGTATTTCAAAAACCTCCAAAGAGCCTTTACATTTCATTTAGAACATTCACAACATTTAGAGAATGTTCTCAGAATTTCCGTTCTCAGAATGTAAATAAAACCTCCAAGGAAAACTTTCAGGGAACCATAGTAAAACGTTCTCAGAACCTTTTCTGTTACATTGTCAGAATGTTTAAAAAAACATTCCGTTTTACCGGTCAGGAAACGTATGGCTTCGTTCCCAGAACTAATGGAAAACCAAAAACATACGTTCCCATAACTTCCAAGGAACCAAATGTGCTAGCTGGGATATCCATAGGCACATGGCTTCTCCATTCCTAGTAGTGGGATACATGTCTATAAAAGCATGGCATAAGCTAGCCTGTTGACGCACACTGTAAGTTCAATCAATGTGGTTTGCGGGGGAGAGGGACAGAGCAGGAAACATGCAGGGCGGTGTATTGGGACCTTTATCATTATTGGTCTTATGTGTGGCTGAAGCATCACAGAGAAAAATGCAGATCGCAGAAGGGCCAAAGGTCATCATTGGGGAACAACAACAGGCATCGAGGGAGCCCCAGAGCAGCGCTCGGGGGCCACTGGGTATTTACTTAGGAATATGGAATATACAGTGCATTCTGAAAGAATTCAGACGCCTTGAATTTTTTGTTGTTGCATAAGAGCCTTATTCTAAAATAAGGCTGGGGTCTTTGACAATTTTTAGGGCCTTCCTTAAACTGGAGAGGGTCTAGGGTTTCTGGGATAATGGTGTTCATGTGAGCCATGACCAGCCTTTCAAAGCACTTCATGGCTACGGATGTGAGTGCTACGGGAAGGTAGTCATTTAGGCAGGTTACCTTAGTGTTCTTGGGCACAAGGACTATGGTGGTCTGCTTAAAACATGTTGGTATTACAGACTCAATCAGGGACATGTTGAAAATGTCAGTGAAGACACCTGCCAGTTGGTCAGCACATGCCCGGAGCTCACGTGCTGGTAATCCATCTGGCCCCGCGGCGTTGTGAATGTTGACCTGTTTAAAGTTGTCCGGAACAGCTGATGATCTCATGCATGCCTCGGTGTTGCTTGCCTCGAAGCGAACATAGAAGTGATTTAGGTCGTCTGGTAGGCTTGTGTCACTGGGCAGCTCGCAGCTGCGTTTCCCTTTGTAGTCTAGTAGTTTGCAGGTCCTGCCACATCTGACGAGCGTCAGAGCCGGTGTAGTACGGATCAATCTTAGTCCTGTGTTGGCGCTTTGCCTGTTTGATGGTTCGTCAGAGGGCATAGATTTCTTATTAGCTTCCGGGTTAGAGTCCCGCACCTTGAAAGCGGCAGCTCTACCCTTTAGCTCAGTGCGAATGTTGCCTGGAATCCATGGCTTCTGTTTGGGGTATCCTCTAGGAAGAGTCTTTGTGGTTCCAAACTTCTTCCATTTAAGAATAATGGAGGCCACTGTGTTCTTGGGGACTGTCAATGCAGCAGACATTTTTTGGTACCCTTTCTCAGATATGTGCCTCGATATAATCCTGTCTCGGTGCTCTACTGACAATTCCTTCGACCTCATGGCTTGGTTTTTGCTCTGACATGCACTGTCAACTGTGGGACCTTATAGAGACAAGTGTGTGCCTTTCCAAATTATGTTGAATCAATTTAATTTACCACAGTCAAGGATGATCAATGAAAACAGGATGCACCTGAGCTCAATTTCGATTTGCATAGCAAAGGGTCTGAATACTTAGGTAAATAAGGTATTTCTGTTTATTTTATTTTTAATAACATTTGCAAAAATGTCTCAAAACTTGTTTTTGCTTTGTGATTATGGGGTATTGTGTGTAGATTGATGAGGGGGAAAAAACGATTTAATCAATTTTAGAATAAAGCTGTAACGTAACAAAATGTGGACAAAGTCAAGGGGTCTGAATACTTTCCAAATGCACTGTATATCCCCGGAACATGAATGGCGGTGTCTCCTAGGGGAACTTGGAGAGCAATCAGGAGTTAATGTAGAGACATCTGGCCAATGGAGATGACAACTGCTACTACGCAACCAAATCTAAATATCAGCTAAATCTTCCCACCTCAGGAGAAGGTAAGGAAGGATGGGGCCTAATCAAGTGGCCCCGAACCTCTTAAAAGTCACAAATTGTGTTTCTAGTGTCAAGTAGCTGCAGTCCTTTTTAAATTACAGTCACTTAATTTGGTTGTACATTGAGACACCTGTCTCCTTGCAGCAGATTTACTTGCTGTGATGGAGAGGTTTTGGATAAAGCCGGGATGAATTGACTATAATTAAGAGAGACAACGGGTGCTTATCGCTATTCATGGCGGAATCTGTGGATCCCTGAAGTTTGAGTGCTAAACAATACGTAGCAGGGTTCTCAGCCGCCCCAAAGCTTTACCTGTTTTGTTGGAGAGTTTGAAGAGGACATTCTTGTTGGCGATACCACACACATTCCGGACCGAGGCGATGCAGCTGTAGTTGGCGTAATCCTGAGGTCGAAGGTTCTTCAGCTTTAGAATCTTGGTCTCCCCCTGCAACTCAGAAAGAAACACAGTGTTGCACCGTCTTGTGCTGCACCGCCTTGCCCAGGCTTCTCGCTCTTAATGTGTCTTACAAAAGGGTAAGATAGCAGTGGTATTGACCTCGTCTCTTCATCTCACACACATCAAAGAGCTTCCTTGGCAGCGTTTCAACAATGGGCTCAATCCCCGTCTTCAAACGAGGAGTATTATCTTTATACCAAGCTTTTCAATTCATTAAGTTCATTAGCTGTCTATTTGGATGTGCTTGAAACGGTGCGCTTGGAACAAATGTCAAGATGCATACATGTGCTATTAATACACACATCAATTATTTTAACAACAACAGCTGTTTTGTCTGCCCTCGTGTATACCTCCATCTTTGTGGCACTGGCAACATACTTCCAATGTTCTACTTATCTTACTTATGTTCTTAATTAAAGGCATGCTCCGGTACTTGTAAGTATTTTTTACCCCTTTCCACTCCTACCCATATACGGGTTGAAAATGACATATTTGGGGACTGATAAACACCTATAATGGAAGGCAGTGGCTGTAGACCAACATGTTATACATAACGTCAGCGCTCTGGCGCTGTACGGCTTTTGACTGACAGCCGTTCTGAGCCGTTCCCTCCCGCTAATTAGGCAACTTTCGCAAGTGTCTTGCCATCTGAGTGAGGGAAATGCTGTAAATTAAGAGGACTCAATGCATTTTGAAAATGAGACATTTAGTATTATATTAAATACCGCTTTGATGTCATACAAGTCAGCCAAACACCCATGAGTCCAAATGGGCACATCTACATTTACATATCATAAAAACTTGTCATATACCGTGTCAACATTTATGATCACTATGTTTGATGTACAGTTACAAGATGACATTGAGTCGCTAGAACGCAATGAACCCCCTCCATCCGAACCCTCCCCAGATGACGCTGGGCCAATTGTGCGTCGGCCTATGGGACTCCCGGTCATGGCCGGTTGTGACATAGCCTGGGATCGAACCAGGGGTCTGTAGTGACACCTCAAGCACTGCGATGCAGTACCTTAGACCGCTGTGCCACTCGGGAGGCCCACAGGAATATTTTTTATCATGTTACAGAATGTATCCAGAGTATTTTAGGATTTAAGATTTCGTTATCAAAAAATGAGTCAAAAAGTACAGCAAATCTAAAACTCAAATAAAATCAACAGTGTAATGTTTGAATTCAGTCGTGTCAGGTAAACTGTTCTGTACTCTAATAATTTTCGCATCATCTCCAAATTGTTCCCTTTCAATTGCTACCATGGTTTTGCATATGCTTTTCATATATTTCTTCTGTAAGAAACATTTCCATTTAGCCCTATCCCATATAGGCCAATTCCCACGAGTGTTATAGGCCAACTCCCACGAGTGTAAGGGGTTAAACCTCCCACTTTTGGGCTAGATGTGTACTGTCTTACCTCAGTTATCCACAAAATCTCTTGTTTGAAAGCAACTTTTTGGGAAACTGTGTGGCGCCATTTTCCCTACATTTGCCCCACGTTGGCCAGCACCCTAGCAATTTGAGTTTCAGCCAATGAGCTTCAATCAAGAAGCACACACACACACACAGTAGAGCGAGAGAGTGCAGTGATGTGGCGCACAAATCTGCACATTGTGGGCGTTACTTTCAGAACTGACTAAAAAGTATACAAAAGTACCAGAGAATCTCCTTAAAACTCATGAGGGCATTACTTTATCTTGGCCAGGTCGCAATTGTAAATGAGAACGTGTTCTCAATTTGCCTACCTGGTTAAATAAAGGTGAAATAAATAAAATAAATAAAATTAGGCTGAGGATGGCACACCATGTGAAGTCTACCTGAAAAACTAGGTCCTAATTTTATTTTTATTTTTTATTTTTTACCGTTATTTTACCAGGTAAGTTGACTGAGAACACGTTCTCATTTGCAGCAACGACCTGGGGAATAGTTACAGGGGAGAGGAGGGGGATGAATGAGCCAATTGTAAACTGGGGATTATTAGGTGACCATGATGGTTTGAGGGCCAGATTGGGAATTTAGCCAGGACACCGGGGTTAACACCCCTACTCTTACGATAAGTGCCATGGGATCTTTAATGACCTCAGAGAGTCAGGACATCCGTTTAACGTCCCATCCGAAAGACGGCACCCTACACAATGTCTGTGTGTGAGTGAGTAAAAACATACTGTGAGCCCCTGAAGTGGCGTCTCCCTCTGCTCATTACAAGCACATCTGAGTTGTGGGAGTTTCATACTACCGCAAGCCCAAGGTGTTCCCTTCTCTGTCATAGTTCGTCTGCTTTCGATACCAGTCTTTGTGACTACGTCAGACATACGACTCATTGTCGAAATGCTCTTTTATATCCTGTCAACGGAGATTACTTTGCAAAAAAGAGCAGAGATTAGATGACATGTTTGGAAAATACGGATGCCATTTTTCAACCCTTCACAGAAAATGCCCTCACGAAACATCGTCCCATTTGGGATTCAAGTGTTCCAATGGGAGACGTTCCACATGCTGTGAAGGAGGTAAACACACTTAGTCTGATCTAAAAATATGCATGAAAAGTAATGACTTAGGAGTTCCTTAATAGCTAAAATGCTGATCAGAGGGATGGGTTGTTTGATCTAGCTCAGGGGTCTCAAACTCAAATTTCCTGAAGGCCAGAAAAGTCCTCCTGAGGGTCTGATTCCAATAGGTCTGTTGGACATAGGGCTGTTACGGTGACCGTATTATCCCGCAACAACGGCGGTCACGAGTCATGAAGGCAGTCAAATTCCACATGACTGTTTGGTCACGGTAATTAGGCTTCTCCAAGCTGTGATGTTGCTCATGGTCATTAGTAGCCTACCAAACTTGCTAACTACCTGGCACTCAGCACTCTATTGTCCCTCTAATCACTCTGACATCAATGCAAATCAAATCGAAAATCTAATCAAACACTTCATGAGAGCCCATGAGCTCATGTTGCACAACATTTCTATAGGCTATGCAATTGTGCGAGAAAACAGAGTGATGGCCTCTACTAAAAAAAGGTTACCATATTTATTTCTCAAATTTCCTAATATTACGCATATTTATTATCTTTACAACAGGAGCACAGCCTACCTGGCTGGCATGAAAATGAACCACAGGAAAAGTGCCCTCCATTCGCTATTTAGTGCCCTCCATTCGCTGTAGATGACAAACGGCTACCCGTTTCAAGACAGGTGCATGATAATGGTCCATTCTAAATCCACACAAATTTCACACCTACAGTACCAGTCAAAGGTTTTGACACACCTACTCATTGAAGGTTTTTTCTGTGTCTTGATTACAGCTTTGCACATCAAGGCAAAGGGTGGCTACTTTGAAGAATCTCAAATATAAAGAATACACTACAGTTCAAAGTTTGGGGTCACTTAGAAATGTCCTTGATTTTGAAAGAAAAGCAAATTTTTGTCCATTAAAATAACATAAAATTGATCAGAAATACAGTGTAGACATTGTTAATGTTGTAAATGACTATTGTAGCTGGAAACGGCTGATTTTTAATGAAATAACTACACAGGCGTACAGAGGCCCACTATCAGCAACCATCACTCCTGTGTTCCAATGGCACGTTGTATTAGCTAATCCAAGATTATAATTTTAAAACGCTAATTGATCATTAGAAAACCCTTTTGCAATTATGTTAGCACAGCTGAAAACTGTTGTCCTGATTAAAGAAGCAATAAAACTGGCCTTCTTTAGACTAGTTGTGTATCTAGAGCATCAGCATTTGTGGGTTTGATTACAGGCTCAAAATGGCCAGAAACAATGACCTTTCTTCTGAAACCCGTTAGTCTATTCTTGTTCTGAGAAGTTAAGGCTCTTCCATGCGAGAGATTGCGAAGAAACTCAAGATCTCGTACAACGCTGTGTATTACTCCCTTCACAGAACAGCGCAAACTGGTTCTAACCAGAATAGAAAGACCCTTGCTCCCTTCGGTCTCAACGTAGACTTTGATCTGAAGCCATTCTTGTGATTATTGTGACTTTGCCATTGTAATTGTTTGTAGGCCTATATAGTCTAAATTGAATCTATGATCTTATGCTATCCATTTGTTTTTTGTATGTTGTTCTTTGTATGTCATTTTAATATTTGAGAATTAACCAACGATATTAGGCCATACTTGGCCATGATTACAGACACCTGTGTGTGTCTTTTGACACTATATAAACGAGTCACCCTGCATTGTTTGTGATTATACCCTGATGAAGACAGCTTGCCTGTCGAAACGTTGGACATTACATTTTTGCATCTGAGCTCTTAGAGTGTGCGGCTCTCCTTTATTTTCAAACGCTCCCTAAAACACTTCTGCGAGCAGGCCTTTCTAATCGACCTGGCCCGGGTATCCTGGAAGGATATTGACCTCATCCCGTCGGTAGAGGATTCCTGGTTGTTCTTTAAAAGTGCTTTCCTCACCATCTTAAATAAGCATGCCCATTTCAAAAAAATGTAGAACTAGGAACAGATATAGCCCTTGGTTCACTCCAGACCTGACTGCCCTCGACCAGCACAAAAACATCCTGTGGCGGACTGCACTTGCATCGTATAGTCCCAGTGATATGCAACTTTTCAGGGAAGTCAGGAACCAATACACGCAGTCAGTCAGGAAAGCAAAGGCTAGCTTTTTCAAACAGAAATATGCATCCTGTACCTCTAACTCCAAAAAGTATTGGGACACTGTAAAGTCCATGGAGAATAAGAGCACCTCCTCCCAGCTGCCCACTGCACTGAGGCTAGGAAACACTGTCACCACCGATATATCCACGATAATCAAGAATTTCAATAAGCATTTCTCTACGGCTGGCCATGCTTTCCTCCTGGGTACCCCAACCCCGGCCAACAGCTCCGCACCCCCCGCAGCTACTTGCCCAAGCCTCCCCAGCTTCTCCTTCAGCCAAATCCAGATAGCAGATGTTCTGAAAGAGCTGCAAAACCTGGACCCGTACAAATCCGCTTGGCTAGACTGGACCCTCTTTCTAAAATTATCCGCCGCCATTGTTGCAACCCCTATTAATAGTCTGTTCAACCTCTCTTTCGTATTGTTCGAGATCCCTAAAGATTGGAAAGCTGCCGCGGTCATCCCCCTCTTCAAAGGGGGTGACACTCTAGACCCAAACTGTTACAGACCTATATCCATCCTGCCCTGGCCTTCTAAAGTCTTCGAAAGCCAAGTTAACTCGTTCTTGAACTGCACTGTTGGTTAAGAAAATATTTACAAAATAAACAAAAAAATTCTATGTAACACAAAATAATAATAATGAGGCTATATACAGGGGGTACTGGTACCGATTCAATGTGTGGGGGTACAGGTTAGTAGGTAGGGGTAAAGTGACTAAGCATATATAATAAACAGCGAGTAGCAGCAGGGTAAAAAAATATATAATAATTTGGGGCCTTCCTCTGACACCGCCTAGTATATAGGTCCTGGATGGCAGGAAGCTTGACCCCAGTGATGTACTGGGCCGTACGCACTGTCCTCTGTAGCGTCTTAAGGTCGGACACCGAGTAGTTTCCATACCAGGCAGTGATGCAACCGGTGAGGATGCTCTCGGCGGTGCCGCTGTAGAACTTTTTAGGATCTGGGGACCCATGCCAAATCTTTTCAGTCTCCTGAGGGGGAAAGGTGTTGTCGTGCCCTCTTCACGACTGTCTTGGTGTTTTTGGACAATGATAGTTTGTTGGTGATGTGGACACCAAGGAGCTTGAAACTCGACCCGCTCCACTACAGCCCTAGTGATGTTAATGGGGGCGTGTTCGGCCCTCCTTTTCCTGTAGTCCAGCTCCTTTGTCTTGTTCACGTTGAGGGAGAGGTTGAATTCCTGTCACCACACTGCCAGGTCTCTGACTTCCTCCCTATAGGCTGTCTCATCGTTGTCGATGATCAGACCTACCTGTGTTGTCAGCAAACTCGAGTCGTGCTTAGCCACGCAGTCTTGGGTGAACAGGGAGTACAGGAGGGAACTAACCACGCACCTCCGCATTGAGGATCAGCGTGGCAGATGTGGTTTCCAACTCTTACCACGTGGGGGGGCGGCCCGTCAGGAGGTCCAGGATCCAGTTGCAGAGGGAGGTATTTAGTCCCAGGGTCTTTAGTTTAGTGATGAGCTTTGTGGGCACTATGGTGTCGAACGCTGAGCTGTTGACTCGGTACCGGTACCCCCTGTATATAGCCTCGTTATTGTTACTTTATTGTTACTTTTTATAATTTTTTACTTTAGTTAATTTGGTAAATATTTTGGTAACTCTTTCTTAACTGCACTGTTGGTTAATAAACAGATCACTGACCATTTCAAATCCCACCGTACCTTCCCTGCTGTGCAATCCGGTTTCCAAGCTGGTCATGGGTACACCTCAGCCACGCTCAAGGTATTAAACGATATCATAACCGCCAACGATAAAAGACAGTACTGTGCAGCCGTCTTCATCGACCTGGCCAAGGCTTTCGACTCTGTCAATCACCGTATTATTATCGGCAGACTCAACAGCCTTGGATTCTCAAATGACTGCCTCGCCTGGTTCACCAACTACTTCTCAGATAGAGTTCACTGTGTCAAATCGGAGGGCCTGTTGTCCGGACCTCTGGCAGTCTCTATGGGGGTACCACAGGGTTCAACTCTTTTCTCTGTATATATAAAAAAGTCACTCTTGCTGCTGGTGATTCCCTGATCCACCTCTACGCAGACGACACCATTCTGTATACATCTGGCCCTTCTTTGGACACTGTGTTAACAATCCTCCAAACGAGCTTCAATGCCATACAACACTCCATCCGTGGCCTCCAACTGCTCTTAAACGCTAGTAAAAACTAAATGCATGCTTTTCAACTGATCGCTGCCCGCACCCGCCCAACTAGCATCACTACTCTGGACGGTTCTGACTTAGAATATGTGGACAACTACAAATACCTAGGTGTCTGGCTAGACTGTAAACTCTCATTCCAGACTCATATTAAACATCGCCAATCCAAAATTAAATCTAGAATCGGCTTCCTATTTCGCAACAAAGCCTCCTTCACTCACGCCGCGAAACATACCCTCGTAAAACTGACTATCTTACCGATCCTTGACTTCGGCGATGTCATTTACAAAATAGCCTCCAACACTTTACTCAGCAAACTGGATGCAGTCTATCACAGTGCTATGCATTTTGTCACCAAAGCCCCATTTACCATCCACCACTGCGACCTGTATGCTCTCGTCGGCTGGCCCTCACTACATATTTGTTGCCAGACCCACTGGCTACAGGTCATCTATAAGTCTTTGCTAGGTAAAGCTCCGCCTTATCTCAGCTCACTGGTCACGATAACAACACGCACCCGTAGCACGCGCTCCAGCAGGTATATCTCACTGGTCATCCCCAAAGCCAACACCTCATTTGGCCGCCTTTCCTTCCAGATCTCTGCTGCCAATGACTGGAACGAATTGCAAAAATCGCTGAAGTTGGAGACTTACATCTCCCTCACTAACTTTAAACATCAGCTATCTGAGCAGCTAACCGATCGCTGCAGCTGTACACAGTCCATCTGTAAATAGCCCATCCAATCTACCTACCTCATCCCCATACTGTTTTTATTTACTTTTTTGCTCTTTTGCACACCAGTATTTCTACTTGGACATCATCATCTGCACAGCTATCACTTTGGTTACTACATGGTTCCATATGTGTTATTTCATAGTTTTGATGTCTTCACTATTATTCTACAATGTAGAAAATAGTAAAAATAAAGAAAAACCCTGGAATGAGTAGGTGTGTCCAAACTTTTGACTGGTACTGTATGTTATTAGGTAGATGTAAAGACAAGATTAAATCAAGAATTGTGTCATGGGTGACAATACTAGCCTATCACTTGTGAATTATATATTATCACTTGTGAATGATGCCCAGCATAAGTCAAGAAACAATGCCTTTTTTTTGCGACTTTTTATAATAATAGTCACACACCTCATGTAGCCTAGCCCATAGGCCTATATGTTTTGATGTTAGTATCACAACTAAAGTGGCCAAATAACTTCTTAAAATTAAGCACATTAATCCGCTTTATAAGGGGTGTAAAGCCTAACTGACATACATAAGCAGTGTGTGAGTTTCAAGTTTGGGGAAGATCATTTTCACCATATAAATGCACCTTTATAATAAAAGCATCACATGCATAATCACATTTGCGGTCACTTTTGATAATGGTGTTTTCCGCTAATGGAACATTTGCGCTTATAGCCTACTACCATGTGCGTATTGTTGAGCTTCTAATGTGAAGAAATAGCCTAATAGTTTATAAACAATTTAAGCAAAACATAAAAAAATGTAATGCTAGTGCTAGTATTAATTTGGGATCTATTACATCCCACAACTGTCCCAGACTATGTTTGGAAAATGTATTTCTCACACAGAATAGAATAGGTCGACTTTTGTTCTTTGGGGGATAGTAGATTGACATAGGCTAGTGCTTTTGCTGTTTGTTAGGCCTACTCATCTTGTTGGCTGACGAAAAGTAAATGTGGACACTTCTTCAAATATCTTCAATATGCACCTCCATCACCTCTATCACGTGATGGAGTGCCATGTGAGTGAGAGGCCCTTCGGAGCGCCCAGCACTCAGGGAGAAGGGCACAACGCAGCTCTACGGGACAGGGAAACAACGGCCAATGGCTGCAAAAGGCATAGATTTGTTTCGGGTGCATTAAGTCCACAAAGGATGCCACCTTGAAGTTCGAGGCACTGTCAAGTGCATGTCAAATTGTGAATGAGGGACTAATGAAGTGTGTACAGCCTGCGCAAAAAAACTAAGCAGAGCTCATGCCTTTCAAGCTAAAATCCTCATTAGAGTCGCATCATGCAGCCTTACAGTGTATTGAAAACCCAAACATATAGCCCAACGTTTGTAGAACAACAAAAGTTACATTACTAACCCTAAATTAAGAATATAGGAATACCTATTTCTTTGTTAACCGCTCAACACAGAATAGCAGCATGTGAGCACTCCCTCAAATCGTTTGGAGAAAATATTTATATTTTATTCAGCTTTGTTCAATTGTATTTTTCATACTATAAAATAATATAAAATAATGCAATGGAATTCTAAGCAAATCTTGTCTGCTAAATGAACTACCGTAGCCCACAGCCATATGGTATAGCCAGATCAGGACCTAACATGAGGACAACTCAAGAGTATGCTATTCTGTTATTCTGAAATAGACTACATTTTCTTCATATCATGCTTCTTTAGACCTGTCTAAAATAAATAATGTATTTATTGTGAAGATTACATGGATTTACTATACTTTTTAAAATGTAGACGTTCCAAAGGTCTGCATCAGTGGCTTGTAGGCTGTATATGGAAGCCAGGCTAAATGTGTTTATATTAATTAACGGTCAATTACCGTGAGACCGACAGTTATTTGCTTGACAATCACTGGCTGACGAAATTTCGTGACAGCCACAGTCCTAGTGGGACCACAAGAAAGCAGCTCTCGGGATGGATTTGGCCCCCAGGCCACGAGTTGCAGACCCCTAATCTAGCTGTTGCAGCAGTGGCTTACTTGTGTGAAGAAAGGCTCGTAGATCTCCACGCCCTTATCCGAGCCTTGGGACAGGAATTCTTGGCCACGCCTCCAGCTGTAGCGCACCGGGGGGTTGGAGTTAGCCATGCAGCGCAGAAACACCGTCCTCTCATAGTAGAACTGTTCCTTAGCCTCCCCGATGCTCTGGTGGACAGTTACAATGGGATCATCCAAATCTAGAGCAAGAACATAGAAACAATGGCATCAAGGTGCCTCCAAGCAGTCTTTGTTTGCCACATACTTGTGTAGGTCAAAGCATGAAGTGCAATTACATGATCTACTTAGTCCCATGAACCTATTTATGTACAGTGGCTGGGATTTAATGAACTGTGCTGGTTTAAGTGGTTAACAGCTGTTGTCATCATTTGCGATCAAATGTTCCCCCTTAAGCTCATCATGGAGCCTGCGATGCACTCACGCTAAAAGTGCATGAAAAGAAGGAAAAAACATGATGTGTTATACATGCCAAATGTAATTCCCTTATAAATATCATATCACTCATAAATATCGTGTGAAATATCATATAAATACATACAGTATATCACAAAAGTGAGTACACCCCTCACATTTTTGTAAATATTTGAGTATATCTTTTCATGTGACAACACTGAAGAAATGACACTTTGCTACAATGTAAAGTAGTGAGTGTACAGCTTGTTTAACAGTGTAAAATTGCTGTCCACTCAAAATAACTCACACAGCCATTAATGTCTAAACCGCTGGCAACAAAAGTGAGTACGCCCCTAAGTGAAAATGTCCAAATTGGGCCCAATTAGCCATTTTCCCTCCACGGTGTCATGTGACTCGTTAGTGTTACAAGGTCTCAGGTGTGAATGGGGAGCAGGTGTGTTAAATTTGGTGTCATCGCTCTCACACTCCCTCATACTGGCTGGTCACTGGAAGTTCAACATGGCACCTCATGGCAAAGAACTCTGAGGATCTGAAAAAAATTATTGTTGCTCTACATAAAGATGGCCTGGGCTATAAGAAGATTGCCAAGACCCTGAAACTGAGCTGCAGCACGGTGGCCAAGACCATACAGCGGTTTAACTGGACAGGTTCCACTCAGAACAGGCCTCGCCATGGTCGACCAAAGAAGTTGAGTGCAAGTTGTCAGCGTCATATCCAGAGGTTGTCTTTGGGAAATAGACGTATGAGTGCTGCCAGCATTGCTGCAGAGGTTGAAGGGGTGGGGGGTCAGCCTGTCAGTGCTCAGACCATTCGCCGTACACTGCATCAAATTGGTCTGCATGGCTGTCGTCCCAGAAGGAAGCCTCTTCTAAAGACGATGCACAAGAAAGCCCGCAAACAGTTTGCTGAAGACAAGCAGACTAAGGACATGGATTACTGGAACCATGTCCTGTGGTCTGATGAGACCAAGATAAACTTATTTGGTTCAGATGGTGTCAAGCGTGTGTGGCGGCAACCAGGTGAGGAGACAAAGACAAGAGTGTCTTGCCTACAGTCAAGCATGGTGGTGGGAGTGTCATGGTCTGGGGCTGCATGAGTGCTGCTGTCACTGGGGAGCTACAGTTCATTGAGGGAACCATGAATGCCAACATGTACTGTGACATACTGAAGCAGAGCATGATCCCCCTCCCTTCGGAGACTGGGCCGCAGGGCAGTATTCCAACATGATAACGACCCCAAACACACCTCCAAGGCGACCACTGCCTTGCTAAAGAAGCTGAGGGTAAAGGTGATGGACTGGCCAAGCATGTCTCCAGACCTAAACCCTATTGAGCATCTGTGGGGCATCCTCAAATGGAAGGTGGAGGAGTGCAAGGTCTCTAACATCCACCAGCTCCGTGATGTCGTCATGGAGGAGTGGAAGAGGACTCCAGTGGCAACCTGTGAAGCTCTGGTGAACTCCATGCCCAAGAGGGTTAAGGCAGTGCTGGAAAATGATGGTGGCCACACAAAATATTGACACGTTGGGCCCAATTTGGACATTTTCACTTAGGGGTGTACTCACTTTTGTTGCCAGCGGTTTAGACATTAGTGGCTGTGTGTTGAGTTATTTTGAGGGGACAGCAAATGTACACTGTTATACAAGCTGTACACTCACTACTTTACATGTAGCAAAGTGTCATTTCTTCAGTGTTGTCACATGAAAAGATATACTCATATGTACTCACTTTTGTGATATACTGTATATATATTTTTTTCAGGAGAGCATTAAATATGAGAATCCCTGACTTCTACAGTCTACAACCACATCAAAATGACACTTTTTCTCTCTCTGTTATATGTCCGAAATGCCAGGAATCCTCAACCCCATTCATTAGTGTCAATTAAACACACACACACACACTGCACTAAGGTGCTTAGACTTTTTTGGGGGGGGACACATTTCAGTGAAAAGGACCATTTCAGTGAAAAGGACCACAAAGCTCCCGCTCCAATCAAGAGGGAGCTTTTAAAAAATGTGATTTTGATAAGAGCTCTCTAATGACTAAAAAGTGCTCCACGGAAGAGCCACCTAGTATGGGTTACATTGGGATGCAGACAAGCACCTTGAAAAAGCTGTTTTCCACCAGCCGACTAACTACTGCCCACGGGGCAGTCCAGAGCCAGACTCATTTCCTATACAAACCATTATAACGTCTTTGGCTTTTTTTTTTGTAATATCAATTGGCTTTGTAGATTTGTCCGCGTCAGTTAGTCTGTACAGTTTCTAATTTCATGTCAGTCATTCTCTATCAGGGTCATCCGTGTGCTTTATCACCAACCAGCAAGGATTCTAACACGGCATCGCTGAATGGCAGCGAAACAGCAACACGTGTCATTGCTTTGATCAGCTGGTATAGCGAAGAGGGCAGGATGGATAAAAGACTCCCCCAGTGGAGCACAGATGAGACAATAAGCAAGGGTTCTGATCTCCGAGTCAGGGGTAATGGCTCTGTGGCTCATTGTCTCCCCCTGGCAATGTTGTCTGCCACTGTCCATCTCCTCCTCCTATTTATCTTGTATCTCAGCAGTAACCCATCTATCCTTTCCTTCTCTCCTTTCTCTCGGAAGCACAGAGTGCAGACGCACCACATTTGTCTTGTTTTTGTATTTTTCAGCTCCCGGCAACCGGGGCACACTGGATTTTCAAACATGGAGACGCTGACTCGATCAACCTCGTTTTTTGGGGTTGAGGAATTTGTAGCTGACTCTTTTGGAGGAGAAGGGGGGTAGGGAAAGATTGCAGCGTAAAGCTTCTAGGGGTTAAGGTTAGTTCAGATACAGCTCATCCACAGAGGGTAAGTATATCCATCTAGCCTGCCACAGTCAACCCATACATTATGTCTGTCCTCTGACATTTGGAAATTGAATCGCTGCTTCGGAGAGAGTGAGGTGTGCAAACACCAGTAATGTGATGCACTAAAACTTGCAGTATCTGCATAATGCTTCATTTCAGTCAATTTGCAATTATCAGCCCTGATAAACAGAGCAATTAGAACGATTAATGAATTCACCATCTAAATGCTGAACCCAATCTGTCTCTCAAGGCCTAAAATGGCTGCACAAATGAAACACTATAAAGTACTACTTGAGAATTCAAAGTGAACACCAATGGGTGGCTATCTCTCTGGGTCCACAAGCTACTTTCTATAGTCATAAAATTAGATTTGCAATTTGGGTGAACTCTCTCCCCACTGGGCACAGACGTCAGTTCAACAACTAGTTTTTATTTACATTTGGTTGAGTTGCCAACTAATGTGAATTCAACGTGAAATCAACCATGACGTTGGATTTAGGTGAAAAGTTGGGTGAAAGAAAGATGAAATCCTCTGACATTGATGACTTTTTTGCAAATCCAATCAGTTTTCCACGTTGACTCAACGTCATCACATGTTTTTTCTCGGTTGAAATGGCGTGGAAACGATGTTGATTAAACTTTTTTTCCCCAGTGGGTATTTAATACACACTTCCTGAGGTGTGTTTGCTGCTTTTCCTCATTTGCAATGTAGGAATCGGCAGCAGGACTTCAAGCGTCTAAGTGTGCATTCCAAATGGCATCCTATTCCCTATATTGTACACTACTTTGGACCAGAGCCCTATGGACCGTGGTCAAAAGTAGTGCACGATGTAGGGAATAGGGTGCCATTTGGAATGCACACTCAGTCTGTATTGCTGGAAATCACAATCCCCTTCTGTTTCAGAGCTATCCTTTTCTTCAGCTATGTGTACTGTCAGGACTTCACACAGCTGGGGGTGCAGTTCCTTTACCGAGTGAATAAAAACAGCAATGTCACTTATATGATGGCAGCATCCGCAGAGAAATGGCTGCCGTTGTCTGCAATTAACACCTGGGTTGTCCTGAGTAAGGTAGATTTTGTTATTTACTGGTGGGGGGGGGGGGGGCATTCAAGCGAGTGTATGGCACATTTCATTCACTGCAATGTCCTAGCTGTGGTGGTTTTCTTTTAGACCTTAATGTATTTCAAAAAGCCACGTTGCTTTAACCTGCTTTAAAACGACTTTCGTTCAGCCACAACATCATGTTGCCTGGGAGGGTAAGGACTAGGAGAGAGCGAGTGAATGCCTGTCGTTCAGTAGTTTAAACGCAAGGCATGGGTAAGTGGACACAGGCAATCTGCAGGGGGCGAAAGGACAGAACTGATGATGTGTGTGCTGCGAACACAGGGGGAGAGCAGTGGAAGAAAATGGCAGGCAGGCGACCGAGGCCTGTCCACTCACAGTAGACGTCCACTCGAATGGACTTGATGGCCGGGGAGCCCAGGCCGTTCTCAGCCTTGCAGTAGTAGCGTCCTCCCTGGAGTCTCTGGATGCGGGTGATGCGCAGGGTCTCGTTGAACACACTGGAGTCCTGGAAGCGGTCCGAGGCGCTACCGGCTGTTTTGGTCCATCGGATCTGGTGTGGGAAAGAGATAAGAGGTCAGAGGTGACATCTGCTGACCGAGGACTAATGCTATGGACAACAGGCTGGA
Source organism: Salvelinus fontinalis (assembly GCF_029448725.1). Lineage (NCBI taxonomy): Eukaryota > Metazoa > Chordata > Actinopteri > Salmoniformes > Salmonidae > Salvelinus > Salvelinus fontinalis. The sequence continues at coordinate 6,315,380 of NC_074679.1, forward strand.
CTGATGGTAAATTGGGTCAGCCATGGGATAAATTATATTGCAAAACACACCTGTTATTCTGGATTCAAATGAGCCAATGTAGTGCATGTTTTAGAAGAAGTCAAATAATGGACTAATAATGTAATTTTTGGGGGCTTTATTCAGCCTGTGAATAAATAGTATCAATAGTACCACACATTTTCTTTATTTGTCCATAATATTCTCTCTATTGAGAACAGCAACAACATATCATACTGTAATACATACATACAGAATAGGTGTACAACTACAAATACCTAGGTGTCTGGCTAGACTGTAAACTCTCATTCCAGACTCATATTAAACATCTCCAATCCAAAATAAAATCTAGAATCGTCTTCCTATTTCGCAACAAAGCCTCCTTCATTCATGCCGCCAAACATACCCTCGTAAAACTGACTATCCTACCGATCCTTGACTTCGGCGATGTCATTTACAAAATAGCTTCCAACACTCTACTCAGCAAACTGGATGCAGTCTATCACAGTGCTATCGGTTTTGTAATCAAAGCCCCATATACCACCCGCCACTGCGACCTGTATGCTCACGTCGGATGACCCTCGCTGCATATTCGTCGCCAGACCCACTGGCTCCAGGTCATGTATAAGTCTTTGCTAGGTAAACCTCCGCCTTATCTCAGCTCACTTGTCACGATAACAACACCCACCCGTAGCACGCGCTTCAGCAGGTATATTTCACTGGTCATCCCCAAAGCCAACACTTACTTTGGCTGCCTTTCCTTACAGTTCTCTGCTGCTAATGACTGGAACGAATTGCAAAAATCACTGAAGCTGGAGTCTTATATCTCCCTCTCTAACTTTAAGCATCAGCTATCTGAGCAGCTTACCGATCGCTGCAGCTGTACACAGCCCATCTGTAAATAGCCCATCCAATCTACCTACCTCATCCCCATATTGTTTTTATTTACTTTTTTGCTCTTTTGCACATCATCACCTGCACATCTATCACTCCAGTGTTCATTTGCTAAATTGTAATTACTTCGCTACTATGGCCTATTTTTGCCTTACCTCCTTACTCCATTTGCACACACGGTATATAGATTTTTCTATTGTGTTATTGACTATACGTTTGTTTATCCCACGTGTAACTCTGTGTTGTTGTTTTTGTCGCACTGCTTTGCTTTATCTTGGCCAGGTCACAGTTGTAAATGAGAACTTGTTCTCAACGGGCCTACCTGGTTAAATAAAGAAACATAACAAAGATATTCATGGTAAAACTGACTGAAATGTATATCTATGGCGCTATTCAAAAGCCATTAAAAGGACAAGCGCATCAAATATTTAGAAGGTGGCTTGTGTTGGAGTGGTTCTTGTGAGACAGCGACGTGTCTTACATTCCAACACCATCCAGTGAGTCTGGATTCCACAGCATGAGAACTCTGAGAAAACCATAACTATAACTGAACCACAGAACACAGCTCTGACAATTCCATGCAACTCTTTGAGGTATTCTCGGCACTAAACCTGTGCGATAAGCAGTCTCATATTTTTTTTAAATAATAGGTTCAGTGAAATGTGTTGTTTTTCAAGGTCAGCCATAGTAGTATGGTGTCCCGGGGGCAAATTAGGGTTAAGTGCCTTGCTCAAGGGCACACTGACAGAATCTTCTAACCAGCAACCATTCGGTTACTGGCCCAATGCTCTAACCGCTAGGCTACCTGCCGCCCACATTAAGTATTTAATGTGTTTGAGTGTTTGGAGGAGAAATGCATCTGAAACAAGGCAACAAGATACTAGGCATCCCTGGCATTAGTGATCTGGGAAGGGAGGAGGATGAGAACACCAGTCTCCCGCTGCCTGGCTATCCATCTGAATGAATGTTTCATATACAGATACAGTATAAACCATCAGCTTAATTTACATATACAGTATATACCATCAGCTTAATTTACATATAGAGCATATACAATCAGTTTAATTTACATATACAATCAGCTTCATTTACATATATAGTATATGCGATCAGCTTAATTTACATATACAGTATATACAATTTGTTTAATTTACATATACGGTATATACGATTTGTTTCATTTACATATACACGATCAGCTTCATTTACATGTATAGTATATACCAGCAGCTTAATTTACATATATAATATATACAATCAGTTTAATTTACATATATAGTATCTTCAATCAGTTTAATTTACATATACAATCAGCTTAATTTACATATACAGTATATACAATCAGTTTCATTTACATATACATTATATACTGTATATGGTGGCAGCAGGTAGCCTAGTGGTTAGAGTGTTGGACTAGTAACCGAAAGGTTGCAAGATTGAATCCCCGAGCTGACAAGGTAAAAAAAAAAACAACTTTAAAAAAATCGGTCATTCTGAGGAAGGCAGTTAATCCACTGTTCCCCGGGCGCCGTGGATGTTGATTAAGGCAGACCCCCGCACCTCTCTGATTCAGATGCGTTGGGTTAAATGCAGAAGAGACATTTCAGTTGAAGGCATTCAGTTGTACACCTGACTAGGTCTCCCCCTCTCACTACACTCACCTCCACTACACCACACTAGACTACAATTGTGGCCAAAAGTTTTGAGAATGACACAAATATTCATTTTCAAAGTCTGCTGCCTCAGTGTCTTTAGATATTTTTGTCAGATGTTACTATGGAATACTGAAGTATAATTACAAGCATTTCATAAGTGTCAAAGGCATTTATTAACAATTACATGAAGTTGGTGCAAAGAGTCAATATTTGCAGTGTTGATCTTTCTTTTTCAAGACCTCTGCAATCCACCCTGGCATGCTGTCAATTAACTTCTGGGCCACATCCTGACTGATTGCATTCTTGCATAATCAATGCTTGGAGTTTGTCAGAATTTGTGGGTTTTTGTTTGTCCACCCGCCTTTTGAGGATTGACCACAAGTTCTCAATGGGATTAAGGTCTGGGGAGTTTCCTGGCCATGGACCCAAAATATCGATGTTTTGTTCCCAGAGCCACTTAGTTATCACTTTTGCCTTATGGCAAGGTGCTCCATCATGCTGGCAAAGGCATTGTTCGTCACCAAACTGTTCCTGGATGGTGGGAGAAGTTGCTCTCGGAGGGTGTGTTGGTACCATTCTTTATTCATGGGTGTGTTCTTAGGCAAAACTGTGAGTGAGCCCACTCCCTTGGCTGAGAAGCAACCCCACACATGAATGGTCTCAGGATGCTTTACTGTTGGCATGACACAGGAATGATGGTAGCGCTCACCTTGTCTTCTCTGGACAAGCTTTTTTCCGGATGCCCCAAACAATCGGAAAGGTGATTAATCAGAGAATATGACTTTACCTCAGTCCTCAGCAGTCCAATCTCTGTACCTTTTGCAGAATATCAGTCTGTCCCTGATGTTTTTCCTGGAGAGAAGTGGCTTCTTTGCTGCCCTTCTTGACACCAGGCCATCCTCCAAAAGTCTTCACCTCACTGTGCGTGCAGATGTACTCACACCTGCCTGCTGCCATTCCTGAGCAAGCTCTGTACTGGTGGTGCCCCGATCCCGCAGCTGAATCAACTTTAGGAGACGGTCCTGGCGCTTGCTGGACTTTCTTGGGTGCCTTGAAGCCTTCTTCACAACAATTGAACCGCTCTCCTTGAAGTTCTTGATGATCCGATAAATGGTTGATTTAGGTGCAATCTTACTGGCAGCAATATCCTTGCCTGTGAAGCCTTTTTTTGTGCAAAGCAATGATGACGGCACGTGTTTTCTTGCAGGTAACCATGCTTGACAAAGGAAGAACAATGATTCCAAGCACCACCGTCCTTGTGAAGCTTCCAGTCTGTTATTCGAACTCAATCAGCATGACAGAGTGACCTCCAGCCTTGTCCTCGTCAACACTTACACCTGTGTTAACGAGAGAACCACTGACATGTCAGCTGGTCCTTTTGTGGCAGTGGAAATGTTTTTGGGGGATTCAGTTCATTTGCATGGCAAATAGGGACTTTGCAATTAATTGCAATTCATCTAAGATCACTCTTCAGAACATTCTGGAGTATATGCAAATTGCCATCATACAAACTGAGGCAGCAGACTTTGTGAAAATTAATATTTGTGTCATTCTCAAAACTTTTGGCCATGACTGTACACTACACTCCACTCCCACTATACTACAATCCCTCTGGCAGTCATGCAGACAATTAGAGAAAATTGTCCATTCAGCCCTGGAATTGACCTGTGTAAGCCTTCCTGTACGGGCTACTTATGAGCGGGGTTAGGTGGGATCTGCAGTCCACGGAGCTGAAGCAGAGATCCATTCAAGAAGGTTATGTGTGGGGTGGGCATTGTGCAGCCTCTAACACCCCCACCCCACCACCTCCACTCTGCAAATCATCCCCTCTCACTAGCTCATTTGAAACGTTTCACACCCACATTTTCCAAGACAGATAACTTTTGGTCTGGTTTGGTGATCTACTTTTCTCACGGCACCACGGATGTGGAGGGAAGAATAAAAACAATAATAATACCAATGGGGTTGAGGCACGTTCTGAGGCCGGACAGAGTCGCAACCTAGCTTTGGGTGGCGATCAGGGAGGATACAATTAATTTCATGCTTTGCTCAAGATGGTAGGTAGCATGGATTTGTTTACACACATATTGGTGTTGGTTAAGGAACAGCTTTGGAATTCATGGGGCTTAACTACCCAAGGCTTTCTTTTCAGTGGGGGGGGGGGGGGGGGGGGGTTAATAGGATGTCCTCTCTCTCAGCAACTTCAACCTCAACGTTTGGATTTAAGTAAAACCGCTGTAGCTTTTTACTCAGTAAATAGAGAGAAAGCAGCTTTAAAACTTCTAGGCCCCCAGACACTGCCCCCCCACCCCCTCAAAAAAACTGGCATTCAGAAATCCAATTTGACTCAGTACTACTGAACAGACTGGACAATGAAAGACAATGGACAATGCCGATATTATCATTGTCAACTATGCTATCTGACTTGGTTGAGTCCTGGCGGCTGTTAATGACAAAAACAAACAAAGATTTTCATGATGGACCACTGTATAGTCAGGTCTCATAGGTACCCCTTACGAAAAAAGATTGCAGTCAGAGTGCAGTATAACTGCAGTTACGCCTCGATCACACCGACAGCGTCATTACATTTTGGTACACCAGAAGTACATTCATTTCCCATGACAGTTGCAGGGTGTTCTGTGTGGTACATAGGTTGGATTTATCGAACGTATGCATCAAACTATATCCGTAGACGGCTTGACAGAAATGGTAGCAGAAGGTGAGTGTTGAACTTTTGTTGCACACATATCCAGATGATGCTGCGTAACATTTTGTGGAATGACGCTGTCGTTGTGATCGAGGTGTTAGAGTTCAGTATATTCTGCAATTACTGCATCCAAAATACCACAGTTGACTGCAGTTACTGCGATTTTACGGCAGTTTCATAACTGCAATCTTTTTCTGTAAAGGACTACTTTGAACATGATCTACACTACCGTACAAATGTTTGGGGTCACTTAGAAATGTCCTTGTTTTTGAAAGAAAAGCACATTTTTTGTCCATTAAAATAACATCAAATTGTTCAGAAATACAGTGTAGACATTGTTAATGTTGTAAATGACTACTGTAGCTGGAAACGGCAGATTTTTAATGGAATATCTACATAGGCGTACAGAGGCCCATTATCAGCAACCATCACTCCTGTGTTTCAATGGCACGTTGTGTTAGCTAATCCAAGTTTATCACTTTAAAAGGCTAATCTCAATCTCACCAGTCTCACCACTGACAGCTTCATTAAATGGCACCCGCAAAACACCAGTCTCAACGTCAACAGTGAAGAGGCGACTCCGGGATGCTGGCCTTCTAGGCAGAGTTGCAAAGAAAAAGCCATATCTCAGACTGGCCAATAAAAAGAAAAGATTAAGATGGGCAAAAGAACACAGACACTGGACAGAGGAACTCTGCCTAGAAGGCCAGCATCCCAGAGTTGCCTCTTCACTGTTGATGTTGAGACTGGTGTTTTGCGGGTACTATTTAATAAAGCTGTCAGTTGAGGACTTGTGAGGCGTCTGTTTCTCAAACCAGACACTCTAATGTACTTGTCCTCTTGCTCAGTTGTGTACCGGGGCCTCCCACTCCTCTTTCTATTCTGGTTAGAGCCAGATTGTGCTCTTCTGTGAAGGGAGTAGTACACAGCATTGTACGAGATCTTCAGATTTTTGGCAATGTCTCAGTTGTATTGCTTCTTTAATCAGAACAACAGTTTTCAGCTGTGCTCACATAATTGAAAAAGGGTTTTCTAATGATCAAGTAGCCTTTTAAAATTATAAACTTGGATTAGCTAACACAACGTGCCATTGGAACACAGGAGTGATGGTTGTTGATAATGGGCCTCTGTACGCCTATGTAGATATTCCATAAAAAATCTTACGTTTCCCGCTACAATAGTCATTTACAACATTAACAATGTCTACCCTGTATTTCTGATCAATTTGATGTTATTTTAAAAATGGACAGAAAATGTGCTTTTCTTTCAAAAACAAGGACATTTCTAAGTGACCCCAAACGTTTGAACGGTAGTATATGTAGCTATAATGTCACATTTACTATATGCTTATAGATGTGTTATACTGTATATGCTTCAATATACAACATAATGTACAAAAAAATACAGTATACACAAAATACAGTAATGCATTTATTTGTAATGTGGCTTCATTGTCAGCATGTGCTAATCATGTATTCCATCCAGTCTATTAAAGCCACTGGATGTAGCCTATAATACGACGATGAAGCACGTCACAGAATGTTCGGAAAGAGGAGAAGAAGAATCTGTTCTTAGCCTTGTTTGTCGTTCACATAGTCGTTCACACACGCAGCAGGGCTATGATGCGGTTGCTGGTCTGCCTGCGTGTAGCTAGTCAGCTGCAGCAACAGCAGATGACCGGCATATGAGAGGAGCGACTCAGCCTCCGATCAGCACACTGCAGTGACGTAGGCTCCAGTGTGGGAAAAGACAGGCGAGCGTCCCCATTCACCAGGCTATTTATAGCACGCAATGCCTCAGCGGTCTGTCATAAGCAGCAGCCTAGGGGATCTGCCAGTCAGCCACACTTGTTGTCTGTGGGATCTGCCAGTCAGCAACACTTGTTGTCTGTGGGATCTGCCAGTCAGCCACACTTGTTGTCTGTGGGATCTGCCAGTCAGCAACACTTGTTGTCTGTGGGATCTGCCAGTCAGCAACACTTGTTGTCTGTGGGATCTGCCAGTCAGCAACACTTGTTGTCTGTGGGATCTGCCAGTCAGCAACACTTGTTGTCTGTGGGATCTGCCAGTCAGCCACACTTGTTGTCTGTGGGATCTGCCAGTCAGCAACACTTGTTGTCTGTGGGATCTGCCAGTCAGCAACACTTGTTGTCTGTGGGATCATAGAGTCAGGTGGACACCAGGTTAACAACCCCCTACACAGGGCAAATGACCCTAATCACTGCCCTGTGATATTTTTCCCTGGGAAAAAGTGCCTCCTACTGGCCCTCCAACACCACTTCCAGTAGCATCTGGTCTCCTATCCAGGGACCAACCAGTACCATCCCTGCTTAGCTTCAGAGCATGCCAGCAGTGGTATGCTGCTGGCAGGTCTGTGAGAGCAGCACAATTGATCTTAGACTCTGACTGTGTGTGTGTGTGTGTGTGTGTGTGTGTGTGTGTGTGTGTGTGTGTGTGTGTGTGTGTGTGTGTGTGTGTGTGTGTGTGTGTGTGTGTGTGTGTGTGTGTGTGTGTGTGTGTGTGTGTGTGTGTGTGTGTGTGTGTGTGTGTGTGTGGACAGTGTCTGAGGAGAGAGGGAGGAGGAAGGAAGGTGCATCAGTGTGTAATTAACTAACTAACTTACTAACTTAATGTACCGAAGCAAGGGATTATATAACAAGGTTCTGTCTGCTACACCCTCCCGCTCCCCTCTCACTTTCCCTCCCTCCTGTCCTTTCCATATCAAAATAAGAGAGTGGAGCAGGAAGAGAAGAAGAGACAGGGTGGAGGAGGAAGACAGGAAGAGACAGTGCAGTGCTGCTTAAACTGGGAGGATATGGCAGAGGAAGGGCTAAAGTCAGAGACTCCACTTGAGCTTCCTGCACAAAAGGGTAATCCTCCCCATAATATGGGGTGTCTTTTGAACTGTCGAACACTTTGGAGTTTCAAACGGCTTCTTGAAAAGAATGTTAACATGTATTACTTCCTTGTCACTGCAGACTTCACACACCCACTAAAAACATTAGCACCTTCAGAATACTAAACCCCACTGCTCTAGAGAGACAGGATATCCTGGCGGGGAGTGACTGACTACATACCAATGCCCAATCCACTGTCAGTAGTACGCTGGTGTTGAACTTTGTTCTGTCTGAGACGTGTAACGCTTTAGTTATCGCAAACTCCACTCCACAAAAGCCATACGCAATAGGAAATGGTCGAGTCTGGTGTGGATAGACAAAATGTCTATCTCGACCCGTTTCAGGTCCGTGAAAGGAGTATGCCGGTGTGGACATTGATACAGAGCCCATGTCCATGTTCCAATCAGAGCCCATGTCCATGTTCCAATCCGAGCCCATGTCTATGTTCCAATCAGAGCCCATGTCCATGTTCCAATCAGAGCCCATGTCCATGTTCCAATCAGAGCCCATGTCCATGTTCCAATCAGAGCCCATGTCCATGTTCCAATCCGAGCCCATGTCCATGTTCCAATCCGAGCCCAAGTCTATGTTCCAATCAGAGCCCATGTCCATGTTCCAATCCGAGCCCATGTCCATGTTCCAATCAGAGCCCATGTCCATGTTCCAATCAGAGCCCATGTCCATGTTCCAATCAGAGCCCATGTCCATGTTCCAATCAGAGCCCATGTCCATGTTCCAATCCGAGCCCATGTCCATGTTCCAATCCGAGCCCATGTCCATGTTCCAATCAGAGACCAAGTCCATGTTCCAATCAGAGCCCATGTCCATGTTCCAATCCGAGCCCATGTCCATGTTCCAATCAGAGCCCATGTCCATGTTCCAATCAGAGCCCATGTCCATGTTCCAATCCGAGACCAAGTCCATGTTCCAATCCGAGCCCATGTCCATGTTCCAATCCGAGCCCAAGTCTATGTTCCAATCCGAGCCCATGTCCATGTTCCAATCAGAGCCCATGTTCCAATCCGAGCCCATGTCCATGTTCCAATCCGAGACCAAGTCTATGTTCCAATCAGAGCCCATGTCCATGTTCCAATCCGAGCCCAAGTCTATGTTCCAATCAGAGCCTCTATCTATGTTCCAATATTCATACCATACAGTACTTCGTACAGTAGAATGTATGCCCAATACATAACCTCATTCTACGCAGTATGCTAGTGTGGACAATGAAACAGAGCCAGAGTTCGGCTGTGTCCGAATACCCGTACTCGGTAACCATTTTGGGTATGCGTAAATAGAACGTTTTACAGTATGTACATTTTTTTTTTAAATGTAGTGATGTCATACTCTTATCTGCTTGTCATCTGGCAGAATTCGCAGCTTGCTAATGAGGAAAAGATTTGTCTTTTTAGACCCACGTGTGTTTTACTACAGCTGATAATCAGATAAGAGGACACGTTATACCAAAATGAAGGAATGGAGAGAAACAACTCAATTGCGCATGTGATTAAGAATTATCAGTATGGGTGAGTCTAATATGTTGATATGTGTTACTTACCACATAACCTTTTTTGTAAACAGTACTTTCAAAATCGTATGTAGTATGATTAGTATTTAGTTTTTTTTTGTAATCAGTATAGGCAAGAGTGACATGGCCTCTATGTTCCAAAGTCCATACCAGCGTATACTTAGAATGCTTATCCATTGCCTAATGCACTACGTCACTTTAAGTAGTATGGTGAAACAGAGCAGCATGCTACATTTAAATCAAAATCAAATCAAATTTTATCTGTCACATGCGCCGAATATAACAGATGCAGACCATACAGTGAAATGCTTACTTACAAGCCCTAAACAACAATGCAGTTTAATAAAATACACACACAAAAAAAATAAGAGATAGAATAACAAGTAATTAAAGAGCGGCAGTAAATAGCAATAGTGGGGCTATATACAGGGGGTACCGGTACAGAGTCAATGTGTGGGGGCATCGGTGTCAAGGTAATTGAGGTAATATGTACATGTAGGTAGAGTTATTAAAGTGACTATGCATAGATAATAACAGAGAGTAGCAGCAGCGTAGAAGAGGGTGGGGGCAATGAAAATAGTCCGGGTTGCCATTTGATTAGCTGTTCGGGAGTCATATGGCTTGGAGGTAGAAGCTGTTTAGAAGCATCTTGGACCTAGATTTGGTGCTCCGGCACCGCTTGCCGTGTGGTAGCAGAGAGAACAGTCTGTGACTAGGGTGGATCTTTAGGACCTTCCTCTGACACCGCCTGGTATAGAGGTCCTGGATGGCAGGAAGCTTGGCCCCGGTGATGTACTGGGCCATACGCACCACTTATTGCAACACTTGGACTACAGCTTTCCTGTAGTCCACGATCATCTCCTTTGTCTTGATCACGTTGAGGGAGAGGTTGTTGTCCTGGCACCACACAGGCAGGTCTCTGACCTCCTCCCTATAGGCTGTCTCATCGTTGTCGGTGGTCAGGCCTACCACCGTTGTCGTTAGCAAACTTAATGATGGTGTTGGAGTCGTGCCTGGCCGTGCAGTCATGAGTGAACAGGGAGTACAGGAGTGGACTGAGCACGCACCCCTGAGGGGCCCCCGTGTTGAGGATCAGCGTGGCAGATGTGTTGTTACCTACCCTTACCACCTGGGGGAGGCCCGGGGATCTGTTGCTGCGGTATGCAAATTGGAGTGGGTCTTGGGTTTCTGAGATAATGGTGTTGATGTGAGCCATGACCAGCTTTTCAAACCATTTCAAGACTACAGACGTGAGTGCTATGGGTCGGTAGTCATTTAGACAGGTTACCTTAGTGTTCTTGGGCACAGGGACTATGGTGGTCTGCTTGATACATGTTGGTATTACAGACTCAATCAGGGACATGTTGAAAATGTCAGTGAAGACACCTGCCAGTTGGTCAGCACATGCTCGGAGCACCCGTCCTGGTAATCCGTCTGGCCCAGCGGCCTTGTGAATGTTGACCTGTTTAAAGGTCATACTCACATCGGCTGCGGAGAGCGTGATCACACAGTCGTCCAGAACAGCTGATGCTCTCATGCATGTTTCAGTGTTACTTGCCTCGAAGCGAGCATAGAAGTTATTTAGCTCGTCTGGTAGGCTCGTGTCACTGGGCAGGTCTCGGCTGTGCTTCCCTTAGTAGTCTGTAATAGTTTACAAGCCCTGCTACATCCGACGAGTGTCGGAGCCGGTGTAGTACGATTCAATTTTAATCCTGTATTGACGCTTTGCCTGTTTGATGGTTCGTCGGAGGGCATGGCATGGGCGGCAGGTAGCCTAGTGGTTAGAGTGTTGGGCAAGTAACCGAAAGGTTGCAAGATCGAATCCCTGAACTGACAAGGTAAAAATCTGTCATTCTGCCCCTGATCAAGGCAGTTAACCCACTGTTCCTAGGCCGTCATTGAAAATAAGAATTTGTTCTTAACTGACTTGCATACTTAAATAAAGGTCAAATAAAAAAATAGCGGGATTTTGTATAAGCTTCCAGGTTAGAGTCCCGCTCCTTGAAAGGGGCAGCTCTACCCTTTAGCTCAGTGCGAATGTTGCCTGTAATCCATGGCTTCTGGTTAGGGTATGTACGTATCGTCACTGTGCAGACGACGTCCTCGATGCACTTATTGATAAAGTGCTGATGTGGTGTACTCCTCAATGCCATCAGAAGAATCCAGGAACATATTCCAGTCTGTGATAGCAAAACAGTCCTGCAGTTTAGCATCCGTTTCATCTGGCGACTTTTTTATAGGCCGAGTCACTGGTGCTTCCTGCTTTAATTTTTGCTTGTAAGCTGGAATCAGGAGGATATAATTATGGTCAGATTTGACAAATTGGGGACGAGGGAGAGATGGTACGCGTCTCTGTGTGTGGAGTAAAGGTGTTCTAGAATTATTTTCCCTCTGGATGCACATTTAACATGCTGATAGAAATGGGGTAAAACTGATTTAAATTTCCCTGCATTATAGTCCGCGGCCACTAGGAGCGCCGCATCGATGAATGTTTTCCTGTTTGCTTATGGAGGTATCCAGCTCATTGAGTGCAGTTTTAGTGCCAGCCTCGGTCTGTGGTGGTATGTAGACAGCTACAAAAAATACAGATGAAAACTCTTTAGCCAAGGTGGCTTAGCAGTTCAGACGTCTTTTTCCGTATTGTCGTGTCGTGTCCTGTATATATATATATATTTACACCTTTTCTTCACATATCTTTTATTTATTTTATTATCCAAGAACTCAACTACAAAAGCTTTCCTGCAAAAGCTTTCCTGCAACCCGCTTCACCAATTACAATAAGTATTATTTACCTCAATCTGAAAATCCATCGTGGAAGATAGCCAGGGGCTAATTCAGAAGCTAGCCTGAAAGCTAACCAGAAGCTACTCCGATAGCTAGCCAGAAGCTAATCTGTAGCTGCCCCGAAATTAGCCGGTTTGCTGGCTAGCGTTGGTGTTTCAGCTGCCCACGTTTTGCGGTCATCAGCTATTCCTTTAGCTCGATAATCTACCGGCACTTTTGTGCAACGCGACTCGGACCGGAGCATTCCGGGACTTTTTTTCTCTCAGTTTCCCCGGATTCCAACCGCAGGCTCTGGACACTTGCACCTTGATTTCGCAGCTAGCTAGCTGCATACCGTGTGACTATTGGCTTACGTCGACCCCGGAGCAAACTCAAATCATGCTGGAGCTAGCCAGCTGAGGAGTTCCATCACCATCCGGACCCGTTTCTTTTGTTGCTGCTGCAGATACGGAACCCCACCGGGCCTTCACGACTGACTGCCGACGTTATCTGCCCGAGGGATTTATCCAACCGGCACCTCCGTCCCGACGTTACCTGAACGCTCATCTGAGGCCCGCTAATCGTTAGCTGTCTTATCGGCTGCTATCTGAACAAAACCCAACTACACGGAACCTACCGACGGAAACGCACGAGGTATCTACAAACAGACCTCCATCCTATGCTGCTACCGATAGCCATATACCCGGCCAGCTGTCTGGATCGCCACGACCCAAACCAACCTCTACTCACTGGACCCTTATTGATCACTCGATTAAGCATGCCTCTCCTTAATGTAAATATGCCTTGTCCATTGCTGTTCTGGTTAGTGTTTATTGGCTTATTTCACTGTAGAGATTCTAGCCCTGCTCTCTATACCATATCCAACCTCTCAGTTCCACCACCCACATATGCGATGACATCACCTGGTTTCAATGATGTTTCTAGAGACAAGATCTCTCTCATCATCACTCAATACCTAGGTTTACCTCCACTGTATTCACATCCTACCATACCTTTGTCTGTACATTATTCCTTTAAACTATTTTATCGCCCCCAGAAACTTCCTTTTACTCTCTGCTCTAGTAGCTCTAGGCGACCAATTCTCATAGCTTTTAGCCGTACCCTTATCCTACTTCTCCTCTGTTCCTCTGGTGATGTAGAGGTGAATCCAGGCCCTGCAGTACCTGGCTCCACTCCTATTCCCCAGGCGCTCTCTTTTGATGACTTCTGTAACCGTAATAGCCTTGGATTCATGCATGTTAACATTAGAAGCCTCCTCCCTAAGTTTGTTTTGTTCACTGCTTTAGCACACTCTACCAACCCGGATGTTTTAGCCGTGTCTGAATCCTGGCTTAGAAAGACCACCAAAAATTCAGACATTTTTATCCCCAATTACAATATTTTCAGACAAGATAGAACGGCCAAAGGGGGCGGTGTTGCAATCTACTGCAAAGACTGCCTGCAGAGTTCTGTTATACTATCCAGGTCTGTTCCCAAACAATTTGAACTTCTACTTTTAAAAATCCACCTCTCTAAAAACAAGTCTCTCACCGTTGCCGCCTGCTATAGACCACCCTCTGCCCCCAGCTGTGCTCTGGACACTATATGTGAACTGATTGCCCCCCATCTATCTTCAGAGCTCGTGCTGCTAGGCGACCTAAATTTGAAAATGCTCAACACCCCAGCCACCCTACAATCTAAGCTTGATGCCCTCAATCTCACACAAATTATCAATGAACCTACCAGGTACCACCCCAATTCCGTAAACACGGGTACCCTCATAGATATCATCCTAACAAACTTGCCCTCCAAATACACCTCTGCTGTTTTCAACCAAGATCTCAGCGATCACTGCCTCATTGCCTGCATCCGTAATGGGTCAGCGGTCAAACGACCTCCACTCATCACTGTCAAACGCTCCCTGAAACACTTCAGCGAGCAGGCCTTCCTAATCGACCTGGCCGGGGTATCCTGGAAGGATATTGATCTCATCCCGTCAGTAGAGGATGCCTGGTCATTTTTTTTAAATGCCTTCCTCACCATCTTGAATAAGCATGCCCCATTCAAGAAATTTAGAACCAGGAACAGATATAGCCCTTGGTTCTCTCCTGACCTGACTGCCCTTAACCAACAGAAAAACATCCTATGGCGTTCTGCATTAGCATCGAACAGCCCCCGTGATATGCAACTTTTCAGGGAAGCCAGAAACCAATATACACAGGCAGTTAGAACAGCCAAGGCTAGCTTTTTCAAGCAGAAATTTGCTTCCTGCAACACAAATTCAAAAAAGTTCTGGGACACCGTAAAGTCCATGGAGAATAAGAACACCTCCTCCCAGCTTCCAACCGCTCTGAAGATAGGAAACACTGTCACCACCGACAAATCCACTATAATTGAGAATTTCAATAAGCATTTTTCTACGGCTGGCCATGCTTTCCACCTGGCTACCCCTACCCCGGACAACAGCACTGCCCTCCCCTCTGCTACTCGCCCAAGCCTTCCCCATTTCTCTTTCTCCCAAATACAGTCAGCTGATGTTCTTAATGAGCTGCAAAATCTGGACCCTTACAAATCAGCCGGGCTAGATAATCTGGACCCTTTCTTTCTAAAAATATCTGCTGAAATTGTTGCCACCCCTATTACTAGCCTCTTCAACCTCTCTGTCGTGTCGTCTGAGATCCCCAAAGATTGGAAAGCAGCTGCGGTTATCCCCCTCTTCAAAGGGGGGGACACCCTTGACCCTAACTGCTACAGACCTATATCTATCCTACCCTGCCTTTCTAAGGTCTTCGAAAGCCAAGTCAACAAACAGATTACCGACCATTTCGAATCACACCACACCTTCTCCGCTATGCAATCTGGTTTCAGAGCTGGTCATGGGTGCACCTCAGCCACGCTCAAGGTCATAAACGATATCGTAACCGCCATCGATAGGAAACAATACTGTGCAGCCGTATTCATTGACCTGGCCAAGGCTTTTGACTCTGTCAATCACCACATCCTCATTGGCAGACTCGACAGCCTTGGTTTCTCTAATGATTGCCTCGCCTGGTTCACCAACTACTTCTCTGATAGAGTTCAGTGTGTCAAATCGGAGGGTCTGTTGTCCGGGCCTCTGGCAGTCTCTATGGGGGTGCCACAGGGTTCAATTCTTGGACCGACTCTCTTCTCTGTTTACGTCAATGATGTCGCTCTTGCTGCTGGTGATTCTCTGATCCACCTCTACGCAGACGACACTATTCTGTATACTTCTGGCCCTTCTTTTGACACTGTGTTAACAACCCTCCAGGCGAGCTTCAATGCCATACAACTCTCCTTCCGTGGCCTCGAACTGCTCTTAAATACAAGTAAAACCAAATGCATGCTCTTCAACCGATCGCTGCCTGCTCCAGCCCGCCTGTCCAACATCACTACTTTGGACGGCTCTGACTTAGAATATGTGGACAACTACAAATACCTAGGTGTCTGGCTAGACTGTAAACTCTCCTTCCAGACCCACATCAAACATCTCCAATCCAAAGTCAAATCTAGAATTGGCTTCCTATTCCGCAACAAAGCATCCTTTACTCATGCTGCCAAACATACCCTTGTAAAACTGACCATCCTACCAATCCTCGACTTCGGTGATGTCATTTACAAAATAGCCTCCAAAACCCTACTCAATAAATTGGATGCAGTCTATCACAGTGCCATCCGTTTTGTCACCAAAGCCCCATATACTACCCACCACTGCGACCTGTACACTCTCGTTGGCTGGCCCACGCTTCATACTCGTCGCCAAACCCACTGGTTCCAGGTCATCTACAAGACCCTGCTAGGTAAAGTCCCCCCTTATCTCAGCTCGCTGGTCACCATAGCAGCACCTACCTGTAGCACGCGCTCCAGCAGGTATATCTCTCTAGCCACCCCCAAAACCAATTCTTCCTTTGGACGCCTCTCCTTCCAGTTCTCTGCTGCCAGTGACTGGAACGAACTACAAAAATCTCTGAAACTGGAAACACCTATCTCCCTCACTAGCTTTAAACACCAGCTGTCAGAGCAGCTCATAGATTACTGCACCTGTACATAACCCATCTACAATTTAGCCCAAACAACTACCTCTTTACCTACTGTATTTATTTATTAATTTATTTTGCTCCTTTGCACCCCATTATTTCTGTCTCTACTTTGCACTTTCTTCCAATGCAAACCAACCATTCCAGTGTTTTTTTTTAGTTTTTATTTTACTTGCTGTGTTGTACTCACTTCGCCTCCATGGCCCTTTTATATTTTTATTTATTTATACATATATCTGTTTGCCTTCACCTCCCTTATCTCACCTCACTTGCTCACATTGTATATAGACTTATTTTTTTTCCACTGTATTATTGACTATATGTTTGTTTTTACTCCATGTGTAACTATGTGTTGTTGTATGTGTCGAACTGCTTTGCTTTATCTTGGCCAGGTCGCAATTGTAAATGAGAACGTGTTCTCAATTTGCCTACCTGGTTAAATAAAGGTTAAATAAAATTAAAATAAAAATAGTGTGGTCTACAGCTTATCATGAGATACTCTACCTCTGGCGAGCAAAACCTTGAGACTTCCTTAGATATCGTGCACCAGTTGTTGTTTACATATATGCATAGGCCCCCGCCCTGTGTCTTACCAGAGGCTGCTGTTCTATCCTGTCGATAGAGTGTATAACCCGCCAGCTGTATGTTCTTAATGTTGTCGTTCAGCCACGACTCGGTGAAACATAAGATATTACAGTTTTTAATGTTCCGTTTGTAGGATATACGTGCTTTCAGTTCATCCACATGTATTTTCCAGCGATGGAATGTTAGCTACCAGATCTTTTCCTGCGAAATCTCAGTTTCCTTCTCCAGCGAATGACGGGGATCTGTTCCTGCTCGGGTGTCTGTAGTATATCCCTCCCATCCGACTCATTGAAGAAAAACTCTTTGTCTAATCTGAGGTGAGTAATCGCAGTACCTGATGTCCAGAAGTTTTTTTTCGGTCACAAGAGACGGTAGCAGCAACATTATGTACAAAACAAGTTAAAAACAACCCGGGGGGGGGAAAAATAGCATGGTTGGTTAAGAGCCGATAAGAGGGCAGCCATCCCCCCCGGCGTCAGACTGGGCAAGAAGTACGCTTCCCAGTAGTATGCTAGTGAGGACATTGAAACAGCGCAGCATGCTACATTCCCAGTAGTATGCTAGTGAATCCTGGAGGAAATATACAACTATCCATCACATTATTCCCAATAGTATTTGGCCTTTTAAAAAGTATCCTCCAGAGCCCATTTAGACTGGCACACCAATTAACGGGATAAAACATGAAGGGCCATTAGCGCTTATTAGTCTGACGATGTGTCAGCGGCTGGAACAGATACCACCGACGGATCAATAGAGCCACCACTACCAGTCATGGCATGTGTCACTTTGATTATGTCCTGATCTGAACACAGCTGAACACAGAGTCCTGGGCTGCAATGGTGTAGTTTTGTCTGAATGAAAGTAAATTGCTCACTGGCCACGACTTCATGGTGTTATACTGTACTTATGATCATGTCCTGAGCTAAACACAGTCATGGGTTGAAATCGTCTAGTTTTGTCTGAATGACAGTAAATTGTTGGGGCGGATTTAGCACCAAAACCCACATGGTCGAACACTGCACTTTGGAGAAGGTCAAAACATTTGGGGCTCCATTTTACACATGCATGGAGCCAGGCTCATCCAAAGACCCCTCCTAAAACTATATTATCTGTTGTCACTCTGGAACATCCTAGAAAAACCTCCCTGTGTTGAAGTTCCATTCAAACAAATAGACAAAAACATAATCATATATTTAAATCTATTGCAACAGTACAAAAATGCAACCTAGTACAAAATGTATTGGAGGAAATGTCGATGGAACCTACTCTTCTGGAAAAGGAAGATATATTGCTCATCACTGAGGGTAAAAAAATGCATTCTCAATCTCGCGTCTTTAGCAAAAAAAAATTGAAAATGTGGAATGAACCTATAATTTGACCTAGCTACAACAGCAGAGTCTACAACAGTAGAGTCTATAACAGCAGAGTCTACAACAGCAGAGTCTACAACAGCAGAGTCTACAACAGCAGAGTCTACAACAGCAGAGTCTACAACAGCAGAGTCTATAACAGCAGAGTCTACAACAGTAGAGTCTATAACAGTAGAGTCTACAACAGTAGAGTCTACAACAGCAGAGTCTACAACAGCAGAGTCTACAACAGCAGAGTCTACAACAGCAGAGTCTACAACAGTAGAGTCTACAACAGCAGAGTCTACAACAGTAGAGTCTACAACAGCAGAGTCTACAACAGCAGAGTCTACAACAGCAGAGTCTACAACAGCAGAGTCTACAACAGTAGAGTCTATAACAGCAGAGTCTACAACAGTAGAGTCTACAACAGCAGAGTCTACAACAGTAGAGTCTATAACAGCAGAGTCTACAACAGCAGAGTCTACAACAGCAGAGTCTACAACAGCAGAGTCTACAACAATAGAGTCTATAACAGCAGAGTCTACAACAGTAGAGTCTACAACAGTAGAGTCTACAACAGCAGAATCTACAACAGCAGAGTCTACAACAGCAGAGTCTATAACAGCAGAGTCTACAACAGTAGAGTCTACAACAGTAGAGTCTACAACAGCAGAGTCTACAACAGCAGAGTCTACAACAGCAGAGTCTACCACAGCAGAGTCTATAACAGTAGAGTCTATAACAGTAGAGTCTACAACAGTAGAGTCTACAACAGTAGAGTCTACAACAGCAGAGTCTACAACAGCAGAGTCTACCACAGCAGAGTCTACAACAGCAGAGTCTACAACAGCAGAGTCTATAACAGCAGAGTCTACAACAGCAGAGTCTACAACAGTAGAGTCTATAACAGTAGAGTCTACAACAGTAGAGTCTACAACAGTAGAGTCTACAAAAGTAGAGTCTATAACAGTAGAGTCTATAACAGTAGAGTCTACAACAGTAGAGTCTACAACAGCAGAGTCTACAACAGTAGTGTCTACAACAGTAGAGTCTACAACAGTAGAGTCTACAACAGCAGAGTCTACAACAGTAGTGTCTACAACAGTAGAGTCTACAACAGTAGAGTCTATAACAGCAGAGTCTATAACAGTAGAGTCTACAACAGCAGAGTCTACAACAGCAGAGTCTATAACAGCAGAGAATAACAATATTCTTGGCATTATGGCTCTGTGCCTCTGACTGGCACACCCCTGGCTTTAGCAGGCTAACACTTCTGTCAGTTGGGGGACAAGGCAGCCGATGCCAGGGCTGGATGGTGCCTCGTTGCTCCATCAGTGACGAGCCCCAGAAGCCAAGCTCTGGAAATCTACAGCGTGTTTGAAGTCCATCCACCCAATGAAATGGTGTTATAGTATAGTACCCGGCTTCACTGTAAGCCGCCATGACGCCATCTCTCTGTGGTCG
The DNA here is from genome assembly GCF_029448725.1 of Salvelinus fontinalis. Lineage (NCBI taxonomy): Eukaryota > Metazoa > Chordata > Actinopteri > Salmoniformes > Salmonidae > Salvelinus > Salvelinus fontinalis. The sequence continues at coordinate 6,335,273 of NC_074679.1, forward strand.
TATAGGTTGGACAATTGGACCTCGGTCAATTCATTACTGTGGAACTGTACTGTAATATTGTGGAGATGAATGAAACCATCTGTCATCAGGGTCCTAGCACATCACATACCCAATCCTACAATAAAACATTCCACCCTCAGTGATCCCCCCCCCCCATCTTCATCATCCATTGTGTCAACTCCATGTATTTCCCATTCATTCACTTAACTATGTTGAGTAATACAAAATGACCATCACATGCATTCATGAAGACTCCATGAGAAATGTAGTATGCACTATTCTTTTCCAGCTCTCTCTCTCTCTTCCTTTTAGTGGAAATGTTTGATTCCCTGGGTAGTTCTGTAGTAGAGAACATCTGATGATTTCTCCTGTGGCCGTTTCCCCCAATGGGGAGCTCCTCTTCACTCGGGTCTGATTGCACTCATTTGCACATGGAAAGACCTGGACAGGACAGCGTGCCGCGACCCAGCGTGCCGCGACAGAGTGCTTGATGACGCCCTGCCACTCAGCTCCGGCAAATGTATGGCAGTGGAGTGGAAGTCTAAGAGGTGGAGAATTTACAGGAGCCATACAAATAGAAATGCTAGTTACCATGGCAACTTGACTGGTACACCCTTCAAGCAAGGTTGACTTAAATTAGTGTCTGATCTAGTAATTCTAATTCTATTTTAATTTTTTTTACCCCTTTTTCCTCTGACATTTTGTGATATCCAATTGCTAGTTACTGTCTTGTCTCATCGCTTTCTCACTCAAGTACGGACTTGAGAGAGGCGAAGGTCGACAGCAGTGCACAACCCAACCAAGCCGCACTGCTTCTTGTCACAATGCCCACATAACCCAGACGCCAGCCTCACCAATGTGTCAGAGGGAACACCGTACACCAGGCAACCGTGTCAGCATGCACTGCGCCCGGCCCGTCACAGGAATCGCTAGTGCGCGAAGCGACAAGGATATCCCTGCCGGCCAAACCCTCCCCAAACCCCGACGACGCTGGGCCAATTGTGCGCTGCCCCATGCGTCTCTCGGTCACTTCCGGCTGCGACAGAGCCTGGACTCAAACCCAGAATTTCTAGTGGCACAGCTAGCACTGCGATGCAGTGCCTTAGACCACTGTGCCACTCGGGAGGCCAAGTAGCTCAAATTCTATGCTCAGACCACTGCAACTTGACTGGTACAGTCATGGGTACACTCAATATTGTCGCTTGTCCATCCATCCCAGAAAGTTGACTTGAATGGTAATGTCCGTTCCAGTCATTCTAGTGATATGGCACAGACGTTGTACGCCAGCCAACTGGATCTGGGGATAGTGCAGTGATGATCTCACCTGAGGTCGAGGGTGGCCCGAGACCAGACAGGCTAGCTCCAGGGTCTCTCCCTCCCGGATGGTGTAGACGCGCTCGGTGTAGCGCTCCTCCTCGACGTTGCATGCGTGGCCAGAGTGGATGATTCGGACTGTAGGAGGTGCTGTTGAGGAAGAAAATATCAAATAAATTCATGTCAGGTTCAATGAGAAACACAGATGTAACTGATGTAACAAGGACCCCAAAAAGGTTGGTTGAGAGAACCCATTCAAGTAAGTAAATACAATGTATTACTAGCTAGCGAGCTCATTATGAAAAGATTCTCCAGTTCCTAGAGGGGAAATATTTGAGAACAGAGCATCATAATATTCAGTGCTGTCTAATTTGAGTATAATGAAGCTTGTTTCTTTGGGATGTTTTCTGTACTCGTATTTGGAAAGCTGTGAAAGCCTGTTTGCAGATGAAAAGAGAGGTTGCAAGAGACTAAGGGTATATCCTATATGCCATGGGTTATATGTGTAGGCATACCTACAGCATGTTAACAAATTACAGTTAAACATCACACACAATGTATAGACCTATTACAGTTGGAGCAGGCCAGACCTACAGGGTTCTGTTGAAAAAACAAACATGTATTTGACCTTTCATTTAACTAGGCAAGTCAGTTAAGAACAAATTCATATTTACAATGACGGCCCACCCCAGCCAAACCCGGACGATGCTGGGCCAATTGTGCGCCGCCCTCTGGGACTCCCAATCAGGGCGATACAGCTTGGATTCAAACCAGGTACTGTAATGATGCCTCTTGCACTGAGATGCAGTGCCTTAGACCGCTGCACCACTCGGGAACTAAATAACACCTGAAGACTTTTATTCCAGCCCAGCAATAACACACCTGATTCAACTTATCAAACCTAATTAGTTGATAATCAAGTGTGCTATTGCTGGGCTGGTATAGAAGTCTGCTCATCCAGCAGATCAGGGATCAGTGGAGCAAGGTTGGCCACCGCTGGTATGGATTTGTTTTTGTTCACCAGAAATTATGCCTCAGTAATAATAACCTACTTGTTATCACTCAGTTATCTATTGTTGTTTAGAGTAACATATCTCATCTTTACATACCAGTTAGCTTATTTCTACATTTTGAAGTGAAAAAGTGTTGATTCTTTGAAGTGAAGTCTTTAAACTATTTTTAATTGTTAAACTATTATGCAAAATGAACTAGTGTCAATGTTGATTAATCACAATCCTGCAATAAAGAGGGGAAGGGGTTCTGTCTGTAATTTGTCTGTGTTTCTGTGTTGTGTTCTCAAATCAACATTTCTTTCTGTTGCAAGATCTCCAATCTGTTTGATTTGATTGTCACTCTCTCTCAGTATGTCAGCTGTGTGAATCCATTTTGCAGCGTATCATATGTCAATGCATCGCCAATAGAGTATGATGGAATTACTGTCCTTATGGGCATCTGTCATCTGAAGCAGAGCATGGCTAAACTCACACATTGTTTACATGTTGAGCTGTATGTTCTCAATTTAAAATTATACCAGTAGACAATGTATCTGAGGCAAACTATATACCACGTTTTGTACATGCCTTTTAAGTGCTGACATTTAAAAAAAATGGTGCAAATCCAACCCTTGTAATTTCAGTACAGTATGAATATAAAGAGACGAGCAATACAGGTAAGATTTTATGAGATTCATTTAATTTCATTCATTTTAGCAATGTTGCTGGATAAACTGGACAAACTACAGACTGGGCTAACAGCTAAACTTTTAGGTCAATAATAATCGTTTTTAAATTTTTTTAAATGTTGGCTTTAGAATCGTGAGAGGAATAGGAACTAGCTAGTTAGTTATACCTAGGTAGCTTACAAGGTTAGCTGACTTTTCTTAAAACCAACGTCATTGTGGAAAGCTACACGTCCCTCATGCTAGCCTTTACAGCCAAATATCACTTCAGAAAAATTTTAATATGGCCAGAATTGTAGACCATTTCTGCTTTAGATCATCGTGAAATAACAGAGAAATGCTGTGAAAACCAACGCGCTGACAACGCAGTAAATTGGGTGTTTTGTTGAAATGTTTTGCCCCTCACGCACTGTTTACTCCTACCGCACTAATCTGCTGAGCACCTTTAGGAGCGCCGCCCTAGCAAGGCGTTTGATTGGTTTGACGTGTTGAGAGGCGTCACTGATTTACTCTGGGTTCTGACCCCTCTTTAGATTATTTCTGACATGGAACTTCCGGGTTCGTGACGAGGCTACAGTCCATAAAACTAGCATGTAGAAACAGTGAAAAAACAGAGGTATGGCTAAAGTCACAGTCCATATAACTAGGGCAATTAATTTTTCTCCTGTTCAGGAAAAACGTCTGCTTCTGCTGATTCACACAATGTTACCAGTGTGCAGTTACCTGCATCTCCCCGGCTGATGTAAAGCACAGACGATTTGAGAGGAGCAAGATTTATATAATAAACCAAGGATATTATTCATCTTTAGAAACGGGAGATAAAAAATAACCTTATCTTATTAGACTTCAAAAAGTTGTGCACGGGAGACCGATGAGCCGGGATGTTTCCAATATTGATCCCCCCCATATGAACAGCCAGAACTGAAGCCTTCAGTATCACAGAGCTGGAGCTTCAATGATATACTCATGAGTCATTCCCCCAAGTAGCTCTGAAATTAATGTAATTTTCTACTATTCTTATTGAGGTAGCCTCCTATCGTGCAGAGTAGAGTAGTTCATTGCAATGTGTTTGAAATGTGCTGTTTGAAATGAAAATAATGGATTTAATGTTGAGAATGTGTATTGGGAGGCCATAATGCAACATAAGAAAACTTTATGAGCCGGGAAAATATGTTTCTACTCATATTGTGTGTGTGTGTGTGTGGGGGGGGGGTTATGGTAATTAAAAAGTACAGGCCCAAAATAGCTACTGAGCTGAAGGTTAAGGCTGTTCCATCGGATTGCACAACAAAGGGAAAAACTTAAACTATTGTACTTCCTGTGTGCCAGCTGCCTGCAATGTACCCTGACCTACTTTTCTATTGTCTATTTTTAGAGAATGAATCTCCCCCCCCCTCCCCTCCCCCCCACATGACTCTGCTAATGTGGCCGTCCTGTGATGTCAGTCTTCTCTGTAGCATGCCTCACCAAAATATGGCCCCATAGGATGACAATGACGTGGGTACCCATTTTCTTGGTTCAGTGAGTAGCATATGTTCAGAGTTTAACATATGGAAACATGTCTCGTGTGGATTTGAATAGAATAAAACGACCTCGGAGAAAAGAGAGGCAAACCATTTGGACGTGTGTTCATGGAGCCTGCATTCGCCCACATAAAAAAATACTACAGTTTACTATAGAATACTATAGTACTTACTATAAAATTCTACAGAATGCTGTAGTAAACTTTAGTATACTGTAGAATACTATACTCCACACTGAAGTATCCCTCAATCGTGTAGTGCTTACTAAATCATTTTTATATCGATTGGGCTGCTAGCTAGCTTTACTGCTAGCTACTAGCTTTGTCAACGCTGTTTTGATTTAAGCTGTCCTTGGGGAGCTCATGCCGGGGATTTCCTCTGAGGTTCTCCCTCGATTGTGTAGTGCTTACTAAAGAATTGTGTAGTATGCTATATTCCATACTGTAGTATCCCTTGATTTATTTGACTATTTAAAAACACAATACATCCACAAATGTGGATACAACGCATTTAGAGATTTGTTCGAGAATAACAAAAAATATATAATGTATTTAAAATGTATTTCCATTGTGGCCCAACAGCTACAGCTAACCCACATGAAAGAAATACTACAGTATACTATGGTCTAATTACTGTAGTATTACTAGATACTATAATTTTCACTATAGTGTTTTTGCAGACATGACCGAAGTATCCTGCATTATTCACTGTAATGTTTTTGCGAACATGACTGTAGTATATTGTAGTAACACCGGCAGACTAGGGTTAGCTAAAATGGCACAACTACCACACTACACCAGTTACTGTTTAATGAGAACACCTCAACCAGAACATAAGATACACCAGTTACTGTTTAATGAGGGGAACACCTCAACCAGAACATAAGATACACCAGTTACTGTTTAATGAGGGGAACACCTCAACCAGAACATAAGACTCTACACCAGTTACTGTTTAATGAGGGGAACACCTCAACCAGAACATAAGATACACCAGTTACTGTTTAATGAGAGGAACACCTCAACCAGAACATAAGACTCTACACCAGTTACTGTTTAATGAGGGGAACACCTCAACCAGAACATAAGACTCTACACCAGTTACTGTTTAATGAGAGGAACACCTCAACCAGAACATAAGATACACCAGTTACTGTTTAATGAGTGGAACACCTCAACCAGACCATAAGATACACCAGTTACTGTTTAATGAGGGGAACACCTCAACCAGAACATAAGATACAACAGTTACTGTTTAATGAGGGGAACACCTTAACCAGAACATAAGATACACCAGTTACTGTTTAATGAGGGGAACACCTCAACCAGAACATAAGACTCTACACCAGTTACTGTTTAATGAGGGGAACACCTCAACCAGAACATAAGACTCTACTCTCTACTCAACCGTGCTTCTACACCTGCATTCTAGCTGTTTGGGGTTTTAGGCTGGGTTTCTGTACAGCACTTCGAGATATTATCTGATGTACGAAGGGCTATATAAAATAAAATTGATTGATTGATTGATAAGACTCTACACCAGTTACTGTTTAATGAGGGGAACACCTCAACCAGAACATAAGACTCTACACCAGTTACTGTTTAATGAGTGGAACACCTCAACCAGAACATAAGATACACCAGTTACTGCTTAATGAGAGGAACACCTCAACCAGAACACAAGATACACCAGTTACTGTTTAATGAGTGGAACACCTCAACCAGAACATAAGACTCTACACCAGTTACTGTTTAATGAGTGGAACACCTCAACCAGAACATAAGACTCTACACCAGTTACTGTTTAATGAGGGGAACACCTCAACCAGAACATAAGATACACCAGTTACTGTTTAATGAGGGGAACACCTCAACCAGAACATAAGACTCTACACCAGTTACTGTTTAATGAGTGGAACACCTCAACCAGAACATAAGACTCTACACCAGTTACTGTTTAATGAGAGGAACACCTCAACCAGAACATAAGATACACCAGTTACTGTTTAATGAGGGGAACACCTCAACCAGAACATAAGACTCTACACCAGTTACTGTTTAATGAGGGGAACACCTCAACCAGAACATAAGACTCTACACCAGTTACTGTTTAATGAGAGGAACACCTCAACCAGAACATAAGACTCTACACCAGTTACTGTTTAATGAGGGGAACACCTCAACCAGAACATAAGACTCTACACCAGTTACTGTTTAATGAGAGGAACACCTCAACCAGAACATAAGATACACCAGTTACTGTTTAATGAGGGGAACACCTCAACCAGAACATAAGACTCTACACCAGTTACTGTTTAATGAGGGGAACACCTCAACCAGAACATAAGACTCTACACCAGTTACTGTTTAATGAGGGGAACACCTCAACCAGAACATAAGATACACCAGTTACTGTTTAATGAGGGGAACACCTCAACCAGAACATAAGACTCTACACCAGTTACTGTTTAATGAGGGGAACACCTCAACCAGAACATAAGACTCTACACCAGTTACTGTTTAATGAGGGGAACACCTCAACCAGAACATAAGATACAACAGTTACTGTTTAATGAGGGGAACACCTCAACCAGAACATAAGACTCTACACCAGTTCAAATCAAAAGAAAACAGTATTTGTCACATGCACATTGAAATGGTTACTTACAAATCCTTAACCAACAATGTAGTTTTAAGAAAAATAAGCGTTAAGAAAGTATATACTAAAATAAACTGTAAATAAAATAAACTAAATGATAATAATAATTAAAGAGCACCAATAAAATAACAGTAGCGAGGCTATATACAGGAGGTACCGGTACAGAGTCAATGTGGAGGCTATATACAGGAGGTACCGGTACAGAGTCAATGTGGAGGCTTTATACAGGAGGTACCGGTACAGAGTCAATGTGGAGGCTTTATACAGGAGGTACCGGTATAGAGTCAATGTGGAGGCTATATACAGGAGGTACCGGTACAGAGTCAATGTGCGGGGGCACCGGTTAGTTGAGGTAATTGAGGTAATATGTACATGTACCGTACAAGTCAAAAGTTTGTACACACCTACTTATTCAAGGGTTTTTCTTTATTTTGACTATTTTCTAAATTGTAGAATAATAGTAAAGACATCAAAACTCTTAAATAACACATATGGAATCATGTAGTGACCAAAAAAATCTAAATATATTTTATATTTGAGATTCTTCAAAGTAGCCGCCGTTTGCTTGATGACAGCTTTGCACACTCTTGGCATTCTCTCAACCAGAACATAAGACACACAGATTTGTGACAGGCCACCTATTGAGTTGGGTCAACAGTTCTGAGCAATGCAACGGAGTCGACAACACACATTAGCAAAAAAATAAACAAAAATGCATTACATCTAAACGTTAGTGATTCTAGGCCCATTAAAGGGAAACTGTAGAGAGGCAGATGTAAAGAAGAAACAACTTTTTTTCCCTCCCAAATGTTGTGCTATCCAATTGGTAGTTACAGTCTTGTCTCATCGCTGCAACTCCCGTACGGACTCTGGAGAGGCGAAGGTCGAGAGCCGTGTGTCCTCCGAAACACAACCCAACCAAGCCGCACTGCTTCTTGACAATGCCCACTTAACCCAGAAGCCAGCTGCACCAATGTGAAGGAAGAAAAAACTGTACACCTGGCAACCGTGTCAACGTGCACTGCGCTCGGCCAACCACAGAAGTCACTAGTGCGCGATGGGACAAGGACATCCCTGCCGGCCAAACCCTCCTCTAACCCTCCCCTAACCCGGACGACGCTGGGCCAATTGTGCGCCGCCCTATGGGTCTCCCGGTCGTGACAGAGCCTGAACCCAGAATCTCTAGTGGACCACAGCGCCATTCAGGAGGCCCATTTCTGTTTGACAGAAATAACGCACATTAACAAAAGTACACCAAAATGACTTTGATCTGTTACTTCCACTAGATAGCTTTCTGAAATACAACAGCGTTCAGCTGACCAAGTTCACAAGAGGACTAAGAACAAACAATATTGTTCTTCTGATGGTAGAAAATAAATAACAGTTAACCACTGCATTTACATAAACAGTAGATATTTTAGAAATACTAATTACTTTACTTAAAGCAGGGGTGTCAAACTCATTCCACGGAGGGCCTAGTGTCTGCAGGTTTTTGGTTTTTCCTTTCAATAAAGCCCTAGACAACCAGGTGTGGGGAGTTCTTAACTAATTAGTGATGTTAATTCATCAATCAAGGGAGGAGCGAAAACCCGCAGACACTCGGCCCTCCATGGAATGAGTTTGACACCTGTGACTTAAAGGGTCCCTATTGGAGGGCACTGCAAATAAACTGCCTGGACCTCAAACCAGCAAAACCTCTCCAAACAAACCAACTGAAAACAGGAGGACATTATTGCAGTGGTTTTACATAATGAGTATCTTGAATATTGTCACATGAATAAACTCACTGATGGTCAAACTGAACACATACAATTCTGAACAATCGACCACACTCCAAACATTTCTTCAAGACAGCATGGTCACAAAATGGTTGCTCACAGAACTCAACCAACAGCAACGACTTATGGTCTATACACAAAGGACCTTCCAGGTACAAAGCTCTCACCTGAGCATGACGAAGGGGTGCTTTTATACGTTTCTCTCCTCTTCTTCTTTGTGGTTTAACGGTGGTTGGCATCCAATATGTTGCATTACCACCCCCAACTGGACTATAATATAAATCCATGATACTTGGTGATACAATCCATTCATTAAAAACCTACTCCCCCACTCCTTTGACCCTATCTGCTCCTGCACCATGCCAACGGCCTGGGAGAACGGGACACCAATACTCAACACACCCTGTAACTCTTCTGAAGTCAAATCTTGTATACCCAAATAGTTTTCTGCAGCTGCCAGCACAACATCTATTTTCTGTGATTAGTGTTTCATCTCTGTGGTACAGTTGATAACCATTGCTATGAACACTAACAAGCCAACCTTACTGAAGCATAAAGTATATCTGTCACGTTCCTGACCTATTTATGTTAGTTGTTATGTGTGTTAGTTGGTCAGGACGTGAGGTTGGGTGGGCATTCTATGTTTTCTGTTTCTGTGTTGGTTTTGGGTTTCCTGGTATGGCTCTTAATTAGAGGCAGGTGTTTGGCGTTCCTCTAATTAAGAGTCATATTTAGGTAGGCGTTGTCACAGTGTTCGTTGTGGGTGATTGTCTTCCGTGTCTGTATGTTATTTCGTACCACACGGGACTGTTTCGGTTTATGTAGTCTGTTTCCTATTCGTGCGTTCTTCGTGTCCATGTAAGTTCTCATGTTTAGGTCAGTCTACGTCGTTTGTTATTTTGTATCATTTCAAGTGTAGTTCGTGTTCGTTTTTCGTCTTGTTTAATAAATATGTGTTCAAACTTCGCTGCGCCTTGGTTCCCTCAATACTCCTCCTTTTCCGAAGATGGAGAGGAGGAGGATCGCCGTTACAATATCACTCGTTGGCCTATCCCTCTGTTCTGGCACAGATCTACAACTCACACGGATCCTCTCAGAATCCCTCACCCTTGACCCATCCTCCTCTACTTTCGTCACTGCTTCAGCATATGACATCTTCTGCACTACTCTGACTCTGGCCACCTCAACCTGCCTCTCTCGCACCGGACACTTCCGATCCCCAGCAACATGGACACCCCTACAGTTGACACACAACTTTATCCACCGAAACTACACAATCTTCTATCCCATTCTGTCCTGCACACTTCCCACATCTTGGAATCTCTCTCCAACACACTGCTACGACATGACCATAAATGTGGCACCTGAAACACCGCAGTGGATTCGGCACAAAAGCTCTAACAGGATAACTGATATATCCTAAAAATGACTTTGTCTGGTAAAGACTCTGACTCAACTCAAAAGGACTGACAATGTTTCACCACCGGGTCTACGTCGCAACAAATGGTTGGGCGTCAGAAACACCAGGAAACTTCAATTGTTCCACTTCCACACTTAACGCTACCCCCGAAATCACTCCTTTCAATGGTGCCCTGTTCCTAAGGGCAAAGCAAGAAACCGATCTAGACCCAAGTTGCAAGGCGATAGAGCACCCGCTCCCTCTTGGCAGAAGAAACACAAACAAATATCACAAGTCCACTACAGGTTACTTTCACTGATTCATCTCCACCCAGATCCTTTCCCACCCACCCGTAAAAAACTTTAGTGACATCTGCTGGTGAGCAATGAAAAGCAGCATTTGAAGTTCATATAAAAAAATCTACAATATTCCTCAAATCTCCAGCAGCTAGTTGCAGGTCTTAGTAGACTACTATCAGTTACCATACAGGATAGCAACTTTCATCATGCATCCCTTTTTTGCTGTGAATCCCTTTTTTTTGCTGTCAAAAACTGTGAATCTATGTCATTATTTGTTTTACTTTACTGAATTAAACTAATTGTTTAAACAACAATGTGAAGAAAGTGTGGTTTCACATTAAACAATTATTAAAATAATATGCCTTAGCTGGGATTCAACCCCATTCCCTGTTGTCTGAGTGTTCTGGTCCCTGAGACCCCAACTCTACCTGCTAAGCTACTGTTCAGGTGACGCTACATTAAAAAAAAATGTAATACATTGTAAGGTGTTCAGTCGAGGCCGGTGTTTGAAAGCAACTTGGAATCGAAGAAAGCCCCAGAACCACAACAAAATCTGTGGGTTCTCGCATTTTGCCAAACAATTTGAAAAACCACGTGATAAAAAAAAGTATAGGTACATTGATGTATAGGTACATTGGTACATAGGTACATTGTGTCGGATCAGTAATACTTTGAAACGAGTATCGGTACATTGTGTCGGATCAGTAGTGCTAAGGACAAGCCTTTTATCTTGTAGAAGAGGATAAGAGGACTTGTTTGATATCGGCAACTAATGGCTGTGAAATGCTAACGGCTCAGACAAGGTAAAAATCTATCGTTCTGCCCCTGAACAAGGCAGTTAACCCACTGTTCCTTGGTCGTCATTAAAAATAAGAATTTGTTCTTAACTGACTTGCCTAGTTAAATAAAGGTAAATAAAAAAACAGCTATTTTGAGTCTATTGATCAGTTCCCTATGGTACTAGTAGTTTTAATGGACACATTTTAAACTTCTACATGATCGGTGGGTCCCCCACAGGACGGTTGAGCTAATGTAGGCTAATGTGATTAGCATGAGGTTGTAAATAACAAGAACATTTTCCAGGACATAGACATATCTGATATTGGCAGAAAGCTTAAATTCTTGTTAATCTACCTGCACTGTCCAATTTACAGTAGCTATTGCAGTGAAAGAATACCATGCTATTGTTTGAGGAGAGTGCACAGTTATGAACTTAATAAACTTAATAAACCAATTAGGCACATTTGGGCAGTCTTGATACAAAATTTTGAACAAAAATGCAATGGTTCATTGGATTGGTCTAAAACGTTGCACATACACTGCTACCATCTAGTGGCCAAAATCTAAATTGCGCCTGGGCTGGAATAATACATGATGGCCTTACTCTTGCATTTCGAAGATGATGGTACAAAAAAAATACAAAAATACGCATGCTTTTTTCTTTGTATTATCTTTTACCAGATCTATTGTGTTATATTCTCCTACATTCATTTCACATTTCCACAAACTTCCAAGTGTTTCCTTTAAAATGGTATTAAGAATATGCATATCCTTGCTTCAGGTCCTGAGCTACAGGCAGTTAGATTTGGGTATGTAATTTCATTAATAAATGTTGCACTCTTTTGTGCATTTCCTTGTTATGCTCACTAGGCCTGCTTTATGGCTATGCTTGCTACTTTTGTTAGTTTTAGAATGTTTGTTTGCTTGCCATGCTATGCTATGTAGCAATTGCTAAATTAGCCTGCTATAACTTCGGCCTACCATGCTATTGCACTCCTTACTGGCCATTCATTGTTAATTGCTGCTATGTTCATTTATAGCTTTACCCATTTATAGCCCCCATTTTAGGGGAGGACGTGCAGAAAATGTATAGAAGCACCCCTTGGTGTTCTGGTGAGAGCTTTGTACCTGGAAGATAATCTGTTTGTATAGACTATAAATTGTTGGGTTGTTTCTGTGAGCAACCATTTTGTGACCATACTGTCTTGAATTTTTTTCTTTTATTGAAACTTTATTTAACTAGGCAAGTCAGAACAAATTCTTATTTACAATGATGGCTTACCAGGGAACCGTGAAGGAACTTCCTTGTTCAGGGGCAGAACGACAGATCACCTTGTCAGCTCGGGGATTCAATCCAGCAACCTTTCAGCTAGTGGCCCAACGATCTAACCACTAGGCTACCTGCCGCCCCAAAAATTTTTTGGCTTGTGGTCAATTGTTCTGAATGGTATGTGTTGAGTTTGACCATCAGTGAGTTTATTCATGTTGGACAATATTGAAGATGTTCTTTATGTATATTATTCACTTTAGTGTTTTTGAGGACATTACTGCAGTATTCACTGCAACAATATCCTTTTGTTTTCAGTTGGTTTGTTTGGAGAGACTTTGCTGATTTGAGGTCCAGGCAGTTTATTGACTGAGCCCTCCAATAAAGGTGACTGTCTTCTTAAGAAGTCATTTGTATTTCTATAACATCTACTGTTCATGTAAATGCAGTGGTTCACTGTTCTTTATTTTCTACAATCAAATGACAGTATTGTTCGTCACTGTTTTTGTTCATCTTGTGAACTTGGTCTGCTGAATCTCTGTGAAAGCACTGTTATATTTCAGAAAGCTTTCTAGTGGAAGTTACAGTTATTTATCTGTCAAACAAGCACACCTAATCCTCTAAGCTTTAAAAAACATTGTTTCTTTAAATCTGCCTCTACTGTTTCCCTTTAATGGGCCTAGAACTTCTCTAAGTTTAGATGTTACAATTGTAATAAACATTTTTGCTAGGGTGAGTTGTCTGGTCTGTTGCATTGCTCAGTACTGTTGACCCAACTCAATAGGTGGCCTGTCACAAACCTGTGTGTCTCATGTTCTGGTTGAGGTGTTTTCCTTATTAAACAGTAGCTATCGTAGTCTTGTAGTTTTAGCTAACCCTAGTCGGCAGGTGTTACTACATTATAAACTGGGTTGTTCGAGCCCTGAATGCTGTTTGGCTGAAAGCTATGGTATATCAGACTGTATACCACGTGTATGACAAAACATTTTTACTGCTCTAATTACATTGGTAACCAGTTTATAATAGCAATAAGGCACCTCAGGGGTTTGTGGTATATTGCCAATATACCACAGCTAAGGGCTGTATCCAGGCACTCCGTGTTGCATTGTGGGTAAGAACAACCTCTTAGGCGTGGTATATTGGCCATATACCACACCCCCTCGGGCCTTATTACTTACATTTACTACAGTCATGTCCGCAAATACACTATAGTATACTACCATTATGTCTGCAAAAATACTACAGTGAATACTATAGTATACTACAGTCATGTCCGCAAAAACACTATAGTAAATACTACGCTAGGTTAAATGCGGAAGACACATTTCAGTTGAATGCATTCAGTTGTGCAACTGACTAGGTATACCCCCTTTCCTTTATAGTATACTACAGTCATGTCCACAAAAACACTACAGTGTATATAAATATAGTAATACTACAGTATTTAGACCACAGTATTTTTTCATGTGGATCCAAATTGAATGACTTGGATTAAAGGCTAGTGTTTTGAGCCAGCTCAAATGTTTTTTCCTTCTTTCCAAATCTGACATTCTATCAGTGCCAAGCCGTCTGTGTGGGGTTCTGGGAAGGTCCAATCATACAAGCAACCAGAACTTGATTGTTCCCAGTTTACTTTTGGTGCGTTCATCATGATATAAGACTTGCTCTCTATCGCTTGACTACAACCCATCTCACTATCTCTTGACTACAACCCACCTCACTATCTCTGACTACAACCCATCTCACTATCTCTTGACTACAACCCATCTCACTATCTCTTGACTACAACCCATCTCACTATCTCTGACTACAACCCATCTCACTACCTCTGACTACAACCCATCTCACTATCTCTTGACTACAACCCATCTCACTATCTCTTGACTACAACCCATCTCACTATCTCTTGACTACAACCCATCTCACTATCTCTTGACTACAACCCATCTCACTATCTCTTGACTACAACCCATCTCACTACCTCTGACTACAACCCATCTCACTACCTCTGACTACAACCCATCTCTCTACCTCTGACTACAACCCATCTCACTATCTCTTGACTACAACCCATCTCACTATCTCTTGACTACAACCCATCTCACTACCTCTGACTACAACCCATCATGGATACAGGAGAAGTTTAACATATTTTAGGTCAAGGGATCCATGCGATGTCTTATTCATGAAGCTAGATCTGCATATGTCACTGAAACTTCAATACAGTAGCTAGATGAACTCTGCAGTAAATTGAAATTGAATGTCTGGACGAACAGCAACATCATCGCTGAACTGAATGTGGTCATTTGCATATCAAATTCAGCTTTCAAAAGGATTTGTTTTCATTTCATTAAACACTGTCATTCGCATCTGTCATATTTTTGGTGGCGCAATTGTTGGACTCACTTCTCTGACATGAAGTGAACCGACATCTGAGTGTTTCAGAAGTAGCGGAGGGAGTGACAAACCAAGTACCAGAACAATAATAGGGACAAACATAGTCACTCTACTCTAACTCTGCACAGTGGTAACTGAGTTGGCTAATGGTTATCACTTTGAGTTAGCTAGACCCAGGATGGCAGAAGTGGGACAGTACTACTGCTTCTCTAAAAAAAAAACGAATACAAAAACCATTAACCAACGACAAACTTGTATGAGCAACAACCATAAATACAATTGGATGGGAAATAGATCTACATATTTACAATGAATGACACAAATCACAGCTTTGTCAAAGCTAGCAAGTGTTTTAGCTGGACTGGGTCACAATGGGTCCACACACACGCACTCGCACTCGCACTCGCACTCGCACTCGCACTCGCACTCGCACTCGCACACGCACATGCAGACATGCACGCACGCACGCACGCACGCACGCACGCACACACACACACGCACGCACGCACGCACGCACGCACGCACGCACACACGCACACACACACGCACGCACACACACACCCGAGCCACAGCCCCATTTGGACCTGTAATCCCCTTTTTACAGTGAGCTCCTCTCTATCTTCTCAATCACTCTAATCAACAGTGGGGCCAGGAGGATAATAGCCCTGATTGGATGAAGCGGCCCGCTGCCATTCCTGATAATCACTTAGATACACATGACAGGACAACTGCTTGGGGACTACGCCACATCCACCGGCTGCTCCTGCCACATGGGCCGACTGCGGTTCGGCTTAGCCTGCCAACCTGGCCTGTACTCCCTGAATCTCCCCCACCCACCAACGCATTACAACAGCATTCTGGGAGGGAGGGCAGAGTAGCAGAGCACGGATCCATATTATATCCCCTTTCCCTTAATGCTTTAATCGCTCCCACCCCCAGCTTTGGGAAAAGCTCCTGACCGTTTACCCAACAGCACATGGAGATGCTGAGTACGGAGAGGCGGGCCCACACGCTTGGTTTGCTCCTCGGGTTCCGGCACCATCGCTGGCTGGACGAGCCAAAGATGATTAGGAGGTATAGCTGGACCCGGCAGGCGGTGACTGGGAGAGGCAGTCTCTGGGAGAGGCAGTCTCTGAGTCTCGTGATGTGTAATGGGAGAAAATGGGGTTGGGGAATGTGTGTACTGCTGACTGGGATGGCACAGTCTTGGAGGAGCCACCGCGGGGGAACCGCCTGATGGAATTCCCCTCGTGCTTTGAAGTGGCAATTGAATAAGAGCAGCAAAATGACTCATTACGTTTCATTACAGAGCCGTTAATTCCATAGGGGTCATTACAGAGCCGTTAATTCCATAGGGGTCATTACATAGCCGTTAATTCCATAGGGGTTATTGTGCGGCTGAATGGAGGCTTGGCAAATCTTGTTTCCAGGGCCTGCATTATCTTCGCTGCTGGTCAATATGAGTGAGTCTTTAATAAGCAAATCCATTGTGAAATAGGCTTAATGTCACAAGCAATTCATAACCCAGGGAAGTTTTGTTTGAAATTCAAAATGCATCCAAGATCTCAGTAAGGAGGCAGGCAAGGTTGTTTTCCATTTGTCCCGTGCCTTGAACTTTGAGGAATGGAGAGGCTGAGCCAAATGAATGTAATATCCTGTCAAGCATACTGATGACAAAGCAGAACCTCCAGGGCTTTACTGTGTGACACAGAGTTCTCTCCCTTTTCTACATGCAAATACAAGCAGGTGAACGAACCGACGATAAGCTCCAGTGCATTCTTCAACCACAATCACTCATTCTGAATCGACTTGTCCACTTTTGGTCACTGATTCAGAGAACTGTGCACTCCTCTCCTTGAACAATCCGCACCACAACTCATGTCTCCTTAGCTCCAGTAAGTTCAGATTCAGTCGGTGTAGCGTCGCCGTCAGTCTACATGTGGATGTATGACCTAGCTCCAGGGGTGACAAGACTCCAGATGTTCTGAGAGTAGATTTTTACGTAACAGTCCAGAGTTTTTGGAGCTTTTATTGTAAGAGCACATTGGGATGATAAACATTTACCGGTCAAATGATGTTATCAACATGCAGTATTGTAGTGTAGTCTAATGATATTATCAACATGCAGTACTGTAGTAGTGTAGACTAATGATATTATCAACATACAGTACTGTAGTAGTGTAGACTAATGATATTATCAACATACAGTACTGTAGTAGTGTAGACTAATGATATTATCAACATACAGTACTGTAGTGTAGACTAATGATGTTATCAACATGCAGTACTGTAGTGTAGACTAATGATATTATCAACATGCAGTACTGTAGTAGTGTAGACTAATGATATTATCAACATACAGTATTGCAGTGTAGACTAATGATATTATCAACATGCAGTACTGTAGTAGTGTAGACTAATGATATTATCAACATGCAGTACTGTAGTGTAGACTAATGATATTATCAACATGCAGTACTGTAGTAGTGTAGACTAATGATATTATCAACATACAGTATTGCAGTGTAGACTAATGATATTATCAACATGCAGTATTGTAGTAGTGTAGACTAATGATATTATCAACATGCAGTACTGTAGTAGTGTAGACTAATGATATTATCAACATACAGTACTGTAGTAGTGTAGACTAATGATATTATCAACATACAGTACTGTAGTGTAGACTAATGATATTATCAACACGCAGTACTGTAGTGTAGACTAATGATATTATCAACATGCAGTATTGTAGTGTAGACTAATGATATTATCAACATGCAGTACTGTAGTGTAGACTAATGATATTATCAACATGCAGTATTGTAGTGTAGACTAATTATATTATCAACACGCAGTACTGTAGTAGTGTAGACTAATGATGTTATCAACATGCAGTACTGTAGTGTAGACTAATGATATTATCAACATGCAGTACTGTAGTAGTGTAGACTAATTATATTATCAACACGCAGTACTGTAGTAGTGTAGACTAATGATATTATCAACATGCAGTACTGTAGTAGTGTAGACTAATGATATTATCAACATGCAGTACTGTAGTGTAGACTAATGATATTATCAACATGCAGTACTGTAGTAGTGTAGACTAATGATATTATCAACATACAGTACTGTAGTAGTGTAGACTAATGATATTATCAACACGCAGTACTGTAGTAGTGTAGACTAATGATGTTATCATCACGCAGTACTGTAGTGTAAACTAATGATATTATCAACACGCAGTACTGTAGTGTAAACTAATGATATTATCAACACGCAGTACTGTAGTAGTGTAAACTAATGATGTTATCATCACGCAGTACTGTAGTGTAGACTAATGATATTATCAACATGCAGTACTGTAGTAGTGTAGACTAATGATATTATCAACATACAGTACTGTAGTAGTGTAGACTAATGATATTATCAACATACAGTACTGTAGTAGTGTAGACTAATGATATTATCAACATACAGTACTGTAGTAGTGTAGACTAATGATATTATCAACATGCAGTACTGTAGTAGTGTAGACTAATGATATTATCAACATACAGTACTGTAGTGTAGACTAATGATATTATCAACATACAGTACTGTAGTGTAGACTAATGATATTATCAACATGCAGTACTGTAGTAGTGTAGACTAATGATATTATCAACATGCAGTACTGTAGTGTAGACTAACAATGTTATCAACATACAGTACTGTAGTGTAGACTAATGATATTATCAACACGCAGTACTGTAGTAGTGTAGACTAATGATATTATCAACACGCAGTACTGTAGTAGTGTAGACTAATGATATTATCAACATGCAGTATTGTAGTGTAGACTAATGATGTTATCAACATACAGTACTGTAGTGTAGACTAATGATATTATCAACACGCAGTACTGTAGTAGTGTAGACTAATGATATTATCAACATGCAGTACTGTAGTGTAGACTAATGATATTATCAACATGCAGTACTGTAGTAGTGTAGACTAATGATATTATCAACATGCAGTACTGTAGTAGTGTAGACTAATGATATTATCAACATGCAGTACTGTAGTAGTGTAGACTAATGATATTATCAACATGCAGTACTGTAGTGTAGACTAACAATGTTATCAACATACAGTGTGTAGACCACATGTTGTTTGTTAATACATACATCACAGAGTACTGAATGTGGGTGTTTTGTGATAGAGATGTGAAATTACTGAATGGGTGGCCTATGACACAGCAATTTGAGAGTTCCTTCATCCTATTTGCTGCTGCAGCACCAATTCTCTATCCGTCTTTGTACCATAGGCAATATCACAACCATAACACATGTTCATTGCATCTTCAATATCCATTCACTTGTGAATAAGCTTGTTTCTGTTCTTATTTTCCCCCTAATAGAGCAATATTTGCCATTCCGTCGACGTCGTTGTGCCACTCTGCTTGTGCTTGCTATATCTTTGCAGTGCTGTGGAGCACATAAAGTCATCAGAGCCTCATTAAGCCCATGCTGTCAGTAAACAAGGACCCAGCATGGTTATTTTCCCATCAACTTGGGGGAAAAGGCTGACGTAGCAAAGATGTATTACCTTGTTAGAATTTGCTCACAAGAGAATGCTTGCAAATCCATCTGTGCTCTTTGGGTTAGCGTGTGGTTGGTGTACGACTAACCGACAAGTAGGCCATTACAACCCAGAGTCAATGGTCTGGAGAGGATGACTCTGGTCAGCTGTGAAAGCAGGGGTGGGTGTATTCAGCGAGGTGAAACAGTCAGTAGGTTGCAGATAACCCTCCTGACCAACTCCAGATGATGCCAGGAGTATAGGCCTGTGTAAGAATAATACAAACATAGCAGTAAGAATACTACAAAGCAGGACTTTTTTTTTTTAATCGGGCTACAATGAAAACCTTCTTTGATGTGACTATTGTTCATACGCTGACAGCTCAGCAAATCCCATAGAACTGGCAAGACATGAAGGAAACATTTCCAGGCATCACACAGCTCCTCAGCATACACAAACCAATGACCTGACTTTGACCTAACATTTGCCCCATGGTTATGGATGTGACTTCACAAACTTGGAACGTCGCAGATCGGAATGTCATGAAAATAGCTGACGCAACTCCTTATTCTAATTTACATTGTCAGAGAGGCACGTTTGTTGTAAATAATACACGTCTATATGATATCTAACGTATCACATATATGTGAACGTATACAACACTGTGCCCTGCTGAATGGCGCCCTGTCTGGGTCGGCCCAGTTGGAGGTGTTAAGTGTTAAGCGCCATCACACAGAACAGAGAGCGACTCATCACCGTCTCATTGGGGCGGCAGGTAGCCTAGTGGTTAGAACGTTGGACTAGTAACCGAAAGGTTGCAAGATCAAATCTCCGAGCTGACAATGTAAAAAAAACTGTTGTTCTGCCCCTAAACAAGGAAGTTAACCCACTGTTCCTAGGCCATCATTGAAAATAAGAAAAAAATCTGACAGACCTCACAGAGAAGTTCCGCTGTCAGGAGCTGTCACAGTGCCATCTCTTCTCAGCACACCGTCAGATCAGACCCTTAGGCCTACCACCGTCAGATCAGATCCTTAAGACTACCACCATCAGATAAGAGCCTTAGGCCTACCACTGTCAGATCAGACCCTCAGGCCTACCACCATCAGATCAGATCGTTAGGCCTACCACCGTCAGATCAGATCCTTAGGCCTACCAGCATCAGATCAGACCCTCAGGCCTACCACCATCAGACCCTCAGGCCTACCACTATCAGATCAGATCCTTAGGTCTACCACTGTCAGATCAGATCCTTAGGTCTACCACTGTCAGATCAGATCCTTAGGCCTACCACTGTCAGATGAGATCCTTAGGCATACCACAGTCAGATCCTTAGGCCTACCACCGTCAGATCAGACTGTTAGGCCTACCACCGTCAGATCAGACCGTTAGGCCTACCACCATCAGATCAGACCGTTAGGCCTACCACCATCAGATCAGATCCTTAGCCCTACCACCGTCAGATGAGATCCTTAGGCCTACCACCGTCAGATGAGATCCTTAGCCCTACCACCGTCAGATGAGATCCTTAGGCCTACCACCGTCAGATCAGACCGTTAGGCCTACCACCATCAGATCAGACCATTAGGTCTACCACCGTCAGATCCTTAGGCCTACCACCATCAGATCAGACCGTTAGGCCTACCACCGTCAAATCCTTAGGCCTACCACCATCAGATCAGACCGTTAGGCCTACCACCGTCAGACCGTTAGGCCTACCACCATCAGATCAGACCGTTAGGCCTACCACCGTCAGATCCTTAGGTCCTACCACCATCAGATCAAACCCTGCGTATGAATGCATCACAGTGCATGTGGGAGGAGGGTGTGTGTGTTTAAAGTTTCAATGTCACGCACACAAGTACAGTGAAATGCCTTTCTTGCAGCTCTAAACCCAACAGTCCAGTAATCAATATCAATGTAGTAATTCAAATAACATTAGGTAAAAGAAAAACACACTAAAAATAAGAATAAGAAATAAGAACCGGAGAAGTAAGTAAGCTATATACAGGGTCAGTTCCAGTACCAGATTTATACTGAACAAAAATATTAACGCATCATGCAACAATTTCTAAGATTCTACTGAGTTACAATTCATAAAAGGTAATCAGTCAATTTAAATAAATTCATTAGGCCCTAATCTATGGATTTCACATGACTGGGAATACAGTCGGTCACAGATACCTTACATTTCTAGGTTATTTTATTTCAGTTCATGAAACATGGGACCAACACTTAACATGTTGCGTTTATATTTTTGTTCAGTGAACAATGAGCAGGGATACTGGCGTGATACATACAGTAGATACAGTACTATAGGGGTAAGGTGTATATAATGACTGTATGTGAGTGTGTGTGTATGTGTGTGTGTATAGTCCTGTGAGTGTGTAAAGTCCTGTGAGTGTGTAGAGTCCTGAGTGTGTAGAGTCCTGTCAGTGTGTAGAGTCCTGAGTGTGTATAGTCCTGTGAGTGTGTAAAGTCCTGTGAGTGTGTAGAGTCCTGAGTGTGTAGAGTCCTGAGTGTGTAGAGTCCTGAGTGTGTAGAGTCCTGAGTGTGTAGAGTCCTGTGAGTGTGCAGAGTCCTGTGCGTGTGTAGAGTCCTGAGTGTGTAGAGTCCTGAGTGTGTAGAGTCCTGAGTGTGTAGAGTCCTGAGTGTGTAGAGTCCTGTGAGTGTGTAGAGTCCTGTGAATGTGTAGAGTCCTGTGAGTGTGTAGAGTCCTGAGTGTGTAGAGTCCTGAGTGTGTAGAGTCCTGAGTGTGTAGAGTCATGTGAGTGTGTAGAGTCATGTGAGTGTGTAGAGTCATGTGAGTGTGTAGAGTCCTGAGTGTGTAGAGTCCTGTGAGGGAGAAGAGTCCTGAGTGTGTAGAGTCCTGAGCGTGTAGAGTCATGTGAGTGTGTAGAGTCATGTGAGTGTGTAGAGTCCTGAGTGTGTATAGTCCTGAGTGTGTATAGTCCTGTGAGTGTGTAAAGTCCTGTGAGTGTGTAGAGTCCTGAGTGTGTAGAGTCCTGAGTGTGTAGAGTCCTGAGTGTGTAGAGTCCTGAGTGTGTAGAGTCCTGAGTGTGTAGAGTTCTGAGTGTGTAGAGTCCTGAGTGTGTAGAGCCATGTGAGTGTGTAGAGTCCTGAGTGTGTAGAGTCCTGAGTGTGTAGAGTCCTGAGTGTGTAGAGTCCTGAGTGTGTAGTCCTGAGTGTGTAGAGTCCTGAGTGTGTATAGTCCTGTTAGTGTGTAAAGTCCTGTGAGTGTGTAGAGTCCTGAGTGTGTAGAGTCCTGAGTGTGTAGAGTCCTGAATGTGTAGAGTCCTGAGTTTGTAGAGTCCTGAGTGTGTAGAGTCCTGTGTGTGTAGAGTCATGTGAGTGTGTAGAGTCATGTGTGTAGAGTCCTGTGTGTGTAGAGTCCTGTGAGTGTGTAGAGTCCTGAGTGTGTAGAGTCCTGAGTGTGTAGAGTCCTGAGTGTATAGAGTCATGTGAGTGTGTAGAGTCCTGAGTGTGTAGAGTCCTGAGTGTGTAGAATCCTGAGTGTGTAGAGTCCTGAGTGTGTAGAGTCCTGAGTGTGTATAGTCCTGTGAGTGTGTAGAGTCCTGAGTGTGTAGAGTCCTGTGAGTGTAGAGTCCTGAGTGTGTAGAGTCCTGAGTGTGTAGAGTCCTGACTGTGTAGAGTCCTGAGTGTGCATAGTCCTGTGAGTGTGCAAAGTCCTGTGAGTGTGCAAAGTCCTGAGTGTGTAGAGTCATGTGAGTGTGTAGAGTCATGTGAGTGTGTAGAGTCCTGAGTATGTAGAGTCCTGTGAGTGTGTAGAGTCCTGTGAGTGTGTAGAGTCCTGAGTGTGTAGAGTCATGTGAGTGTGTAGAGTCCTGAGTGTGTAGAGTCCTGTGAGTGTGTAGAGTCCTGAGTGTGTAGAGTCTTGAGTGTGTAGAGTCCTGAGTGTGTAGAGTCCTGAGTGTATAGAGTCATGTGAGTGTGTAGAGTCCTGAGTGTGTAGAGTCATGTGAGTGTGTAGAGTCCTGTGAGCGTGTAGAGTCCTGTGAGTGTGTAGAGTCCTGATTGTGTAGAGTCCTGAGTGTGTAGAGTCCTGTCAGTGTGTAGAGTCCTGTGAGTGTGTAGAGTCCTGAGTGTGTAGAGTCCTGAGTGTGTAGAGTCCTGAATGTGTAGAGTCCTGAGTGTGTAGAGTCCTGAGTGTGTAGAGTCCTGAGTGTGTAGAGTCCTGAGTGTGTAGAGTCATGTGAGGGAGTAGAGTCCTGAGTGTGTAGAGTCCTGAGTGTGTAGAGTCATGTGAGTGTGTAGAGTCCTGAGTGTGTAGAGTCCTGTCAGTGTGTAGAGTCCTGTGAGTGTGTAGAGTCCTGAGTATGTAGAGTCCTGAGTGTGTAGAGTCCTGTGAGTGTGTAGAGTCCTGAGTGTGTAGAGTCCTGAGTGTGTAGAGTCCTGAGTGTGTAGAGTCCTGAATGTGTAGAGTCCTGAGTGTGTAGAGTCCTGAGTGTGTAGAGTCATGTGAGTGTGTAGAGTCCTGAATGTGTAGAGTCCTGAGTGTGTAGAGTCCTGAGTGTATAGAGTCATGTGAGTGTGTAGAGTCCTGAGTGTGTAGAGTCCTGAGTGTGTAGAATCCTGAGTGTGTAGAGTCCTGAGTGTGTAGAGTCCTGAGTGTGTATAGTCCTGTGAGTGTAGAGTCCTGAGTGTGTAGAGTCCTGACTGTGTAGAGTCCTGAGTGTGCATAGTCCTGTGAGTGTGCAAAGTCCTGTGAGTGTAGAGTCCTGAGTGTGTAGAGTCATGTGAGTGTGTAGAGTCATGTGAGTGTGTAGAGTCCTGAGTATGTAGAGTCCTGTGAGTGTGTAGAGTCCTGTGAGTGTGTAGAGTCCTGAGTGTGTAGAGTCATGTGAGTGTGTAGAGTCCTGAGTGTGTAGAGTCCTGTGAGTGTGTAGAGTCCTGAGTGTGTAGAGTCTTGAGTGTGTAGAGTCCTGAGTGTGTAGAGTCCTGAGTGTATAGAGTCATGTGAGTGTGTAGAGTCCTGAGTGTGTAGAGTCATGTGAGTGTGTAGAGTCCTGTGAGCGTGTAGAGTCCTGTGAGTGTGTAGAGTCCTGATTGTGTAGAGTCCTGAGTGTGTAGAGTCCTGTCAGTGTGTAGAGTCCTGTGAGTGTGTAGAGTCCTGAGTGTGTAGAGTCCTGAGTGTGTAGAGTCCTGAATGTGTAGAGTCCTGAGTGTGTAGAGTCCTGAGTGTGTAGAGTCCTGAGTGTGTAGAGTCCTGAGTGTGTAGAGTCATGTGAGGGAGTAGAGTCCTGAGTGTGTAGAGTCCTGAGTGTGTAGAGTCATGTGAGTGTGTAGAGTCCTGAGTGTGTAGAGTCCTGTCAGTGTGTAGAGTCCTGTGAGTGTGTAGAGTCCTGAGTATGTAGAGTCCTGAGTGTGTAGAGTCCTGTGAGTGTGTAGAGTCCTGAGTGTGTAGAGTCCTGAGTGTGTAGAGTCCTGAATGTGTAGAGTCCTGAGTGTGTAGAGTCCTGAGTGTGTAGAGTCATGTGAGTGTGTAGAGTCCTGAATGTGTAGAGTCCTGAGTGTGTAGAGTCCTGAGTGTGTAGAGTCCTGAGTGTGTAGAGTCCTGAGTGTGTAGAGCCATGTGAGTGTGTAGAGTCCTGAGTGTGTAGAGTCCTGTGAGGGAGTAGAGTCCTGAGTGTGTAGAGTCCTGAGTGTGTAGAGTCATGTGAGAGAGTAGAGTCCTGGGTGTGTAGAGTCCTGAGTGTGTAGAGTCATGTGAGTGTGTAGAGTCCTGTGAGTGTAGAGTCTTGTCAGTGTGTAGAGTCCTGTGAGTGTGTAGAGTCCTGAGTGTGTAGAGTCCTGAGTGTGTAGAGTCCTGTCAGTGTGTAGAGTCCTGTGAGTGTGTAGAGTCCTGTGAGTGTGTGGAGTCCTGAGTGTCTAGAGTCCTGAGTGTGTAGAGTCATGTGAGTGTGTAGAGTCCTGAGTGTGTAGAGTCCTGAGTGTGTAGAGTCCTGAGTGTGTAGAGTCATGTGAGTGTGTAAAGTCCTGTGAGTGTGTAAAGTCCTGTGAGTGTGTAGAGTCCTGAGTGTGTAGAGTCCTATGAGCATGTAGAGTCCTGTGAGTGTGCAGAGTCCTGTGCGTGTGTAGAGTCCTGTGAGTGTGTAGAGTCCTGTGAGTGTGTAGAGTCCTGTGAGTGTGTAGAGTCCTGTGCGTGTGTAGAGTCCTGTGAGTATGTAGAGTCCTGTGAGTGTGTAGAGTCCTGTGAATGTGTAGAGTCCTGTGAGTGTGTAGAGTCCTGTGAGAGTGTAGAGTCCTGTGAGCGTGTAGAGTCCTGTGAATGTGCAGAGTCCTGTAAGTGTGCAGAGTCCTGTGAATGTGTAGAGTCCTGTGAGTGTGCAGAGTCCTGTGAGTGTGCAGCGTCCTGTGAATGTGTAGAGTCCTGTGAATGTGTAGTCCTGTGAGTGTGTAGAGTCCTGTGTGTGTAGAGTCCTGTGAGTGTGCACAGAGACAGATAGTCATTCTATTAGCTATTTAGCAGTCTTATGACTTAGGGATAGAAGCTGTTCAGGATCCTGTTGGTGTCAGATTTGATGCCCTGTTTATGGCTTGTGGCCTGTTTATGGCTTGTGGTTTATGGCTACACACTCAGGACTCTACACACTCAGGATTCTACATAAGTTGATTTTCCGGGCCTTCCTTTTCACATTGCCTGATATAGAGGTCTTGGATGGCAGGTAGCTCGGCCACAGTGATATACTGGGCTGTCCGCACCACCCTCTGTAGCGTCATGCGATCGAGGTTGCTGCTGTTGCCATACCAAGCAGTGATGCAACCAGTCAAGAAGCTCTCAACTTTTTTAATATTTGAGGGCTCATGCCAAACCTTTTCAACCTACTGAGGGGGAAGAGGTGCTGTCACGCCGTCTTCACGACTGTCCATATGTGTATGGACCATTTTAAGTCCTTAGTGATTTGGACACCAAGGAACGTGAAGCTCTCGACCCGCTCCACTGCAGCCCCGTCAACGTGGATGGAGGCGTACTCCTTGGTCTTGCCTGCGTTAAGAGAGAGGTTGTTGTCCTGGCCCCACACTGCCAGGTCAATGACCTCCTCCATATATGCTGTCTCATCGTTGTCGGTGATCAGGCCTACTATCATCATGTCATCAACAAACTTAATGATTCTGTTGGAGTTGTGCGTGGCCATGCAGTTGTGGGGGAACAGAGAGTACAGGAGGAGACTAAGCACACACCCCAGTGGGGCTCCCGTGTTGATGGTCAGCGTGGCGGAGGTGACGATGCCTACCCTCACCACCTTGGGTCGGCCCATCGGGAAGTCCAGAATCCAATTACAGAAGGAGGTGTTCAGTCACAGGGTCCTAAGCTTGGTGACGAGTTTGGAGGGCACTATGGTGTTGAACTCTGAGCTGTGTGCGTGTGCGTGCGTGTTTATGCACACTTTCTTACCTACATTTTTAGGACCCCAGGTCCTGAATTTGTTAAAATGCTATTTTAAGCTTATTGGCTAGGTTTATGGTTTAGGGTTTTTGGGGTTAGGTTCAGAGTTAGGTTCAGGGTTAGGTTCAGGGTTAGGTTCAGAGTTAGGTTCAGGGTTAGGGTAAATATCATTTTTAGTGGTGAAACATTTTTACACTCCAAATAGACCTAAAATTTCACGAAAACACAGCTGTGTGTGTGTGTGTGTGTGTGTGTAGTCTGCGTCCCAGCAGAGGCAAGGCTGCCAATACTCCTACAAAAATAACAGAATACATAATTTAGAATCTCATCAGTGGGTATCGTTTACCCAGTTGGTTGACGATCAGTGTTCCGCAGTTTCCTCTGAACGTTTAATCATATTTGACGCAAAAGGGGGCATAAATACAATTCTGTACAGTCCTTCATCATGAGAGGCCGTTTCCACTATACTTCAAAAAGCAGGTTGAATCAGAATGCAGTCATAGGAAATAACTAAGGCTGCGTTAAGACAGGCAGCTCAATTCTGATCATTTTTCCACTAATTGGGCTTTTGACCTTGTCTGGCTACCCAAACTACTTGCTCCGGCCAAACACTATGTCACGCCCACGGACGTTAGTTTCTTCTCCGCAATGAGTCTGGATCTGAGTACCTTCTCGATGATTCTAGAACGCAAACACATTCTAACTGTTCTGATTGGTCCCAGAAACCGATGTTTTGGGCCAGAGCCAGAACACACATGGGTAAAGCAGCATTTTGACAATTCATCATTGGCTTTGATACTCTGGTTAGAGATGATCGAAATCGCTGATAACGTTTGTACAACACCCCTCATTTTATCATCACCATAAAAGACTTCAACGACGGCAGTCTCAGACTGAAGTATGTCGAGAACCTAGAGCAGCGGAAGAATTCAGTTTGAGTCGTCAGGCAACTTTTGAGCAATTACATCAGATCTTTTCAGAGCTGATCTGATTGGTCAAAATACCAATTAGTGAAAAAAAGATCAGATTTGGGCTGTCTATATGTCTACATGTGTTTTGGTGAAATGAGTACAAAATATAACTGTGAATTGAAATCTGCCTTTTTTAGGTCTGTGGATCAATTTCCAAAAATGGGGCCTCCGACCAAATAAACAAATCAAATGTGGTTCCCCATTGACTTTGCTAGTCACTCTCACTCAGATATTACATTAACATGCAAGAAGTTATGGCAAAAGGGATATAATTGCAGGAAATTAGTTGTAAAACTGAAATATTGTCTCTCTGCCTCCTGGCAAAATAATTAGAATTGCATGAAATTTGTTATAAAACATGCCACATTTACCATGACAAAATGTACTTTAAACGTACATTTTTCTCTCCCCCGTCAAAACGGGGGCCAGTAAAATGTTTTGCCCCCAAGGTGGGAGGGCTCCTGGTATAAAGCACTTAGTTAAGAGAGTCAAGTGCAGAAATTAATTGAGTGCACAAATCAGTTGACTGCATGTGTGGGTACGCAGACCAACAAGCCACTGCGGTCCCTCATGATGAGTTCAATTTGTTTTTTTGTTTTTTGGCCCCCCACCCCCATCAAAGTTCCCCATCCCAACCAACTAACCAACCAATTAGCCCCCTCCGAAACACAGCCAGCCAAACTAACCAACCAATCAGCCCACCCCGAAACAAAGCCAATCAACCAACCAACCAATCAGCCCCCTCCGAAAACACGGAGGAACTGTTTTTAATACGACACCTGATCATGATGAAGACAGTAATGAAATTCAACAAAGCAGCTTACAGTAGGGCTTAGAGACGGTTAAGCCCTTAATACTGCAGCATGCTGTCCACATGAAAGGTGATGATTAGATCAGGGGTTTGATTGACGAATGCTCTCCATCACATCCATTGGAGTGGAGTCATGAGGACAGCTCCAGTCGGGAAATTGGCGTACTACAACACAAGTTAATGCAACTGCCTAAAGCCTACCTCAAATGCAAATGCGCTTTAATACATCCTGCTGTGTTTTCGGTGAGCCGATGGGGACATTACTGGCAACGGCAATAGTTTGTATTACGCTACCTCGTGAATTATTCAAACGTGTTTGGCCGTTTTTCCTCTATGACATGACTGGGTGATAAGATTCAATAAAACCCCAATAAAACTATGTTAGTTGGACAAAAGGGACAGATTGGGCTTTAAGTAAGAACTAAAATATGAAGTATAGGTCATATATAGTGCATTCCGGAAAGTATTCAGACCCCATGAGTTTTTCCACATTTTGTTACGTTACAGCCTTCTAAAATGTATTCAATAGTTGTTTCCCCCCCTCATCAATCTACACAAAATACCCCGTAATGACAAAGCAAAAACAGTTTTTTTGATTTTTCTTGCTAATTTATTACAAATAAAAAAAATGAAATATTATATTTACATAAGTATTCATACCCTTTACTCACTACTTTGTTGAAGCATCTTTGACAGCAATTACAGCCTTGAGTCTTCTTGGGTATGACGCAACAAGCTTGGCACACCTGTATTTGGGGAGTTTCTCCCATTCTAATCTGCAGATCCTCTCAAGCTATGTCAGGTTGGATGGGGAGCATCGCTGCATTCAGGCTGAAGAGTTTAATCTTTGTTTCATCAGACCAGAGAATATTGTTTCTCATGGGCTGAGTGTTCTTTAGATGCCTTTGTGCAAACTACAAGAGGGCTGTCATGTGTCTTTTACTGAGGAGTGGCTTCCGTCTGGATACTCTAGCACGAAGGCCTGATTGGTGGAGTGCTGCAGAGATGGTGGTCCTTCTGGAGGGTTCTCCCATCTCCACAGAGGAACTCTGCAGCTCTGTCAGAGTGACCATCAAGTTCTTGGCCACTTCCCTGACCAAGGCCCTTCTCCCCTGATTGCTCAGTTTGACCGGGCAGCCAGCTCTAGGAAGAGTCTTGGTGGTTCCAAACTTCCACTGAGGCCACTGTGTTCTTTGGGACCTTCAATGCTGCAGAAATGTTTTGGTATCCTTCCCTAAATCTGTACCTCGACACAATCCTGTCTCGGAGCTCTACGGACAATTCCTTCGACCTCACGGCTTGCTTTTCACTCTGACATGCACTGTCAACTGTGGGACCTTATATAGACAGGTGTGTGCCTTTCCAAATCATGTCCAATCATTTGAATTTACCACAGGGGAACTCCAATGAAGTTGTAGAAACATCTCAAGGATAATCAATGGAAACATGATGCATCTGAGCTCAATTTCAAGTCTCATAGCAAAGGGTCTGAATACTTATGTAAATAAGGTATTTCTGTTATTTATTTTTTAAGACATTTGTAAAAAATGTCTAAAAACAAGTTTTTTTGCTTTGTCATTATGGGGTATTGAGTGTAGATTAATGTGGGGGGAAAAAATATTTGATCTATTTTAGAATAAGGCTGTAACGTAACAAAATGTGGAAAAAGTCAAGGCGTCTGAATACTTTCTGAATGCATTGTATATGCCCTTGACAGGCGATGGTGTTTCTCTCTGATGTTTTTCCTCATTCGTTCTAACTGAACACCTGGCATTCCATCCTGGGAAAAATAAAACACAAGTTTTATCTGAACAGAAAGCTCTGAAAACAGCAGCAGATGTTGTGGGTAAGGCCACTGGGGGCAACAGTCAACAGGGATCAGCATTTCAATAACTACATTTGGAGAGCTTTGCTGGGCAGAGCCAGTGTGTGTGTGTGTGTGTGTGTGTGTGTGTGTGTGTGTGTGTGTGTGTGTGTGTGTGTGTGTGTGTGTGTGTGTGTGTGTGTGTGTGTGTGTGTGTGTGTGTGTGTTTGTGTGTGTGTGTGTGTGTATGTGTGCGCACGCGCACGTGCGGATTGGAACAAGCTTCACTAAATCTGTGGCGTTGTGAATACAGTAAGGCAGGTGGCAAGCAATTGGCATATAACCCTTCGACTAACCTAACTGGGGCTATACAGTATTCATTAAAACACGTTCAAATTTACTAAGGTTTCCCAGTGTATTCAGCTGTATCAGTGATTGGGCACTTTGATAGAGGAATACAGTCACTGTTACCATCTCAGACGTTCAGGCTTGGATGAGAAAGCAGACTACTTTATCTTAGGTCTCTTAAATCAGACTACTTTATCTTAGGTCTCTTAAACCAGACTACTTTATCTAAGGTCTCTTAAATCAGACTACTTTATCTTAGGTCTCTTAAATCAGACTACTTTATCTTAGGTCTCTTAAACCAGACTACTTTATCTTAGGTCTCTTAAATCAGGCTACTTTATCTTAGGTCTCTTAAATCAGGCTACTTTATCTTAGGTCTCTTAAATCAGGCTACTTTACCTTAGGTCTCTTAAACCAGACTACTTTATCTTAAATCTATCACATCAGACTACTTTATCTAATCTATTATTCAGGCTACATTATCTTAGGTCTCTTAAATCAGGCTACTTTATCTTAGGTCTCTTAAATCAGACTACTTTATCTTAGGTCTCTTAAACCAGACTACTTTACCTAAGGTCTCTTAAATCAGACTACTTTATCTAAGGTCTCTTAAACCAGACTACTTTATCTTAGGTCTCTTAAACCAGACTACTTTATCTTAGGTCTCTTAAACCAGGCTACTTTATCTTAGGTCTCTTAAACCAGACTACTTTATCTTAGGTCTCTTAAACCAGACTACTTTATCTTAGGTCTCTTAAATCAGACTACTTTATCTTAGGTCTCTTAAACCAGACTACTTTATCTAATCTATTATTCAGGCTACATTATCTTAGGTCTCTTAAATCAGGCTACTTTATCTTAGGTCTCTTAAATCAGACTACTTTATCTTAGGTCTCTTAAACCAGACTACTTTACCTAAGGTCTCTTAAATCAGACTACTTTATCTAAGGTCTCTTAAATCAGACTACTTTATCTAAGGTCTCTTAAACCAGACTACTTTATCTTAGGTCTCTTAAACCAGACTACTTTATCTTAGGTCTCTTAAACCAGGCTACTTTATCTTAGGTCTCTTAAACCAGACTACTTTATCTTAGGTCTCTTAAACCAGACTACTTTATCTTAGGTCTCTTAAACCAGACTACTTTATCTTAGGTCTCTTAAACCAGACTACTTTACCTAAGGTCTCTTAAATCAGACTACTTTATCTAAGGTCTCTTAAATCAGACTACTTTATTTAAGGTCTCTTAAATCAGACTACTTTATCTAAGGTCTCTTAAACCAGACTACTTTATCTTAGGTCTCTTAAACCAGGCTACTTTATCTTAGGTCTCTTAAACCAGGCTACTTTATCTTAGGTCTCTTAAATCAGACTACCTTATCTTAGGTCTCTTAAATCAGACTACTTTATCTAAGGTCTCTTAAATCAGACTACTTTATCTTAGGCCTCTTAAATCAGGCTACTTTATCTAAGGTCTCTTAAATAAGACTACTTTATCTTAGGTCTCTTAAATCAGACTACTTTATCTAAGGTCTCTTAAATCAGACTACTTTATCTTAGGTCTCTTAAATCAGACTACATTATCTTAGGTCTCTTAAACCAGACTACTTTATCTTAGGTCTCTTAAATCAGACTACTTTATCTTAGGTCTCTTAAACCAGACTACTTTATCTAATCTCTTAAACCAGACTACTTTATCTTAAATCTATCACATCAGACTACTTTATCTAATCTCTTAAATCAGGCTACATTATCTTCATGAGTTCTCAATTCTAGGTATTCAGCTGTACAATGAATGTTATTTCTGAGAAAAAAAACTCCTACTGCCATAATAGCAATTGTAGCATCAGCTGTGTCTACACGGATGTTATGATATTGTTTAGGAATAGGACTAGTGGTCTCTAGCTACTTACAGCTATAGCATTTTTAGCTCACATTTCAGCGGAGGCATGTGCTTTCCTTTGATTCTGCCAACACATGCAGAATGTCACTGTGTGTTAGCAAAGATTGGAGGCTCTGCTGTGACCAGAGCTGGGCCTTGTTAAATTGATCCCCCCATGTCAGTGTTTTAGAGCTGTCAACCGACATGAACCGTGACTGCCAGTTGGAAAATTGCTTCAAAAGCGCTAAGATGTAACGTCGTCGAAAATCACTCAACTAAAACGACCATCGTACTTAGATCATATTCAGGCAGCGCGTCCCGATACCAACACCGAATAACGGCCCAACGTACTATAGCTATAGCACATTGATGGAAAACACACAGTCCAACTGTAACAATTCAGGCTAGTTGATCTGTGTCTTCCGCAAAGGAAGCCCTGGACTGGAATGGAGATTTCAGATTTGATCCGCTTGACCCCAAAACGACAGATAGCAAAGATATAAAACAACTTTTACCGAGTTATCGACCCCCAGCCGTTTTCTTCTTCTTTGTCATTTGTCACTGTAATTTCTTTCAAATTCAGTCCTGCATGCCCTTAGAAGCCTCATTGCTCTTTCTGAAAATGCAACTGTTGTCGTTTGTTAAGGCCACTAAATAACAGTTGAAAGGTACCAAATATTAAGTGTAGCCTAAATATTCTGGCTGAGTGACAACATAATCACCTTTTCACATACAGTGCCTTCAGAAAGTAGTCATACCACAGGAGGTTGGTGACACCTTAATTAGGGAGGACAGGCTTATAGTAATGGCTGGAACGGAATAAATGGAATGGTTTCGAACTCATCAAACACATGGTTTCCATGGTTTCCATGTGTTTGACACCATTCCATTCACTCAATTCCAGCCATTATGATGACCACCCTCCCTTCAGCAGCCTCCTGTGATTCATACCCCTTGACTTATTCCCACATTATTGTCACGATCGTGTGGCGGATTAACGGACCAAAATGCAGCAGTTGGAAAATAAGCCATCTTCTTTTATTTTAACACGAAGATGAACACGACACAAAAACACTTTAACAAAACAACAAAACGACCGTGAAGCTACAAACGTTGTGCACAAACATACAGGCTACAAACGTTCTTACATAGACAATTACCCACAACCAATGAGAGCCTATGGCTACCCTAAATAAGGCTCCCAATCAGAGACAACCGAAATCAGCTGTCTCTAATTGGGAACTCATTCAGGTAACCATAGACTCTCCTAGATAACTAACCAACATAGACAACGCTAGACATCTACACTCAACACAAAACCATATACTACACCCCATAACCCCTTTACCAAATAAACACCCAACACCAACAAAACATAAACATTCCCCATGTCACACCCTGACCTAACTAAAATAATAAAGAAAACAAAGAATACTAAGGCCAGGGCGTGACATAACCCCCCCCTTGAGGCGCGAACTCCGGGCGCACCATACACAGTCTAGGGGAGGGTCTGGGTGGGCTTCCCTCCACGGTGGCGGCTCCGGCTCCGGTCGCGGTCCCCACGTCACCACAGTACCTAACCACCTCCTAGGCTTCCTCCAAACGATTGGTTGGCGGCTCTGGCAGATCCTGTCTGGTTGGCGGCTCTGGCAGATCCTGTCTGACGGACGGCTCTAGCGGCTCCTGTCTGGCTGGCGGCTCTAGCGGCTCCTGTCTGGCGGACGGCTCAGTGGGCTCATGGCAGACGGGCGGCTTTGCAGGCTCATGGCAGACGGGCGGCTTTGCAGGCTCATTGCAGACGGATGGCTCAGATGGCGCTGGGAAGACGGATGGCTCAGATGGCGCTGGGAAGACGGATGGCTCAGATGGCGCTGGGGAGACGGATGGCTCAGATGGCGCTGGGGAGACGGATGGCTCAGATGGCGCTGGGGAGACGGATGGCTCAGATGGCGCTGGGGAGACGGATGGCTCAGATGGCGCTGGGGAGACGGATGGCTCAGATGGCGCTGGGGAGACGAGCAGTTCAGTCAACGCTGTGCAGACGGCAGACTCCTGCCGGCTGAGGCGCACTGTAGGCCTGGTGCGTGGTGCCGGGACTGGTGGCACCGGGCTGGAGAAACGCATCTCAGGGCTAGTGCGGGGAGCAGCAACAGGACGCACAGGACTCTGGGGACACACAGGAGGCTTGGTGCGTGGTTTAGACACTGGTGGTAAAGGGCTGGAGACACGCACCATATAGCTAGTGCGTGGAGGAGGCACTGGTGGTACTGGGTTGGGGCGGGGAGGTGGCGCCGGAAATACCGGACCGTGCAGGCGTACTGGCTCCCTTGAACGCCGAGCCTGCCCAACCTTACCTGGTTCTATGCTCCCCGTCGCCTGACCAGTGCGGGGAGGTGGAATAACCCGCACCGGCCTATGTAGGCGAACCGGGGACACCATGCGTAAGGCTGGTGCCATGTACGCCGGCCCGAGGAGACGCACTGGTGACCAGATGCGTTGGGCCGGCTTCATGACATACGGCTCAACGCTCAGTCTAGCCCGGCCGATACGTGGAGCTGAAATGTACCGCACCGGGCTATGCACGCGTACAGGAGACACCGTGCGCTCTACTGCGTAACACGGTGTCTGCCCGTACTCTCGCTCTCCACGGTAAGTACAGGGAGTAGGCGCAGGTTTCCTACCTGACTTCGCCACACTCCCTTTAAGGCCCCCCCCAAGAAATTTTTGGGTTGTACTCACGGGCTTCCAGCCTTGTCTCCGTGCTGCCTCCTCATATCGCCTCCTCTCGGCTTTCGCTGCCTCCAGCTCTTCATGAGGGAGGCGATATTCTCCAGGTTGATCCCACGGCCCCTTACCATCCAGTATCTCCTCCCATGTCCAGAAATCCTTTGTGGGTAGGTCCTGTTGCCGCCTTCCATGCCGCTTGGTCCTATGGTGGGTAATTCTGTCACGATCGTGTGGCGGATTAACGGACCAAAATGCAGCAGTTGGAAAATAAGCCATCTTCTTTTATTTTAACACGAAGATGAACACGACACAAAAACACTTTAACAAAACAACAAAACGACCGTGAAGCTACAAACGTTGTGCACAAACATACAGGCTACAAACGTTCTTACATAGACAATTACCCACAACCAATGAGAGCCTATGGCTACCCTAAATAAGGCTCCCAATCAGAGACAACCGAAATCAGCTGTCTCTAATTGGGAACTCATTCAGGTAACCATAGACTCTCCTAGATAACTAACCAACATAGACAACGCTAGACATCTACACTCAACACAAAACCATATACTACACCCCATAACCCCTTTACCAAATAAACACCCAACACCAACAAAACATAAACATTCCCCATGTCACACCCTGACCTAACTAAAATAATAAAGAAAACAAAGAATACTAAGGCCAGGGCGTGACAATTATGTTGTGTTACAGCCTGAATTCCATTTACAAACAATACCACATAATGACAAAGTGAAAACATGTTTTTAGAAATGTTTGTAAAAAATATATATTTTAATGAAATACAGAAATATCTAATTCACATAAGTATTCACAACCCTTTACTATGACTCTCAAAGTTGAGCACAGGTGCATCCAATTTCCTTTCATCATCCTTGAGATGACTTGATTGGAGTCCACCTGTGGCCAAGTCCATTGTTTGGACATGATTTAGAAAGAAACACACTTGTCTATATAAGGTCCTACAATTGACAGTGCATGTCAGAGCAGAACCTATACCATGAAGTCTAAGGAACAGTCCGTAGATCTCCGAGATAGTATTGTGATGAGGCATATATCTGGGGAAGGATTTAAAACAATATCAGAGTGTTGAAAGTTCCCAAGAGGACAGTGGTCTCCATCATTGGGAAAATGAAACAATATGTAACAACCTCCTAGAGCTGTCCGTCTGACCAAACTAAGCAAACCAGGCAAGACGGACCTTGGTCAGGGAGATGAACCCAATGACCACTCTGATAGAACTACAGAGTTCCTTGGTTGAGCTGGGAGAACCTGCCAGAAGGACAACAGTCTATCTACAGCACTTTACCAATCTGGGATTTAAGGGAGAATGGCCAGACGGAAGCCACGGCTGAGAAAAAAAGGCATATGACAGCACGCAAAAAGGCACATGACAGCACGCAAAAAGGCACATGACAGCACGCAAAAAGGCACATGACAGCACGCAAAAAAGCACATGAGAGCACACAAAAAGACACATGACAGCACGCAAAAAGACACATGAAAGACTGAGAGCATAAGGCAAAAACGTATGTGGTCTGATGAGACAGAAAATGTAACTCTTTGTCCTGAATGCAAAGCGCTATGTCTGGAGAAAACCAGGCACAGCTCATCATACATCTAACATTTATTGGGTTTTATTAGTTAAGACATGTAATTGTTTCTAGTTGTCACTAGTTTGCGTTGTCTTATGTAAGGAAGCATGTTGTTTTACTTTACACATACCACACACATGCCTACACACACACACACACACACACACACACACACACACACACACACACACACACACACACACACACACACACACACACACACACACACACTGTCTGTTTGCTGTTGTATTTGTACTGTTGCCAGTGTCTTCGGGCTGTGTTGTCCCTATTGTCTTGCATTGTTTTTGTTTGTGCTTTTCTTAATCCCAGGCCTTTTGCCTCTTGCCAAGCCATCATTGTAAATAAGAATTTGTTCTTAATTAACTAGCCTGGTTAAATAAAAAATAAAACATTATTCCTACCAGGAAGCATGGTGGGAATAATGGGAGACTAGTAAGGATAGTGGGAACAATGAATGGAGCCAAATACAGGCCAATCCTGGATGAGAACCTGCTTCAGAGTGCAAACGACGTTAGACTGGGGCGAAGATTTACGTTCCAACAGGCCGATGACCACAAGCATACAGCCATAGCAACGCTGGAATCGCTTCGGAAAACAAGAATCTGAAAGTCCTTGAGTGGCCCAGTCCAAGCTCAAACATGAATCCCACTAAAAATCTGTGGAAAGACTTGAAGATTGCTGTTCAACATAACTCCCCATCGAACTTAACAGAACTTGAGAAAACCTGCAAGCAAGAATGGGAGAAAATCCTCAAATCCAGATGTGCAAAGCAGATACGGACATACCCAAGACGATTCAAAGCTGTAATCGTCGCCAAAGTATTGACTCGGGTCTGAATACGTATATAAATGAGACATTTTCAATTAATTTGCTAAATTTTAAAAAAAAACATGTTTTCCCTTTGTCATTATGTGTGTAGATGGGTGTGAGAAAAAAACATGTAATCCATTTGGAATTCAGACTGTAACACAACAAAATGTAGAATAAGTCAAGGAATATGGACACTTTCTGAAGACAGTGTATAATGAACGCGCGTTCTATTGTTCTAATGTCACATGAATCATTTTCTGCCCGACCATTGTAATAATCCACCCTTAACGATTGAGGCTGACCATAGCCTGCTGTATTTTTTACATTTTGTATTCAACCCTCACAAGCTATCATTGTAATTACATAATATAGTGCAAACGAGGGAACTCCATAGGTGTCACATACATAAGAATTGGAAGCAACAAAGCAGGTCGTGCACAAAATAGAGCTTCACCAAAACATGTTGAAATCATCCAACCACCAGGAGTATTTCAGATGACCTCTCATGCATAAAGACTTGGAAACTGTTGACGACACAGCATAAATTTACAACATTAATCTTCCATGACAAAAGTCCATTGGGGGAATTACAAGAAAGGCAAATGCAACAACTTCTTTTTTAAATTCTCCCAGTCATCAATTCCCGCATTCACATGTAAAAGATATACTGTCAAGAATTCCAATGAAACGTAATCTATTTGCCCTATATCCTACCCTGACTAGCTACCGTACAACAAAAATGTATATAAAAATACATATTTTATGAGGGGCATCCAAACACCTGGAGTGCTGGAGTTTCAACCTTTTTATAAAATATGAAGTGGCAATGTAGAATGTAGAATGATAGCAAGTTCCTAACGTGTAGCATTGAATATTAAAACCACTGTAATATCTTGAGTATTGTGTGTACTGTACGTAATGTAGTCAAGTCATTAACCCTTGAAAGTCAAATTCTGACCCCTTTATACTCAAGTCAAGTACAACAATATTTGAAGCTACATTTCATAACGTTGAAAGCAACACAGAATCTTACAGTGTTGCACATTAGTAACTAGCTAATACAGTAGCTACCTAACTGCTGTAGCTAGCATGTTAAATCAACAAAGGAGAGAGACTTTCTGACAAAAAATCACTAATAGTCGAGTCCGAGTCCAAGTCCAAGTCTTCAACAAATGTCTTTTGTTTCTTCTGGCATACACCCTTAACTGTAAACGCACCACGAAAGACGGCTTCAAACTAAAATCGTCCTTGGGAAGGACTGTCAAGGTTATATCTGGAAAAGTGAATGTATTCATTGCTGCACATTATGTCTGATCAAACTAAGGCTGCGTGGAGAAAGATGCTGATGCATGGGAGACACTCTAAATGGCACTAAACGCAATTAAGGCCCATCAAGATGAAGGTCAGGGGCTGTTTGAACGGACCAAGATGATTAGTGCCTCAACATGGCGGTGTATAAGAGCTCTGCCAAGGACGCTGTGCTACTCCTCCTTTCTCAACTCTACTTCTTCCTAATTGTACTCGTTCCTTTAAGTCCGTCCAACCAAACTAACTGTTTTGAGAGGGGAAACTCAAAGCAGGTTAGGTCAGCAATTTGAATGCAATCACCCTGTTGTCTAATTACTAGGATACTAGGATGTATTGGCAACGTGGCTGCACGGAGACAAAACCCTGCCGTAATCAATCACGTGTTTGTAGTCCCGCATGATAGCAGAGCATATTTGTGAAAAAAATAAAAAATAAAATGTAAATAAATCGCTGAATGGTGCGTGTACATCTTTTAAATGATGTCCACAACTTAATCCCATCATGACACCTATCAAGACATTTGTCCAACACATTAGTGATCATATTAATTATTCTTAAACATTTTCATTTCATGTGGCGAGTTTAGCAGAGCCTCCAAGCTGCTTTTTGGATGCATATGTAACGGATGTGAAATGGCTAGCTAGTTAGCGGGTACGCGCTAGTAGCATTTCAATCATTTACGTCACTTGCTCTGAGACTTAAGTAGGGTTTCCCCTTGCTCTGCAAGGGCCGCGGCCTTTGTGGAGTGATGGGTAACGCTGCTTCGTGGGTGACTGTTGTTGATGTGTGCAGCGGTTCCCAGGTTCGCGCCCGTGTCGGGGCGAGGGGACGACGTAAAGTTATACTGTTACACATACACAGCTGAAGGGTTAGAGGAGGGGGGTACAACACAATGTTTCTACTAAACAATGAATGAATGTCTGCACAAAAATGAAATCACTGGTGAGTATTAAAGGGATAGATTGACCCCCCCCCAGTTCCTCCAAAACATGGATACCTAAAGTTTCTGCTTTGTGGCCTCAGATCTGAATTGAACGGAATAGGAACGTTGCATAATAATGTAATACCAATATTCTATAAACATAAACTTAATACAGATACTGTGATCTTTTCCCAGAGGTAACGATTTTTTCTCATCTCTAAGATAAAAATGTTTTGATGTGGAATATTGATGCTGCCTATTACTATAATCTCTGCCTCGATCCTGCTGTCTCTAAACATGGGGTTTACATACTTGGAATGTAAACAGAGATTTCTCTCACTCATGTTTTATGTCTAATGTACAACAACATTGACCTGAGTGGATGTGTGGTTAAACCACTTTTCGGAGAGAAAAAAAGCTTTTCAGAATTCGGTAATAACAATGTATGATTTTGTTTGTTTCAATCTCTGGGTGAACACTTTCAATGGCAAGTGATTTGAGTTTTTTTGTGTTCCATTTATATACTTCAATAAAATATCGGACATCGGTGGCAAACTCTCAACACCGCATCCTCTGTAGATCGTTTGTCTCTGTAGTTTAAACACAGCAATCTACCGATGTATAACTGCTTTAGATTGTCAGAGACCATTACTAGGATGTACTTAAGGATAAATGCCACACACTGTACTCATAAGAAAAAAGGGTTCCGAAAGGGTTCTTCGGCTGTCCCCATTGTTTTCTGGGGAGAGAACAGGCAAAATGGTAAAGGAGGCGATGCACCTTCCTCTAATGGAATTCTGTCCTCTTTTTTCATGTTAATGTCTTGCAAAGGGCATATATGACGAGGGTAATGTTTAAGAATAATAATGGCAGGGCTCTACCTCGTTGCACTACAACCAATCTTTCGTTTTGTCTCATGTCGAACTGAAACCTTAGGCATGTGTTGGCATAAGTCGTT
Source organism: Salvelinus fontinalis (assembly GCF_029448725.1). Taxonomy (NCBI): domain Eukaryota; kingdom Metazoa; phylum Chordata; class Actinopteri; order Salmoniformes; family Salmonidae; genus Salvelinus; species Salvelinus fontinalis. Next base: position 6,376,516 of record NC_074679.1, read on the forward strand.
TTGTCTCATGTCGAACTGAAACCTTAGGCATGTGTTGGCATAAGTCGTTTTGTCTCATGTCGAACTGAAACCTTAGTAATGCGTTGGCATAAGTCGTTTTGTCTCATGTCGAACTGAAACCTTAGGCATGTGTTGGCATAAGTCGTTTTGTCTCATGTCGAACTGAAACCTTAGTAATGCGTTGGCATGTCGTGGAAGTGATGTGTGAGGTGCACGCCCGCGCTGGTTAACTGACACCATTTCTCCTCTTCTGGGATATTTACACTCAACGTAGACCAAAGTGTGATGACAGATTTGCTCCCAAGCCGACTATGCCCCTAAGCCATTCTCCACCATGTCTATTCCTTTGCCTTTGATGAGACTGAGGTCGCTCCTAGTTAAGGTGAAATACCATAGACAATAATTCAGAGTCTGCAGTCAGGCACAAAATGAAGCGCACCCATATTGCTCCCAGTAATCTGCAGTGCTATATCCTCATTAACAGTCATTACCACTTATTAACAGGCATTCCCTCTAAATCTACAGCTAATGGCTTGATAAACACAGAAACAGAGAGAGCGCTAACCGAAACCCACTGGGGGTAACCTCCAACGTTACTTTTAGACTTCATAAGTCTCTCTCACGGTCTGCAGACCAGAGGCCGTCTATCCAGCAGACTACACTGTAGAGCCACAAGGCCCTATAGAGTGTGGTACGCTCAGCCGAACACACCATTAGGTGCTCACTGCCTGCCCTCCAGGACACCTACAACACCAGGTGTCACAGGAAGGCCATGAAGATCATCAAGGACCTCAGCCACCCGAACCATGGCCTGTTCTCCCCACCTCCATCACTGTATAGGAGGTTCATGGCAAAAACTGTCAGACTGGCCAATAGCTCCTACCCCGAGACCAACAGGCTGCTGAATAGCCAATAGGCAGCTAGCTACCTGCTCTCCCTGTCCTCCTCCTGCACCCCCGACTTCCCAAAACAACAGCCACCTACATGTTTCATTCTTTGTCAGAGTAAGGCTCTGTAGAATGCAACTGTGTTGTACTGTACGAGCTTTAGCAATGTTGTGGACAGTACTAAAGAGCTACAGCTATTTGTATCATCATGTTCATGTAAAAAAAATGTTGGATCTGTAGTTCTGATGCTTGTACCTTATAAAGTCGTATTTATTCCTCGGGAATCAGTACAGTCAATAATTCCATAACATTCTGAGAAACAGTATGTTACATATCCAAGTTCAATGCTGACGTAGCTTTTTCTGGGTTTTAAATGTAAAGCTTGATATCCTCCTGATCCTAAAGTTTGGGATTATCCTGATCCTAGAGAGGTTGGTGATGCTCCAACGTCCCGTCATCATAATGCCAAACGCTGAGCAGCACTTCCTTTTTGGCATAATAATAAAAGCAGTGACATAACAATATTTACAAAATATATATACAGCAGTCGTCTGTGTTATTACTTAACCTTCCCACTTTCGAACCGGTCTAGTAAAATGGATTAGAAATGCAACAAAATATAGACCGAACTAAAAAAATACAAAACTGAGAACCGAATTTCGTTGAAGCATCTGTCCATCATATTAGTGAGATTATGAAGATTTGTCCGTATCGGCTGGTTGACGGGAAGCTTTACACAGCACCTTTAAGTGATATTGATTGGATATGCTCTGAAAACATTGTTTCTCTGGACAAGCTCGAATCTGCCTTTGTAAAGGAACCGTACCGTCACGGGTGGATGCCTCCCAAAGACTTTTAATATAAGCATTAATAATAGATGACATAGACGCTGCTCGAGGAGTATATCAACAATATTTAGGTATCCAAACTCCTTCTCATAAGATCATGGACACCACTACACCCAAGGGGAATTCTTTATGAGCATCGAATTATATGATGCTGTAGAAAATCTGCAAAGTTTACAGTTTCTGCAGTTGAAAATATATGCAGGATAAAAAATATCACATTTTGACATGGAAAGTACAAATAACACTAGATCAAACACAATCAGAGGTGAAAGTATTACTGGCTGAATAAATATGCCTTATCGTGTATTAAACAGCAATGCCAACATTACAGTCCCTTCAGAAAGTATTCACACCCCTTGACTTTTTCCCACATCTTGTTGTGTTACAGTCTGAATTTAAAATGGATTAAATAAATATTTTTGGGGGGGGTGGTCACTGGCCTACACATAATGTTAAAGTGGAATTATGTTTTTTGAAAAAAATGAAAAGCTGAAATGTCTTGAGTCAATAATTAATCAACTCCTAAATAAGTTCAGGAGTAAAGCTGTGCTTAACAAGTCACATAATAAGTTGCATGGACTCACTCTGTGTGTAATAATAGTGTTTAACATGACTTTTGAATGACTACCTCATCTCTGTACCCACACATACAATTATCTGTAAGGTCGCTCGGTCGAGCAATGAATTTCAAACACAGATTCAACCACAAAGACCAGGGAGGTTTTCCAATGCCTCGCAAAGAAGGGCACCTATTGGTAGATGGGTGGGGGAAAAATTCAGACATTGGAAATCCTTTTGAGCATGGTGAAGTTATTTATTACACTTTGGATGGTGTATCAATACACCCAGTCACTACAAAGATACAGGCGTCCTTCCTAACTCAGTTGCCGGAGAGGAAGGAAACCGCTCAGGGATTTCACAATGAGGCCAATGGTGACTTTAAAACAGTTACAGAGTGTAATGGCTGTGATAGAGCAGAAAACTGAGGATGGATCAACAACATTGTAGTTACTCCACAACACTAACCTAATTGACAGAGTGAAAAGAAAGAATCCTGTACAGAATAAAAAATATTCCAAAACATGCATCCTGTTTGCAACAAGGCACTAAAGTAAAACTGCAAAAAATGTGGCAAAGAAATCTACTTTATGTCCTGAATACAAAGCGTCATAACGCAAGTCCAACACAACACATCACTGAGTTACACTCTTCATATTTTCAAGCATGGTGGTGGCTGCATCATGTTATGGGTATGCTTGTCTTCGGCAAGGGAGTTTTTTATGATGAAAAGAAATGGAATAGAAGTAAGAGCAGGCAAAATCCTAGAGGAAAAACTGGTTCAGTCTGCTTTCCATCAGACACAGAGACAAATTCACCTTTCAGCAGGACAATAACTTAAAACACAAGGCCAAATCTACACTGGAGTTGCTTACCAAGATGACATTGAATTCTCCTGAATTCAGTTACAGTTTACAGTTTTGACTTAAATCGTCTTGAAAGTCTATGGCAAGACTTGAAAATAGCTGTCTAGCAATGATCAACAACCAACTTGACAGAGCTTGAAGAATTTTAAAAAGAATAATATGCAAATATTATATAATCCAGGAGTGCAAAGCTCTTAGAGACTTACCCAGAAATACTCACAGCTGTAGACACTCTTAGAGACTTACCCAGAAAGACTCACAGCTGTAATTGCTGCCAAAGGTGTGGGGTGTGAATACTTATATAAATTAGATATTTCTTCATTTCATTTTCAATACATTTGCTAAAATGTCTAAAAACATTTTGTTCACTTTGTCATTCTAGTGTGTAGATGGGTGAGAAACCATATATATTTAATATGTGTTGAATTCAGGCTGTAACAACAAAATGTGGAATAAATCAAGGGGTATGAATTCTTTCTGAAGGTACTGTACTGTATGTACTAATGTAGCCAGGATTCTGTATGTTCATGTTTGTCTTTCAATAATGCATGCAGAACCCATTGCCGTAGGTTTTATCAGAACCACAGTACTGTGCAAAGCTAGCCAATAATAATCTTTGGCTTTAACTGGTGGTCTCCAGATGTGAGGATGACTGACTTCTCCACTCCACCCTCTTGTGCGTGAGTGGTGAGGAGGTGTCCTCTGCGTAATGAGGGTAATAACAGGAAGAAGGCGAGCTGGAAAAGAAGCACGCCAGGCTGCCGGCCAAGCTTCACCACTCAATGTTATACAGGCCCACTCTCTCCGGAGGACACAGCAGTGGAAATGGACAGTGCATCTCCTTAAACCAATGGGATAAATCACTGATTCTGATATCCTAAGATGTCCAATAGCAGTACCACCTGTGGCTTTTCATTCTTGTCCAGGCAAGTCACAAATATCATATACCATGTGACATGATATATCAATATATTGTAAATACAGTGCCATACGGAACTATCCCACAAAGGCTTAAACTGACAATCACAAAAGAGGTGTGTATTTTTGCACAAATCTGCTATCTGTCATCTTCAATTAATGTTTAAACTCGTATAGCCACTGTCAGAGATTGTCCCCTTGGAGAGAGACGTTAACAATAGGTACTGTCAATGGGATAAATGACTCGGATTTATCATGTTCAACTGAAGTTATAATAAACGGAACAAAAATATAAAAACTCAACGTGCAACAATTTCTACGTTTTTACAGAGTTACAGTTCATATAAGGAAATCAGTCAATTGAAATAAATTCATTAAGCCTGAATATATGTATTTCACATGACTGGGCAGTGGTGCAGCCATGGGTGGGCCTTGGAGGGCATAGGCACACCCACTGGGGAGCCAGGCCCAGCCAATCAGAATGATTTTTTCCCCCATGAAAGGGCTTTATTACAGACAGAAATACAGAGAAATACTCCTCAGCACCCTCATCCCCATTTCAGCTCATGAAACATGGGACCAACACGTTACATGTTGCGTTTAGATTTTTGTTCATATCCTCAATTTCGACCATATGGACCATGTGACTAATTCAAGTGTTTGGCATTGTGTGGCAACGAATCAAAAAAAAGATCTGCTAACGTCAACAGAATATCAGTGTCGGACTCTCTTAGTGCAAGTCAGCAGTCGAACACTGAACCCGCGGAAATATAGTGGCTTTTCCACTTAATTGAGAGGGCTTCAGTTTTTCCTCATCTGTAACTGGCTTCTCCAGTGCTCTGTGAACCGAGCATTTGCCTAATCTGTGTGTGTTGATAAAACATCCAGCACTCTCTCTCTCTGGCAGATGGCTTCCTAAGGCCAAAGAATGCCATTATGTGGGCAGTGCAGATTAACGAGGGACAAATGAGCAGATACATTAAGTCACACAATATCACTGTCTGTCAACAAACTGCTATAGTTGTCCTTACATGCAATATATCCTATCATAAAATATACAATGTCCTATATGTAATACATCCAAAAATATTTCAGTCAATGAGAGGGATGTAAATGCAATAACAATGTAAATGCCAAGATGTGGTGAAAATAAGGTTGTGTAAGAGACCTATTTTCCATGTTCCAACCATCCGTATAACAGAGTAATTCATATGTGTGGTTATGTAACTGTGTATCACAACAATCTTGATTCCTTAGCAGATGATAATTAGCTGGGAAACAGAGGAGAAAATAAATAAAATATTATTACATTACAATGAATTATTGAATTATGGAGACTTTTCATTGTGAGTCAGATAATCCTCAAAATGCAACTGAAAATCACCCCGTCGAACTGTTCACTTTTATTCCTGTCTTGACCTCGCCGTTAGCCTCTCAGGTGGCTTCTTATGCTCAAAGTATCGATGGTGAAGATACCATGCTCAGAGCTGCTCATACAGTAATTTAATTCCAAATGAAAATAAATAGTCAGCGAAAAATATATACTTAGTATAATGGGTACTGTGCTCTCAACCTCCAACCACCTCTCAATATCACAGAAATATCTATTTCAAAGCTTGGCTTCTCTTCAGTGGACGGTGTGAACAAGCGCTGTGGAAAACCACGTTAAGAAAAGTACAGCAATCATCTTTATCTACACAGGTTATTTGCAGACCTGCATGGGGTCAAATAGTATTTGTTTTCTTCAGCTGTGCTTGATTGAGCTTGGCTGGCTCAATGGAACGAACGGTCTCAGAAATGCAAACCCTGTCCATCTGGCACTCCAAGGAAGGCTCAATCAAACGCTCAGAGAGTATTTTAAAGACAATCAATACTGTTTGGACACAGTTCCGGTTATTTGTACAGGCCTCAGCTGTTCCGGCATTCTGTTCTTAAGCTCTTAGGGATCCTAGAGGTTTCCCTCTTGTCTGTCGCTGTGCAAAGTCAGCTGTGCTCGTTGGGACTGACGTCAAACAGTGACCTGACGTCATCCGACCTGATCCCCGAGCGATGGGATTAACCCCTAGTACAGTATATGCATTGTTGCTGACCCAGCATCAGTCATTTTAATCACAGCAGTCCCTGTAATGCTGAGCAATGCACGCTGTGTCTTAATAATAAAATCTAATGGCAGCAGCCGCTTTAAAAATACACTTTTCTCTGTGAACAATGACTATTTTTGTTTGCAGAGGCTAGCGAAAGGAAGGATGGAACGATTGTTTGTCCTGTGAAGTATATTATTCTGCGGTAGTGTACTGTAACTAAAGTACATTACTGCCTCATCACAGCTAAATGATTCATGAAAATGATCACTGGGACATTTTTGATTCTCTGGTCTGCAGATGGTTGAACCTACAGTACAGTACTGCTGCACCAACAAGGCATAATATACTGTGTTAAAGCATGGAAGAATGACTTGAAGCATTCAGGCTCATGGGGTCAATGTTCACACCACCCACTGAAATACTGATCGTATGCCTTCGAGAAATGCCTTATTGTTACTCGAACTGAGCCGAATACTCCACATAGCAGCGTATACTTCTGTTTGTTGCAGTGTGTTCCCAAGGCGATTAACTAACTGAATGTGACTGGGGAATCGGGCATCATCTGCGGCCCGTGGTTACAAGTTTGTGTCGATTCCATGAGGCAGAGGCGAAGTCATCATGAAAAAAGGATTGAAGATGTGGGGCATATGTTTGTGTAGAAAACTCTGAATGAATTTGACCTGCCTTTATTCAGTAACACAGTATTTAGTCTTGTGTTACCATACTCCCAAGAGTAGGAAGCCTGGAGCTGAGACTACACCGTATCTGACCCATGGATCAAGTCTACCCCTCTGAGGATCTGTAGAATAGAGAGAAGCAGGTGGGTGAGAGAAGACTCATTTGAATATGGTTTACACTGCTAGGGAATGAGAGGGCCCGGATCCAAGAGAATTGGATGAGGAACTAAGAACTTAAGAAAATGCAACAAAAAATATATATGAATCTTTCGCAAATCAGCATTAATTTGAATAGTTTAGAAGTAAATTTTGTGTCTATGCCATTTACAATGTTTTGTAGACTTCAAAAGCATTGAAAGAAACGGAGAGCTATGCAACTATATTTTAATGCTGCAGAGATGTATTTGATTTACGGCATTTAATGTGAGCTGCAATTAAATCATTGTCAGCAGCAAATGTACATGATGTATGCCTACTGTCACAGCAGTAAATTACTGAACACTACAAGATACTGTAAAAATCACAATCTTAGTTTGCTACAAAAAAAAGTCTAAATGTTAAACAGCTTTTTTTTTTTTTTATTCATGAGGTATGAACAGAACCTACACTATGAGAAAAAAAGTTCCAAAAGGGTTCTTCGGCTGTCCCCAAGTGAAAACCCTTTTTGGTTCCACATAGAACCCTTTTGGTTTCCAAGTAGAACCCTTTTGGTTTCCAAGTAGAACCCTCTGTGGAAATCAAGAAAGGTTATTCAAAGAGTTCTACTCTGGGGACACCCAAAGAACCCTTTTAGGTTCTAAGTAGCTACATTTTTTTTTCTTCTAAGAGTGTATGTGTAAATTTGGCATGTACAAATTCTGGCAGGGTTTGACACCATACTCTTTGACACCATAATCTTTGACACCATACTTGTGCCAGCATTCCAGAGGCAACCATTAGCACTTCAAAAATCCTTCCAGGTTGACAATTAATTCAGGTCTTTGTTCTCTTTTTATCAAGCCCATTTAACTTAAACGTTTTACTTAATCTTCAATAAGACACAAAATGAGTATAAGAAAAAGGCTGATCAAAGGTAAACCTGCTTTCAGAGCAACCAAATGAAAGTAGTGAGGTTTACCATTATCAGTCGAAGCCTCTGAATCCATACAAATTACTATGCATAGTGCATATTTCAAAGCAGTAATATTGTAATTAGGGGCCGAGGAGTGAGTATTAATGTTTGGTATTGGCTGTGACGGAAAAGATGCTGGCAGCATAATATTCCTGCAGATACGTGCAGTACACTACACTACATTAATACCTGAAGTTAGATACGTGCAGTACACTATACTACATTAATACCTGAAGTTAGATACGTGCAGTACACTATACTACATTAATACCTGAAGTTAGATACGTGCAGTACACTATACTACATTAATACCTTAAGTTAGATACGTGCAGTACACTATACTACATTAATACCTGAAGTTTGACGTTAATGACAGTTAGAGAGAATTTGATCACATAAACCTTTATCTTGGCAAACAGTTGCCTACAGATAAAGACGTGCAGACAGTAACAATGTGGCAAATCTACAAACCCTCTTTATGTATTCACAAAAAAATACAACTGCATTGTCAAAGTAGCCTAATCTATCAGCAATGTTGCCCAATATAAAAATGTGGTGGGGGACTAAGCTGTGGGGAACGAGTTGGAAAATATCAATGAACTGATTGATTGAAACACTGACTAATTTTTTGTGTTGGCCTGGTACTGCTTCTAAAGATGTGTACTGTAAGTCCTCCAAGGGCACAATATTGCATAAACACGGCTAAACCTAGTACTGTAACACCATATGTGACCAACAGCAGTTGGGTGATTCTCACGAAACCAGTCTGTAGCAAATTGAGTAACAAACCCCATGATGCATCTGCAAAAATCAACTCTCATTCGGAAGACTAAGATGTCTAGTTTTTGGCAAAGTGTATTATTTTAAATACATTTTACATTTTCGCCTGAAGTCTGTACATTTTCACCAAAAATTGTCATTACCAAAATGTGTCTGAAATAAATGATTGAATCATTTTATACAATTTTACTTTAGAAAAGCCTAACTGATTTGAGTAAAACACAAACATATGTTGCTGTAGTTTGTCCATAAATCATACAAATTGTATACTAGTTGAAGTTTCCATTAAACTATACTATTTATTATGTAAAAACACAGTGTCTGTGGACATGGGGGTCTCTTTACCGTAACACTTTTTAAAGTTCATGTAAAAACTCCAATAAATGTTTCAAATTAAATTAGATTCACCCATGATGCATCCTCTAGAGTAGTCCTTAGATGAGCACAAGTTAATTTATTTGCTTATATACTTTCAGAATGAGGTTCTTCTTCTCAAACACCCCATTACCCAACTTGGCCTTCTCATTACCGAAATGGATAAAAAGCTCAATTTGGGAAAAAGTCAGACAACCATTACCTTAACAACATGGAGGCAATAATGGGCTTTAGTGAAGTGGTCAATTGTTTACTGACTCATAATAATGTGTCTCCTATTATTTACAGATTGACCTGAGGGCCTCTCATTACCGAAACACACATTTCTCATTACCACGTTATTTTTAGGTCCGTTTTGGTAATGAAAACCTTAAATTAGGTAATGATAATAAGCTAATTATAATGTATAGTCAATGGTTGTGCTCTGCTGGTAACTTTATTTATTTACTAGGACCACTCCCTAAACCTATTGTATACATTTTTGGTTAAAAAAATATGTTATATGATTAAGTAGGGTTTGTCAAGAAATATGGATTGTATAAACCCGATTTAACTTACTTTAAGCCTCAATCAGCAGTTTGGGTTTCGGCAAAGAGCAACCCCACCACTTAAAGTAGGAGCTGTTTTCACACTAACATATACTGTTGTTTGATATCCCAGTTTTAGATCATTTATATACATTTTGTGTTATGCAGTGTTCCCAAAGGATCCCATTCAATCCAGAACATCTAAAAATACCTTTCAACACAAATATTCACATCCTAATACACCAATACTACTTGTAAAAACCTTGGATGAAGTATTAACTTTGTTACATTTAGGTCGACTTTTGACTTTTGAAAATACATGCATGTAATTACAGTACTTTAATAAATTGCATTAACATCAGTGATTTTTGTATAATGGCAAACTGATACAAATCGGTAAAAAATTTCATGACAAACTATGCACACACATTATCGAAACACGCAGTCTCATCTCTGATACCTGCTCATCATTACCGTAATGCACCAATATTTAGGAAATAATCAAAAAATAAAACAAGCAATTTTGGCTTAATCGGATAGTGTGACTTTTGTACTTTATCCAAATGTGTGAAAATCAATATAATTAAAAAATAACATGCATATTTAGACAAGTGATTATGACAACAACAACAAAAAGGTTGTGTGACAATAATGAGAAATTACGAAATACATCTTAATAATTACATTTTCAGTGTTAAGTTTAACTCAGGCCTTTTCATTAGGGGAGCAATGTTAAAAAAAATACTAGAAAGTGATTTGTTTATAAATTTTTGGAATTTGAAAACTGTTGCAGTAATGATAATTTCTGTGTTGGTAGTTGTGGAAATTGTGGTCAAATGCATAATATTTGATTTAAAAAATATGCATAATAATTATAAAATAAAAATGTACAGATCCTAATCTCAGTGATCCAAGAGGAAATTTAGTGAAAAATGACACTTGAGAATTTTGGGGTCAAATGTCAGTATCGTGAGAATGACCCAGTTGTGGCTAGTATTTGAGAAGTCTTGCAGAACTAATGCTTTGTAGATTGTAGATCTTATGGATGCGTGGTCAAAAGGGACGTCAAGGGAAAAAGACCAACCACATCCTAAGTGATGTAGACCCACTACTGCACACCCTAAGTGATGTAGACCCACTACTGCACACCCTAAGTGATGTAGACCCACTACTGCACACCCTAAGTGATGTAAACCCACTACTGCACACCCTAAGTGATGTAGACCCACTACTGTACACCCTAAGTGATGTAGACCCACTACTGCACATCCTAAGTGATCTAGACCCACTACTGCACACCCTAAGTGATGTAGACCCACTACTGCACATCCTACGTGATGTAGGCCCACTATTGTACACCCTAAGTGATGTAGACCCACTACTGCACATCCTAAGTGATGTAGACCCACTACCGCACACCCTGAGTGATATAGGCCCACTACTGCACACCCTACGTGATGTAGACCCACTACTGCACACCCTAAGTGATGTAGACCCACTACTGCACATCCTAAGGGATGTAGGCCCACTACTGCACACCCTAAGTGTTGTAGACCCACTACTGCACACCCTAAGTGATGTAGACCCACTACTGCACATCCTAAGGGATGTAGGCCCACTACTGCACACCCTAAGTGATGTAGGCCCACTACTGCACATCCTAAGGGATGTAGGCCCACTACTGCACACCCTAAGTGATGTAGGCCCACTACTGTACACCCTAAGTGATGTAGACCCACTACTGCACATCCTAAGTGATGTAGACCCACTACTGCACACCCTGAGTAATGTAGGCCCACTACTGCACACCCTACGTGATGTAGACCCACTACTGCACACCCTAAGTGATGTAGACCCACTACTGCACACCCTAAGTGATGTAGGCCCACTACTGCACACCCTAAGTGTTGTAGACCCACTACTGCACACCCTATGTGATGTAGACCCACTACTGCACATCCTAAGGGATGTAGGCCCAGTACTGCACACCCTAAGTGATGTAGACCCACTACTGCACACCCTAAGTGATGTAGACCCACTACTGCACACCCTAAGTGATGTAGACCCACTACTGCACACCCTAAGTGATGTAGAACCACTACTGCACACCCTAAGTGATGTAGAACCACTACTGCACACCCTAAGTGATGTAGACCCACTAATGCACACCCTAAGTGGGTTTGCTGTTATGCCAATTTGCCCTGATGTTATTATGGTGCTATATTCCTTTTATAGAAATACATTAAAATGCACCAATAACCACCAGAAGCTATAAGAAGTTGTACATGTTCCTCTAATTTGGATGGTTCCTGGTACAATAACATATAATCTTTCCTTTAAGCCACACCATATGGCGTCTGTCATATCCCAGTAGGAAACCCTTCAATAAGGTTGGGTCACGTGTAACATATGGCAGAACAATGCTGATGGGTGAGCAATGTATACTACAGCCTTGGTCAAAAGGTCTGGAACTTTTTGATAGTGTCCTCAACCTGTACCCAGAAAATAGCTGATTCAAGCCGTGGTCCAGCTGTTCTCCATCAACTGCTACATGTGGCAGAATAATCCTGAAAGCCTCACAGGCCTTTGTGAAAAGTGTTCCCCCGTTTGCAATGGGGTTGTGTATGGGGAACTTCTTAAGATGGGGAAAAGTGTAGACTCCCGGTATGTGAGTGGACTACAGCCAATGCCAAGAGGTCTGAACCTTTATGGCACAGGTGACAGTGCACTCGACTCACCACATAACCACAGGCAGGGCTCCTGATTGATTCCCAACTCTGGCTAATGGCCACCCTATGGTTTCAGTCATGCATTAAGTTAAACAGTGGATCAAATATGGCACAACATACAGTTGAAGTCAGAAGTTAACATACACCTTAGCCAAATACATTTAAAGTCAGTTTTTCACAATTCCTGACATTTAATCCTAGTAAAAATTCCCTGTCTCAGGACAGTTAGGATCACCACTTTATTTTAATAATGTGAAATGTCAGAATAATAGTAGAGAGAATTATTTCTTTCAGCTTTTATTTCTTTCATCACATACACTCAATTAGTATTTGGTAGCATTGCCTTGAAATGGTTTAACTTTGGTCAAATGTTTTGGGTAGCCTTCCACAACCATCCCACAATAAGTTGGGTGAATTTTGGCCCATTCCTCCTGACAGAGCTGGTGTAACTGAGTCAGGTTTGTAGGCTTCCTTGTTCGCACTCGCTTTTTCAGTTCTGCCCACAAATGTTCTATAGGACTGAGGTCAGGGCTTTGTGATGGCCACTCCAATACCTTGACTTTGTTGTCCTTAAGCCGTTTTGCCACAACTTTGGAAGTATGCTTGTGGTCATTGTCCATTTGGAAGACCTTTTTGCAACCTAGCTTTAACTTCCTGCCTGATGTCTTGAGATATTGCTTCAATATATCCACATCATTTTCCTACCTCATGATGCCATCTATTTTGTGAAGTGCACCAGTCCCTCCTGCAGCAAAGCACCCCCACAACATGATGTTGCCAAACCCGTGCTTCACGGATGGGATGGTGTTCTTCAGGCTTGCAAGCCTCCCCCTTTGTCCTCCAAAGGAGGATGATGGTCATAATGGCCAAACAGTTCTATTTTTGTTTCATCAGACCAGAGGACATTTCTCCAAAAAAACGATCTTTGTCCCCATGTGCAGTTGCAAACCGTAGCCTGGGTTTTTATGGCGGTTTTAGAGCAGTGGCTTCTTCCTTGCTGAGCGGCCTTACAGGTTATGTAGATATAGGACTCGTTTAATTGTGGATATAGATACTTTGTACCTGTTTCCTCCAGAATCTTCGGTCCTTTGCTGTTGTTCTGGGATTGATTTGCACTTTTCGAACCAAAGTACGTTCATCTCTAGGAGACAGAACGCGTCTCCTTCCTGAGTGGTATGACGGCTGCGTGGTCCCATGGTGTTTATACTTGCGTACTATTGTTTGTACAGATGAACGTGGTACCTTCAGGCGTTTGGAAATCGCTCCCAAAGATGAACCAGACTTGTGGACGTCTACAATTTTTTTACTGAGGTCTTGGCTGATTTCTTTTGATTTCCCATGATGTCAAGCAAAGAGGCACTGAGTTTGAAGGTAGGCCTTGAAATACATCCACAGGTACACCTCCAATTGACTCAAATGATGTCAATTAGCTTATCAGAAGCTTCTAAAGCCATGACATCATTTTCTGGAATTGTCCAAGCTGTTTAAAGGCACAGTCAACTTAGTGTATGTAAACTTCTGACCAACTGGAATTGTGATACAGTGAGTTTTAGTGAAATAGTCTGTAAACAATTGTTGGAAAAATTACTTGTGTCACTCAAAGTAGATGTCCTAACCGATTAGCCAAAACTATAGTTTGGAGTGGTTGAAAACCGAGTTTTAATGACTCCAACCTAAGTGTATGTAAACTTCCGACTTCAACTGTATGCAGTCATGGAACTGACAGAGAGAATCTGACAGAGAATCTGGGGGGACAAACTCTCAATACCAGTGATCTGATCTTGTAAAAGTATTAGTCTCTGGGAACGACATTGAGCTAATGATTATTAATAGGCAATAAAATGGGGTAATGAAACTATTTCAAGATCATTTCTGGGTCTTGGTTTTAAAGGCCCACAATCGCATTATTGCTCATATGAAATTATTTTCACATTCCAACCTTCAACATTCAATTTATGCTTTTCTCTAACCATTCTGATTTGATAGACTCCAACATTTAGATACACCAATAAGGATTTATATACATGATTCCATCAAATTCCACCAGCTCTACACGTCAGATTCGATGTTGATGCCTTTGCCAGGATCTTGCTGCCTTGGGTGGTAGATGAGGCTTGGCAATCGGTCTTGGGTTGGTGCCAGTCGATTTACAGCACGCGCTAACGCTGTGGTGGAATAGTATAAGTTTGGACCAATAAAATCACATAATCGATGAGATGTCATTGGGGGGGGGGGTTTACGCTCAGAAACAGTGCCAAGGCTACGCTGGTCCGTTCCTTAACCAGCCATGCACCATAGGATTGAATAGCCCAATGCCCGGAGAGCACCTGTGGTTTCAGCGAGCCACAGTCTTAATGATGACATAGAGTACATATAGGCTACCTGTTGTAGTTTACAATTCTACAGAAAACAGAGCTGGACCGTACAGCATACATTTTGCATTTGACTACATTTTCACAAGGTCAAGTTGGTGGTATTAATGATAGCTGTTGGGTATTTAGAAATGCGTTGGCTTACCATACACTCCTTGGCAATGAATGCCCTCCAAAAAAATGTTGAACAGCCACAAGAGACCGAAAACTAAACCCATCTTCACGTTAATGTCAACATATCCACTTCGATGGTGATCGGTTCTTCCCAAGGAGAGATGCAGCTTGTCGGAACTCAGTTCCCGCGGTTCCGCACCAGGATTCAGCGTAAATCTGGTTGAGACACCATTGACACCGGGTAACGAATGTTTATTTGATGCTCTATGAAATGCATTTGGTTCTGTGAATATTTTAGTGGGAGCAGGGCCAGCAGGTAATAGCATAAATGATTCACAGCGATGGATAACAACTGGTAAATGTTGTGCCTACAATGGCACATCAGTCAAAATCGCCAATGTCCGTGCATTCTTTGAAGCCTCAACAGGATCTCCTTGATTGTGACATTGTAAAAGTAACCGAGAATGCAACGCCAATAATTCTTTCGAGAAAACGCTTATACCGATTCCAGCAGCTTCCATTGCTAAACGGAGATTAAAGACATTCTGATATTCACTTGCGGCTTTCCCTCCCCTCTCAAAGGCTTGCCACACTGTTCCGAGGACAGCAAAGCAAAAGGTTTTCCTAGAAGCTGACACTGAGCCGCTGGATGTGACGCGTTCATGCAAGCACTATGGCCAAAGACCGTGAACGTGCCATCCCCGGCGGATAATAATTCCCGGTTTTAGAAGCGTATTTGACTCATGATGCAGGTTATCTAAAACCTCGAGTTTGTGTCTCTCGAAATAGCAAACGACGATTCGTCGTTACGTTACTCGTTTTAATCTGAAAGTGTCTTGTACAAATTATTATTTGAAGAGGATGTGTTGGTTCTGAGATGGTCAGTAATGCTGTGCACTACGTACTGCGCTGAAACGACAAGCCTCCGCTTCCCGCCGACATCTAGTGCGTGACTCCTCATAGTCCAGGGCCTTGGTGAAAACAACGTTATGAAGCAGATACAAGCATGGAATTTGGTACAAACATACCGCAGGTGATATGAAAACATCCCAGAGGGGGTGCCAATTTCAAACTGAAAAAAAGGAAGCAAGTTATCAGGAAAATTCCAAATGGCTGCAATAATAGCTATTTGACCATTAAACACTGTAATGCAACAGATAAAAGCATTACATTTGGAGCAAACATTTCTCAGATCATATGAAAACATCCTAGAAGGGCTGCTCATTTCAAAATTGACCAGGAAGCAGAATTATAAATGGCCGCTGATGGAGATAGTAATACATCCATAGTCATATTTAAAACAGCTTGTTATGTGATTTAAAAAAAATAATAATGTTTAAAGTAAATCAAGTAATAATACATCCAATGTATTCCATAAATTCTGATTAGTGAAGAAAAGGCTTAGGGCCCTGGTTCACATATGCCAGCACAATGGCATAATGCAGTGTATGACAATCCAGCATCCTGGCATTGAGTTTTCTGCATGCTTTGTCAGCCTCAGGTAGGAGTGTCAATAAAAGTGTCACGGAATCAACTGTTTTAGCCCATCCAAATCTTTCTGGTGAAGGTGCTAATGAGATGGTTTTCAGACCTATTGACAAAATGCTTGTTTGATACGCTGCTGGGTTGGAATGTTGCAGCAGTGCAGCTTGTGTCAAAGACCCCAGCCGCCCCAGTCATATACTGTTCTCTCTGCTACCGCATGGCAAGCAGTACCGGAGTGCCAAGTCTAGGACAAAAAGGCTTCTCAACAGTTTTTACCCCCAAGTCATAAGACTCCTGAACAGGTAATCAAATGGCTACCCGGACTATTTGGATTGTGCCGCCCCCCCAAAGCCTCTTTTACGCTGCTGCTACTCTCTGTTCGTCATATATGCATAGTCACTTTAACTATACATTCATGTACATACTATCTCAATTGCCCCGACCAGCCAGTGCCCCAGCACATTGGCTAACCGGGCTATCTGCATTGTGTCCCGCCACCTGCCAACCTCTCTTTTACGTTACTGCTACTCTCTGTTTATCATATATGCATAGTCACTTTAACAATATCTACATGTACATACTACCTCAATCAGCCTGACTAACCGGTGCCTGTATATAGCCTCGCTACTCTTATAGCCTCGCTATTGTACATAGTCTCGCTACTGTTATTTTTCACTGTCTTTTTACTGTTGTTTTTATTTCTTTACTTACCTATTGTTCACCTAATACCTTTTTTGCACTGTTGGTTAGAGCCTGTAAGTAAGCATTTCACTGTAAGGTAATACCTGTTGTATTCAGCGAACGTGACAATAAACTTTAATTTGTTTTGAAAAGCTACTGTTTGTTATTAGGATTTCTGAGAAAGTCAGAGAACTTACATAGAAGCTTGGTTATCTTCACAACTCTCTCTCTTTTAGACTATCTTCTTTGTATGTGTCCGACACAATATTGATTCTATTGCAGTTTTTCAATTGGTTCCCTACCCAAGGCAGGAAGACACTACTGCCATATTCGCCAAATGTGGAAACTTGGTGATTAGGGAAGGAATGGACAATGACAGCTCCATCAGAGATTTTGGCATCAAAAGACAAGGGCACGGTGGGTAGGAATCTACAGCGATCAGGCCTAGCAGATCAGATTTTTGGGTTAGCAGGTTAAGCATTCCGTTATTTTAAAGGACTGGAGGACATGGGTTTTTCATGAGAGATAAACTCGTCCAGGTTTCCGTCTCAGAACTTGCTCGCAATGTAAAGTCTGAAGAAAAGTGTACAATCGCTTTTTAATGCTGAATGTTGCTTTTTCTCTTTTGAGAAATCCAGCTTTTGAGGATCCAGCGTTGAGTATTGAGGATCCAGCTTTGAGTATTGAGGATCCAGCTTTGAGTATTGAGGATCCAGCTTTGAGTATTGAGGATCCAGCTTTGAGTATTGAGGATCCAGCTTTGAGTATTGAGGATCCAGCGTTGAGGATTGAGGATCCAGCTTTGCTTTGGCATTTTAAGCAGTGGTACATTATCCCTCTTAATGCCCTGATGGATGGATGTGTACCTGTCCACAATGACCTCCTTGAGAAGTGCCTAGTTGCTCAATGGTGCAGACTGTGGTAATGACATCTTTGTTTGCACAATTGGATGTATTCAAAACGAGAAGCTCTTGACATTTATCTAGGAATGGACTCCCCATGGTTGAGATTGTGTTGCAGCTGGCCACTTGTTTTTGAATGTTTGCTGGGGTGATTAACTGGGATATGTGGGATGCTAGCGTCCCAACTGGCCAACATCCAGTGAAAATGCAGAGCTCCAAATTCAAATAAATTACTATAAAAATTAAACTTTCATTACATCACACATGCAATACACCAAATTAAAGCTACACTTGTTGTGAATCCAGCCAACGTATCAAATTTCAAAAAGGCTTTACGGCGAAAGCAAATGAAGCTATTATCTGAGGATAGCACTCCAGCAAACAAACACAGACAATCATATTTCAACCCAGGCGCGACACAAAACGCAGAAATTCATGCCTTACCTTTGACAAGCTTCTTCTGTTGGCACTCCAATATGTCCCATACACATCACAAATGGTCCTTTTGTTCGATTAATTCCGTCGATATATATCCAAAATGTCCATTTATTTGGCGCGTTTGATCCAGAAAAACACTGGTTCCAACTCGCGCAACATGACTACAAAAGCTACCTGTAAGCTTTGTCCAAACATTTCAAACTACTTTCCTAATACAACTTTAGGTATTTTTTTACGTAAATAATCGATAAAATTTAAGATGGGATATACTGTGTTCAATACCGGAGGAAAACAATGTGTAGCGAGCTTTCAGGTCACGCGCCTCTAACAAAGACTACACTTCCCTCTAGCCTAGTTCTGAACAGTGCTACTTCTTCATTTCTCAAAGGAAAAACCTCAACCAATTTCTAAAGACTTTTGACATCCAGTGGAAGTGATAGGAACTGCAAGAAAGTCGCTTAAAAATCTGGATTCCCAATGAAAATCCATTGAAAAGAGAGTGACCTCAACAACAACAAAAAGTTGCCAAATAAGTTCTGTTATACTCACAGACATGATTCAAACAGTTTTAGAAACTTCATAGCACTCAGACAGAGCAACATAGCACAAAAAGCAATATGTCAATGTCTGCTTTCCATGTATCAAAAGAAGTGCATGTGGATTCCCAACAGCCAAGCATCATTCAGGAGTTTGTTACACAATGAAAGCAAAGTAACTTGATGACCTTGTGCTGCCTTCAAGAATGAGTCTTTTCTTCCTGAATGTGCCACCTTAGCATCACACAAGGCAGCTGTCCAACCTGAGCCACCCAAAAAGCTATCCTATTGTGTGCCATAGGGCTATCTCTATGTGCAGTTCACCAAACATAAACACAAACATTTGCTTTCCATAAGCCTTAAGAAAGCTCCTCTAAACAAACTTTTCAAGAGCAAACAGTGGTTGGTCTAAAGCGTCACACGTATTTGGCCAGCATTGAGATGTTCAGTGATCTGACCGTGGTGAAACGGACTACTTTCTCGTTTAAATTTTTTTTTTAAAAAGGAGAAGTAGAAGTGAATTTAGTGCTGCCTGGTCAGTGGGATCTGACTGGAGTGAAGCATGGTGCCCAAGAGATGAAGTCTCCTGTGTCCAATGTGTCTTTCTGTAGAAGCTGTATTCCGTGCTCAGTCCATTTCTTCTCTTGTGATTTCACCATGTGGAGGTTACCCTCTATTTCAGTTGGATTTGCAACAGGCACACAAATTGCAAATAACCACTGCTACTGTTGTGTAGATATCATCAGGAAGAACTAGAGTTTCCTCTGCAGTTGGTGTCTTGATGGTAATTTGTACTTTACAAATGGCGCCATTTGAAGATGCTGGGAACTGGAACACACTTTTTCCTTTTCCATAAAATTAGCTCTGGGCTGTAGTGGAGGAAGGGTTGAGGTCAATGTTATCGAGCGCATCAACAGTGAAAATACCTTCCCTTAGATTGGCAGGGCAGACAAGGCCTTCAGTCATGTTGTTTTTGCAGACTGCAGTTGCAAGTTTGTTTTCAACATCAATGAACCGTTTGTAGGCCCTAGGGTTTGTAGGCAACTTTTAAACATGATAGCAGGATGTTTTTAATGTGATTCATGTTCAACAAAATTTGAGTGGTTTACTGTTAGATTTCTGTTGTTTCCAGGCCATTTCTGCCACTTTAGGCTGGTTGCTTATGAAATATAATGGCATATTGTTAAAGACTGGTACACCACTCCCAAATACACAATATTTTTGATTATATATGACAACAAAAATTCTACAGTAATATCACCTTTCCAAAATCTAATTCCGTATTGGCGGCCATATTGGAATATGTAAAAAAAATATATATATAATAATAATAGGAGTGTCATGCCCCAATTTTTGGCCACCCCTTCTAATATAAATTAATACATCCCAAAGAGTATCTCTACCAAATTTCACACTTGTATCCACCGCGTAACAGTTTCAAAAATGTTTTAATGCTAATTTAGGCACCTGACTATCAGATTTCATTTATATGGTGCTGTGAGCAATTGTTTTACTAAAGTGGGCATCTAGGAGGCACGTTCCGGGCAAAACAATATTTTCAAGGTAGGCTATGATGCATAGGCTAAAATCCTGAGGCGTTGGTGAGAGTTCAAAGCATCTGCTTTTGTGGCAGATGAAGTGAAGTTGTGCATGTGATTTGCCCTCAAACTAGATGCACAAGCCTACTATCAAACATTACTGTTCATAGGCTACAGTAAAAGGCAGTAGGCCTATATCCTCTTTTGGTTTACACTCAGAAGTTGCCCAATGAGGAAATTAATTTAGTGTATAAAGTCTAGCCCACTAGGCCAATTTAGATTATTTGGGGTATTTTACCCCCTTTTTTCTCCTCCATTTCAAGATCACAATCTTGTCTCATCACTGCAACTCCGAAGGTCGAGTCATGCGTCCTCGAAACATGACCCACCAAATCGTTCTTTTTAACCCCTGCCCGCTTAACCGGGGACTCAGCTGCACCAATGTATCTTTGTTGTAGTTTTTAGTTATTTGTTGTTACTTTTACCCCTTTTTCTCCCCAATTTCGTGGTATCCAATTGGTAGTTACAGTCTTGTCTCATCGCTGCAACTCCCGTACGGACTCGAGAGAGAGAGGCGAAGGTCGAGAGTCGTGCGTCCGACCGAAACACAACCCAACCAAGGGGAGGGTTTGGCCGGGGGGCTTTACTTGGCTCATGCGCTCTAGCGACTCCTTTTGCGGGCCAGGCGCCTGCAGGCTGACTACGGTCATCAGTTGAACGGTGTTTCCCCCGACACATTGGTGCAGCTGGCCTCCCGAGTGGTCCGACACGGGCCCGCCACAGGAGTCGCTAGTGTGCGATGGGACAAGGACATCCCCCACAGCCAAACCTGCCCCTAACCCGGGCTACGCTGGGCCAATTGTGCACTCCCGGTCACAGCAGGTTTTGATACAGCCCGGGATCGAACCCGGGTCAGTTCCTTAGACCACTGCGCCACTCGGAAGGCCCTGGCCTATTGTTTTCTATTCCCATACAAAACCCACCTTGCAATTCTGAGATTACAGACCCTCTTCTCTTGGACAATTTTGATGAGAGATTGCTTTGCCCTTGTACATTTTTATTTTGTGTCTTCCAGTTCTCTCATGAAGTAAAACCTTCATACCAGTTCTTCATTGGCTGGATGTATGGCATTTATAACCATGCAATGGCTGGTGAAGCTTTCATGCCACTGTCAAACTGATATTCGTCCTTTTGCCATTGAGCACTCTAGCCCAGTGAAGTTGTACTTCCAGACCATTACATTTTAGTCATTTAGCAGACTCTCTTGTCCAGAGCAACGAGGGTTAAGTGCCTTGCTCAAGGGCAAATCAATAGATTTTTCCATCTAGTCAGCTCGGGTATTCGAACCAGTAACCTTCGGTTACTTGCCCAACACTGAACCACTCGGCTACCTTCCGCCCCAGTGCCCTCTTCTAGAGATGGGGGAAAGCCCAGTGGTGTGCCAAACGTTTGTTTTGGTGCTCCACTTTTGCCGCTCAACATTTGTTTTGACTGTCCTATCATTGTTAATTGTCATCAGTTGTTACCTTGATGATGTCGAACAACACATCACTAAATAGTGGGCAAGAAATTAGATTTAAAACTACTTTTAATAACTGTATCCAAAAGTGAAACTGCAAACATTATTACATAGGTGATTCGTTTTGGATAAACAAATGTAATACACAAAACAGAACATTGATTGTATTCAAAAGTACAAACAGCAAACCTATTTACATACTGTAGGTAATTAGTTTTGCACAAATAATTATAACATACAAAACAGAACATTGTTATTGCACTTTCAAATACAAACAAACATATTTATATTGGTGATTAAAACAAACTATTGTATTAAAGTGCAACTGCAAACTGTAAACCTTTATCCATTACTGCATTCAGCTAACAGATAATAATAATAATAATAATAATAATAATACAGAACTGTAACCAGGCAACATGCTGACTGTGAACTGATAGTTGGATAATGAAATAAACGTTTAGTTTCCTCACAATAACTAATCCATTTCTTTAATCTAGAATCCAGTTAACAAATCAACCTGCTTTTAGGATTAGGGTTTAGGGTAGGGACGGCCCAAGGATCCCGGATAGCACTAACCATATGTTGGGTTGATTTGCAATCCATTCTTTTTCTGGGTGAGTAGCATGGGGTCTGAATTTGGTAAAAACCATCTCCTCGTTGGACTGCAGTATCAAATCAAATCAAATTTATATAGCCCTTCTTACATCAGGTGATATCTCAAAGTGCTGTACAGAAACCCAGCCTAAAACCCCAAACAGCAAGCAATGCAGGTGTAGAAGCACGGTGGCCAGGAAAAACTCCCTAGAAAGGCCAAAACCTAGGAAGAAACCTAGAGAGGAACCAGGCTATGAGGGGTGGCCAGTCCTCTTCTGGCTGTGCCGGGTGGAGATTATAACAGACCATGGCCAAGATGTTCAAATGTTCATAAATGACCAGCATGGTCAAATAATAGTAATGACTGTGAACAGGGTCAGGGTTCCATAGCCGCAGGCAGAACAGTTGAAAATGGAGCACGACCAGGTGGACTGGGGACAACAAGGAGTCATCATGCCAGGTAGTCCTGAGGCATGGTCCTAGGGCTCAGGTCCTCAGAGAGAGAAAGAAAGAAAGAAAGAAAGAAAGAAAGAAAGAAAGAAAGAAAGAAAGAAAGAGAGAATTAGAGAGAGCATACTTAAATTCACACAGGACACCGGATAAGACAGGAGAAGTACTCCAGATATAACAGACTGACCCTAGCCCAACGACACATAAACTACTGCAGCATAAATACTGGAGGCTGAGACAGGAGGGGTCAGGAGACACTGTGGCCCCATCCGATGATACACCCGGACAGGGCCAAACAGGAAGGATATAACCCCACCCACTTTGCCAAAGCACAGCCCCCACACCACTAGAGGGATATCTTCAACCACCAACTTACCATCCTGAGACAAGGCCGAGTATAGCCCACAAAGATCTCCCCCACGGCACAACCCAAGGGGGGGGCGCCAACCCAGACAGGAAGACCACGTCAGTGACTCAACCCACTCAAGTGACGCACCCCTCCTAGGGACGGCATGAAAGAGCACCAGTAAGCCAGTGACTCAGCCCCTGTAATAGGGTTAGAGGCAGAGAATCCCAGTGGAGGGGAACCGGCCAGGCAGAGACAGCAAGGGCGGTTCGTTGCTCCAGAGCCTTTCCGTTCACCTTCACACTCCTGGGCCAGACTACACTCAATCATATGACCCACTGAAGAGATGAGTCAGTAAAGACTTAAAAGTTGAGACCGAGTCTGCGTCTCTCACATGGGTAGGCAGACCATTCCATAAAAATGGAGCTCTATAGGAGAAAGCCCTGCCTCCAGCTGTTTGCTTAGAAATTCTAGGGACAATTAGGAGGCCTGCGTCTTGTGACCGTAGCGTACGTGTAGATATGTACGGCAGTACCAAATCGGAAAGATAGGTAGGAGCAAGCCCATGTAATGCTTTGTAGGTTAGCAGTAAAACCTTAAAATCAGCCCTTGCCTTAACAGGAGCCAGTGTAGGGAGGCTAGCACTGGAGTAATATGATCACAATTTTTGGTTCTAGTCAGGATTCTAGCAGCCGTATTTAGCACTAACTGAAGTTTATTTAGTGCTTTATCCGGGTAGCCGTGTTAAATGTAATCAAAATGTAGCAGTAAGCCGTGTTAAAAGTAATCTCTAGCTCTGCCTGTTGACCAGTTTGCCCGTCAAATACAGCTGGTAGCTAGTAGACGTAGTGTTGCTTCCCCTCCTTCCCCAAGGCACTTGTCCTGGCATTTGATGTGCTTTTGGCTTAAGTTATGTTTTAGCCACGACTCTTGTTTTACGACGCAGGACCCAATAGCAAAATAAGTCTTCCCTGCTGCTATTATTTCACACATTGTAGTATTTCACACTAGCTAGTTTTGTTCCTTCGATCTTAGCCACTTGAATTCGCAAAGGCACCCCTGTCTAAGAATGTTGATCGTTTTCTGAGGAGGTAGATCAGTAACAACATCGAGAAGGGTGAAGTTGCAATTTGAGGCGTTCCTGCATGTGGGCATCTGCAGGAACCCGTCTTTATACTTCTATTGGTCCATTTTTTAACTAGGACTCCGGTACACAGGCGGGAGGCAATGCACTTCAGTACAGTAGGTGGCAGTAATGCATCATAACGTTGGATGCCAACCACCAAAAAACGCCACAGAAGCAGGTGCACGGTGTTTCCTCCGACACATTGGTGCGGCTGGCTTCCGGGTTGGAGGCGCGCTGTGTTAAAGAAGCAGTGCGGCTTGGTTGGGTTGTGCTTCGGAGGACGCATGGCTTTCGACCTTCGTCTCTCCCGAGCCCGTACGGGAGTTGTAGCGATGAGACAAGATAGTAATTACTAGCGATTGGATACCACGAAAATTGGGGTGAAAAGGGGATAAAAATTTAAAAAATAAATAATAATAATTAAAAAAAGTAAAAATAAAATAAAGAAACGCCACAGAAGAAGAGGCGGGGGTGACAACGCAAGTAGCTAACTAGCTAGGACTCTGGCACACAGCAGGCGGGATAGGTAGCTAGCTAGATAGCTAACAATAGCTAAGACACCAGAAGACAGTGTCCTTCGCCCCCACCTGTCGTGCACTGGTTTACCGCAGTTCTGCAAACCACAGCAGGAGCGAATCCCACTGTGTGCTAGGTAGTTAGTTAGCTAGCTAACTAGCTAGCTCGGACTCCGGTACACTCTAGGCAGGATAGGTAGCTAGCTAGCACACCAGTATACAGTGTACATTGCCTCCGCCTGTCGGGCACTGCTTTCCCACAGTTCTGTTAACGACGGCGAGAGCAGGTGTTTGGCAGGCGGGAGCAAAGGACACTGTGTGCACGCTAGCTAGTAAGCTAGGAGGGCTCTGGTACACAGCAGGTGGGGGTGACACCGGTAGCTAGCTAGGATACCGGTAGTGTCTTTATTTTTTTTCTCTCTGTTATTTCCCTTTTGACCCACATTTTAATCGCATAGACAATCAGGGGAAAACCATCCAATCAAAAGTGTCACACAAGCATGAAGATGGCATGCTCGAGGGGGGGGGGGCGTTCATGCAGAAACCAATGGGATGCTTGAGGGAGGTTGCGTTCCTGCAGATGCGTTCCCAATAGAAATATAAAGAGGGGTTCCTGGGCAGGAATGCCCTTATGCAGGAACGACCCGAATTGCGGGCTGCAATGACACACTATTGGCACTATCTCCGACAGTGACCTCTTCCTCATCATCTTCTTCTGGTTGATCATTTTCATCATTTTTTTGTTTGTTTGTTAAATTAAGCTTCAATTCCGCTTCATTTCATTGTTGTTGTTCTTTCTTTTTAGCTTGCTAGCTAATGTCATTACTCAGCTGACAGTTCTGAGGTAAAGTTTATTGAAAAGGGGTTTGTTGTGTCGCTTGGCGTGTGCCTAGTGTGTGATTGGTTTAATTAGCTACATTTAAACATTTGTAGCATTATGATTGGTTACGATTTGGAAACAATGCATCAGCCCGCCTTGTTTGAGCAGTGAAGAGAAATGTTGCAGCAAAATATTGTTACGCATTGAGTTTTTTATTGCATAGCACAAATGTACTGAGGACACGGCCAAAATGTTAAGTTGCATGTGCGAACAAAATGTTCACACTTTAGAGCCCTGGTTGTACTTCCAATGCCCGCTTCTGGAGATGGAGGAAAGCCCAGTGGAGTTGTACTTCAAGACCAGTGCCCTCTTCTGGAGATGGAGGAAAGCCCAGTGGAGTTGTACTTCCAGACCAGTGCCCTCTTCTGGAGATGGAGGAAAGCCCAGTGGAGTTGTACTTCCAGACCAGTGCCCTCTTCTGGAGATGGAGGAAAGCCCAGTGGAGTTGTACTTCCAATGCCCTCTTCTGGAGATGGAGGAAAGCCCAGTGGAGTTGTACTTCCAGACCAGTGCCCTCTTCTGGAGATGGAGGAAAGGGTAGGTGTACTGTATAGTCCTGCATGTACATACAGTGCATTTGGAAAGTATTCATAACCCTTGACTTTTTCCACATTTTATTACGTTACAGCCTTATTTTAATGTCTAAGCATAAACAGGGTTTTAGAAATGTTTTAAAGTGTATATACATTTTTTTTACGGAAATGTGACATTTACATAAGTATTCAAACCCTTTACTCAGTACTTTGTTGATGCACCTTTGGCAGCAATTACAGCATTGAGTCTTTTTGGAATTGACGCTACAAGCTTGGCACATCTGTATTTGGGGAGTTTCTATCATTCTTTGCAGATCCTCTCAAGCTCTGTCAGGTTGGATGGGGAGCGTAGCTGCACAGCTATTTTCAGATCTCTCCAGAGATGTTCGATCGGGTTCAAGTCCGAGCTCTGGCTGGGCGACTCAAGGACATTCAGAGACTTGTCCCGAAGCCACTCCTGCGTTGTCTTGGCTGTGTGCTTTGCCCCAGTCTGAGGTCCTGAGTGCTCTGGAGCAGATTCTCGCGGTACTTTGCTCCGTTTATCTTTCCCTCGTTCCTGACTAGTCTCCCAGTCCCTGCCACTGAAAAACATCCCCATAGCATGATGCTGCCGCCACCATGCTTCACCTTAGGGATGGTGCCGGGTTTCCTCCAATCTTGGTTTCATCAGACTAAAGAATCTTATTTCTCATGGTCTGAGAGTCCTTTAGGTGCCTTTTGGCAAACTCCGAGCTGGCTGTCAAGCGGGGTTCCATCTGGCCACTCTACCATAAGCCTAATTGGTGGAGAGCTGCAGAGATGTTGTCCTTCTGGAAGGTTATTCCATCTCCGCAGAGGAACTCTAGAGCTATGTCAGTGTGACCATCGGGTTCTTGGACACCTCCCTAACCAAGGCCATTCTCTCCTGATTGCTCAGTTTGGCAGGATGGCCAGCTCTAGGAAGACTCTTGGTGGTTCCAAACTTCTTCCATTTAAGAATTATGGAAGCCACTGTGTTCTTGGGGACCTTCAATGCTGCAGAAATGTTTTGGTACCCTTCCCCAGATCTGTGCCTCGACACAATCCTGTCTCGGAGCTCAACGGACAATTCCTTCAACCTGATGGCTTGATTTTTGCTCTGACGTGCACTGTCAACTGTGGGACCTTATATAGACAGGTGTGTGCCTTTCCAAATCATGTCCAATCATTTGAATTTTCACAGGTGGACACCCATCAAGTTGTAGAAACATCTCAAGGATGATCAATGGAAATAGGATGCACCTGAGCTGAATTTCAAGTCTCATAGCGAAGGTTCTGAATACTTATGTAAATAAGGTATTTCAGTTTTTTATTTGCTATAAATATCCCCCCCCCCCCCCCCAAAAAAAAAAACAATTTGTCATTATGGGGTATTGTGTAGATTGATGAGGAAATAAAATGTATTTAATCAATTTTATAACAAGGCTGTAACGTAACAAAATGTGGAAAAATGGATCTGAACAGTTTCCGAGTGCACCGTATATGAACAATCACTAACTGACTGACACTGTAACGTTACACTGAATCACAATGTACAATCTAGACAGGAAGTCATTTGGGTAGTATTGACGGCTGGCGTAATAGGCTACTACTAGCTTTGCACTGCTGTAAGAGAGGGTCTCTTTAGCTGCCTTCACAGCTAGGCTGCAGGCCATGTTCTGGTTTGGCAGCTGTGTCAAACACAGTCTCTGCTGCTGTTAGATGGATTGGTGCCCTTTGGAGGCTGAGAACACCTCCTCTTTATCTGTCACTCTGCTCAATGAAGAGACTGTTCTACCCAATGGGAAAGCTGACATTCCCTTTGATAGGCTTGCTCTACCAGACTTCTGCACACAGTTATTATAGTTGGTCTGTCCAACTATACCAGAACAGCAGCAGGTACACTAGAGTTTAAAGAAGCCTGTTGGGGAATGGTACAGCAACTGGAGGGTTGAGTCTCCTGCCGTTGTGCCCTTGAGCAAGGCACTTAACCCATGACTGCTCCAGGGGCACTGCACTGTGACTGATCCTGTGCTTCCAACCCTTAGGGTGTATGTGTTTTTCTTTTTAATCCAAGACACCATTGTCAGGGGATTCGCATATTAAACTAGTCTTCTGTACTGCTTGTTCTATAATATGCTTTTTCCACTGCATGCCAGATTTATCAACTGTATTTAAACTAATCTTTGTTTTATTAACCTACCTTTCATGTATTTGTATTATGTAGGCTGAATAAATCAAATCAATGCTTTGTAACGTTCTTCATCCTCCTCGTCTGAGGAGGAGTAGGAGATATCGCACCAATACGCAGCGTGGTGTGTATTCATATTTATTTAGAATACTTGAAACAAACAAACAAAATAACGAATAAACTAACGAACACGAAACAGTCCCGTAAGGTGAACAAACACAGAAACAGGAACAATCACCCACAACCCACAATACAAAACAGGCTACCTAAATATGGTTCCCAATCAGAGACAACGACAAACGCCTGCCTCTGATTGAGAACCATATCAGGCCAAACGCATAGAAATAGACAAACTAGACAAACATAGAATGCCCACTCAGGTCACACCCTGACCAAACAAAACATAGAAACATACAACGCAAACTATGGTCAGGGCGTGACAGTACCCCCCCAAGGTGCAGACTTAGGCCGCAAAACCTAAACCTATAGGGGAGGGTCTGGGTGGGCATCTGTCCGCGGTGGCGGCTCTGGCGCGGGTCGTGGACCCCACTCCACCTTAGTCTTAGCCCTCTTCATTGGCCTCTTTAAAGCGGCGACCCTCGCCTCCGACCTTGGACCGAGGACCCTAATAAAAGGCCCCACTGGACTGAGGAGCGCCTCTGGACTGAAGGGCAGCTCCGGACTGAAGGGCAGCTCAGGCGGCTCAGGCGCCTCTGGACTGAAGGGCGGCTCAGGCGGCTCAGGACAGACGTGCGGCTCAGGCGGCTCAGGACAGACGGACGGCTCAGGCGGCGCTGGACAGACGTGCGGCTCAGGCGGCTCAGGACAGACGGACGGCTCAGGCGGCGCTGGACAGACGGACGGCTCAGGCGGCGCTGGACAGACGGACGGCTCAGGCGGCGCTGGACAGGAGGGAGACTCAGGCGGCGCTGGACAGGAGGGAGACTCAGGCGGCGTTGGACAGGAGGGAGACTCAGGCTGCGCTGGACAGGAGGGCGGCTCAGGCCTGCCGAGGCGCACTGTAGGCCTGGTGCGTGGTGCCGGAACTGGTGGTACCAGGCTGGGGACACGCACCACTGGGCGAGTGCAGGGAGCAGGAACAGGGCATACTGGACCCTGGAGGCGCACTGTAGGCCTGGTGCGTGGTGCCGGAACTGGTGGTACCGGGCTGGGAACACGCACCTCAGGGCGAGTGCGGGGTGCTGGAACTGGAGGCCTGGTACTTGGTGCCGGCACCGGAGGGCTGGTGCGTGGGGCTGCCACAGGAGGGCTAGTGCTTGGGGCTGCTGTTACGTGGGGCTGTCACAGGAGGGCTGGTGCATGGAGAAGGCACCGGATAGACTTGACCGTGGAGGCGCACTACAGGTCTCGAGCACCGAGCCTGCCCAACCCTACCTGGCTGAATGCTCCCTGTAGCCATGCCAGTGCGGCGAGGTGGAATAGGCTGCACTGGGCTATGCACACGTACTGGAGACACCATGCGTAGGGCTGGTGCCATGTACACCGGCCCGAGGAGACGCACTGGAGACCAGATGCGTAGAGCCGGGTTCATGACACCTGGCTCGATGCCCACTCTAGCCGATACGATACGAGGCGCTGCTATGTACCGCACCGGGCTCTGCCTGCGCACCGGGGACACCGTGCGCCTCACGGCATAACACGGTGCCTGCCCGGTCCCTCTCTCTCCACGGTAAGCACGGGGAGTTGGCTCAGGTCTCCTACCTGACTTAGCCACACTCCCTGTGTGCCTCCCCCCAATACATTTTTGGGGCTGCCTCTCTGGCTTCCAGCCGCGTTTTCGTGCAGCCTCCTCATATCACCGCCTCTCCGCTTTCGCTGCCTCCAGCTCAGCCTTGGGGCGGTGATACTCTCCAGCCTGTGCCCAGGGTCCCTTGCAGTCCAGAATCTCCTCCCAGGTCCAGGAGTCCTGCGATCGCTGCTGCTAACCGTTACCACGCTGCTTGGTCCTTTGGTGGTGTGTGATTCTGTAACGTTCTTCGTCCTCCTCGTCTGAGGAGGAGTAGGAGATATCGGACCAATACGCAGCGTGGTGAGTATTCATATTTATTTAGAATACTTGAAACAAACAAACAAAATAACGAATAAACTAACGAACACGAAACAGGAACAATCACCCACAATACAAAACAGGCTACCTAAATATGGTTCCCAATCAGAGACAACGACAAACACCTGCCTCTGATTGAGAACCATATCTGGCCAAACACATAGAAATAGACAAACTAGACAAACAACATAGAATGCCCACTCAGATCACACCCTGACCAAACAAAACATAGAAACATACAACGCAAACTATGGTCAGGGCGTGACATGCTTGGTGTGGATAATATGAGCGTATCATTTTTCTACCTGGTATAATTCTCTTTGATTGCAATAGTTAAAGTGAGCTGTTTATGTACTTTAGCTTACCTCATTGAACGATATCCATTCCAAACCCAGTGTGAAAAAACTCTAATATTTATAAGTGTCGGTGTACCTTAGGAGGTTTTGAACGTGTTTTTAAAATCTGCATGACCTTCGGGGCAACTGGTTAGGTGACATTCTCCATGGGCATAATATCCTAGAGTTGACTCCCTTATCAAATCATTCATTTGTCATGGAAGTGCTGAAAAGCCAAAGAAAACGCTTTCTCTGAACAAATAGAGATATAATACGGATGGATGTGCTTCTTTTGTCCAGTGTCTGGTTGGACAGGAAACAGTGAACTAATGGCCCATTTAATAGGTTTTGGCATCAAACCTCTGCTCTGATTGTGATTCAGTCTTGGTGATGGCAGAGCAGCCAGAAACAGAGGGAGAGAGGAGATGTTATTACATTTTATGTGAACTTCTCAATAAACACTTTCCAAAAAATAAAGTACATTGCTGTTATTGCACATCGCTAGTATGTTGGAATCGGTCTCTGTTGATGACATAGTGTTGGTTGTTTATGCTTTCAACATGCTTTATATTTCATAAGCTCAATATTTGTCAAGCACGAAAATAAAAAGCAAACATTTTCAAGCAATAGGTTCTAATTGATTTCTAAAATATATTAAAAATGAATATTTATACACTCTTTATGAATCCTTTTTAAGTATTGAAAGAAGGTGTATTTGAAAAACATTTATAAAAAGTTTTGAGATGGCAAAGACATTGAAAAACAAGTGAGATGTACAGGTCTGAAGGAGACAGGGCTAGGGTCTGCTGGCTGCTCGGCCTCTGATAAGAGAAGCACACCTGGGAGAAATCTGGAGTTTAAGATAATCTTGAGACCTGCAAATTTTGCCGCTGGTGATAAATTAGCACAGATAAGAAGCTCGGTGTGCATCCTGAGAGGAACCTTGATGTGTCCTCCTTACAGGGGTTATATTTCATGAAGCTTCTTTTCAGCAATTCCTCCCTTCTCTCTACCTTGAAATCTATCATCTTGAAAACACTTTCCTATTTGAGCGTTTGCTAGAGTATGTTTTTGGATGAAAACCAGCCGGCTCCATATTCCTACAGTACAACATCAAATGATTGTGTGTCCTTTAATCCTCTTCTAATAGATTTTGCATTGTTGCTGTCACGTTTACCACTCCTCAAGGACTATTTGGCATGGAGCCTATTAACCATCGGTCAGAATCCAACTGTTTTTCTCTGTGAGAGCAGAAAACACATCAGCGAGAAGAACCTCAGTTTGCCTCGTCATGTAGCGAGTCCAGTGTAACGGTGGTGACAAGATGAGCCTCACTGGCGTTAGCTTTCTGGGATAATTATAAGCTTTAGCTCAGGCTTTAGCAGGAGACCTGAATTCAAACCCTATTCGGTCACATTGACAGGAGGAGGTCAAAGGGGTAACTGAAGGTGGTTCAGATGAGGAGACTTAAACGTAAGAGTTCACTATTTTACAACTTGATGTTAGATGGTTCCTCACTCTGAAAGTAGTCAATGTGCCAGGAAAAACTGTAATCCATGTAAACATGGATTGCAGTTTCTCTTGGATCATAGACTACTTTCAGGGTGGGGAACCATCTTTATACTTCAGGGTGGGGAACCATCTTTATACTTCAGGGTGGTCCTTTAACTTGCCTGAGACCTGGAGACTTGTGTTAGCTCACTGAGCTAATGCTTAGGGTTACACTGTGACTCCATTAGTCAGTTTGAAGAGCAAGATTTACTGGCTTTGTGTGGGGATTGTATGCATATAGCATACACTTTAATAGTACTCACTCTTAAACTCTGTTCCTGCTTATGTCCTCCAGTGCTTTACAGGAGTGGTTCTCAATCCTGGCCCGGGGACCCAAAGGGGGGCACATTTTAGTTTTTGCCTTAGCACTACACACCTGATTCAAATAATCAAAGATGATGATGAATTGATCATTTGAATCAGATGTGTAGCGCCAGGGTAAAAACTCAAATGGGCCCCGGGACCAGGATAGAGAACGACTGCTTCACAGCATTCCTATCGTAGTGTGCGTTTCAAAATGAGAGCTAGAGAACAGTTAGGTACTGCAACAGCTGCAGTCTATAAGAGATAAGTGAAACAGGTTTTACCCTAGGGCACCAGAGTGAGACATTGCGGAGAACACATTCTAGCTTTCTTGGCATGGGGATCCAGAGAACACCAGCTGCATGCCTAATTTGCCTCCCATTTTTAGGATCCCGGTTATGTGTTATGAAAGACACATAAGGGAGCATTATAAAAATGTTATGACCATTTGAGACTCTTTTGGTTGTGAAATATGAGGCCTACACTCAGGCCATACGCTCAAATGTCCCAAAAAAATGCAGAGGACTTAGAGACTGCCAATTTATTCTTAGCCTTTTTCTGTGTCCTTGCGCCTGGCTGACAGCAATTGCTTTAACTTTGTTAAGTGGGAGCAGAAAAATTCGCAAATGCGTTTGACACACATTGAAAACGGAGCCAACTATGTGTTCCAAAGGTCACTTTGGAGCCACTGACTGCAATGTAGCAAAAACGTCATCGCTTTCCGGTCCAAACGCAGTCCTTCCATTCCAAGATTGTCTGTTCTCACCAACCACCCCATAGCAGGGGGGAACGACTACCCCCTTTCATTGAAGTTCAATGCCGACCTGTTAGCAGAAAACAGGATCCCCCCATTATAGTGAATGGAAAAATGGCAATCTTTGTGGTCAATCTTTGTGTAAATAAATTCCAAATTTGAAGACAATCATTGTACCAATAATTGCTTCTAATACACGAGATGTGCTTATTTAAAAATCCCCCTCTCCCCTTGTTTCCTTCTAAAAACCAATTGAATGAGAAATCTAGAGAAGGAAACGAGGAGAGAGGACGTGAGAAGTAAGCAATTGAGATCTGCCATCTTAACCGGCTTCATTTGGCTTAGATGATCTAGTGAATCTTCACATAGCAATGAATGGTATCATATGATCCATGGCTATACAGTCAATGCCACATAGACTATTCCCACAGAGTCATGTCAGCACAGCAGGCAATGTTGCTGTGCTGCGTTCCTGAACATCCCCTATTGGTGTCCCCAGTCCACCTTCCAGTTTCAACTGTTCTGCCTGCGGTTATGGAACCCCTACCTGCTGTTTTCAACTTTTAATGATCGGCTATGAAAAGCCAACTGACATTTTTTCCCGATTATTATTTGACCAAGCTTGTCACTTATGAACATTTTTAACATCTTGGCCATGTTCTGTTATAATCTCCACCCGGCACAGCCAGAAGAGGACTAGCCACCCCTCATAGCCTGGTTCCTCTCTAGGTTTCTTCCTAGGTTTTGGCCTTTCTAGGGAGTTTTTCCTAGCCACCGTGCTTCTACACCTGCATTGCTTGCTGTTTGGGGTTATAGGCTGGGTTTCTGTACAGCACTTCGAGATATTAGCTGATGTACGAAGGGCTATATAAAATAAACTTGATTTGATTTGATTTGGTGAATCTAGGCTCAGGTATTAGGCTTGCAGCTCTAGACCTGCTATCTGAACCGTTCACACTTTAAAACATTCTAAAGGGG
Source organism: Salvelinus fontinalis (assembly GCF_029448725.1). Lineage (NCBI taxonomy): Eukaryota > Metazoa > Chordata > Actinopteri > Salmoniformes > Salmonidae > Salvelinus > Salvelinus fontinalis. Next base: position 6,411,085 of record NC_074679.1, read on the forward strand.
GTCTGGGGATGGACTGAACTGGGCTGTATGACTGACCGAGGCAGCCCCCAAGCCCCTGGCGACAGCCTGTCTCGTCACTTCCAGGTCTCCTTGGGGGTCCTTAATTGTACCTCCAGTACTAATGTGCTTCACCCCACCAGAGATAATGTATATAATGACGACATTGTCATGTCTCCAACCCTAACAATGTGAGTCGTTGTCTCAAAGGCAGGAAGGCAGGCGGTCTGCTTATCGGTCTGCTTATCACTGTATTCCCGCATGGACAGATTTGAACTGGAGTGGAGCCTCTCGCTTCACCTCTTCCTCTCTGACCCCAACAACAGAATGCCAATTTCAACCTCTAACATATTAATCAATGACGCACGTCGCCAAACAGAGTGCACTGCTGTCAGGTCTGGAGGCTTAGAGCCTCTGCTGTGGTCAGTTACTGTATATAAACTGGGTAGATTGAGTCCTGAATGCTGATTGGCTGACAGCCGTGGTATATCAGACCGTATACCACGAGTATGACAAAACATGTATTTTTACCGCTCTAATTACATTGGTAAGCAGGTTATAATAGCAATAAGGTACCTCGGGGGTTTGTGATATTTGGCCAATATACCACAGCTAAGGGCTGTGTAAAGGCACTCCGCGTTGCGTCGTGCTTAAGAACAGCTGTACCGTATCTCTTTTGGACCGACGGCCCTAATCTGTCAATCCAGATAATAGTGTTTTGGGGATGACCCAAAAACAACATTTAGTGCATTGAGGTAAGCATGTCTGAATTTATATGTAGGCCTAGTTGAGAATATATTTGTTTAATATTGTATACATTGTTTTCTTGTGCTCATCATATGCAAATACCAATGTACATTCATGTTAAAGAAAAATCAGTTGACTTAGACACAGTATGTAGTACATCTGGTTAGCGCGGGATTGACCCAAGTTCTTTAGTTGTTGTAATTATAACATTAAAATCCATATCCTAGCCTGGTTTTAGACAAAGAAAGCACTTGCAAGATCCTTACCTAAGCCATCCTAGTTCATACCGACACCTTTTAAAAACCCTAAACTTCCCTACACTAGCAACGTGTTAGGAATAGAAGGCCAGAGACGACAGAGGATACAGGTGAAAAACGACAGGTTTAGTGAATCCAGGGCACCCCCATAAAATGTTTTATATCAATTTGTACCCCCCCCCCCTGATAAGCATCAACAATAAACAATGTCACACACCGTACAAGAGTCAACGTGTAACTCAAACCCTGACTGAATCTGAACCTGGTCCCTGCTGGCGCTTCAGTGAGACGGAGGGTTTTGTCGGAACGCCCCAACGTTTCTCTCTGGTCTCCTGTCTTGACATCCACACTTCACACCCTGCCTGCCTGCCTCTCACGGTTAGCTGCTTTGGCTAATTGCCGCAGGCACGCGTGCATCCCAGTGCTATGCGTTTCAGGTTTATTTGATGGGTTTTGTAATCAATTATACATATATTTGAATACTGATCTGTTTCGGTCCCAAGTACATTCTGGGGGCGGGATGTAGCCTAGTGGTTAGATCGTTGGGCCAGTAACCGAAAGGTTGCTGGATCGAATCGCCGAGCTGACGAGGTAAAAATCTGTCGTTCTTCCGCTGAACAAGGCAGTTAACCCACTGTTCCTCGTTAGATTGTCATTATAAATAGGAATTTGTTCTTAACTGATTTGCCTAGTCAAGTATAAAATATATATCCTGACTCGACACAGGAATGAAAATTCATTCTGGATGATTAGATGGGTTGTTCCACCAATTAGGTACCTTTTGATTAGGCTAGTGTAACTTCCTAAACAAAACATTTACCATCTCAAGATGAAATAAACAAATTACTGTATTAAATTGCCTATTATGTACCAAATATAGTTACAGGGTTGACCGTAACAGGGTTGACCGTAACAGGGTTGACCGTTACAGGGTTGACCGTAACAGGGTTGACCGTTACGGGGTTGACCGTTACGGGGTTGACCGTAACAGGGTTGACCGTAACAGGGTTGACCGTTATAGGGTTGACGACTTCATCTTAAATCAGTCATAAATTCCCTTGTGACAGAGGGAATGGAAGCTTGCTGTGTGCAACAGGGATGGGCAATCGAATCACAAAAAAGTTTTAATTGTTAAAACATTCCTAGCCGGTTTATTTATGGGTAACAGGGTTGACGTGTTATGTTCGACCCGCCCAGTTTCCCATCACAAAACACCAGAAAATTGCCAAAATGAGTAGAACCAGTTCACCAGCTTTTACACAGATTTGACTATTAGATGTTCAATATCTCTTTTGAAAGAAAAAAATATATTTTAAAAGGAATAGTTTTACCATATTAAAATGAGTTCAGTTCAAGTGACAGGGTTGACCCTAAAATGAGGGACAGGTTTTTTATTTACCTTAAAATTAATCACTAATAACAGGAAATAAAAAATAATCCTCATAAATTACTTTGTCAAAGCAACAAAAATAACCATGGCTTTACAATGATGGTGAAAACTTGGGAGAAATGTTACAGTTAAGTCGGTTGGAACATGCTAGAAGTCACAGAGGATGCACAGAGGGACATGTCAAAAGGCTGTATTCTGGCACTTTAGCAAGTCTTTATTCATATTAAAATCGGATGTATTTCATTTTCCATGTGGTCTATATTTATTGGTCCAGGGCAGTCAAAATTCTGTTTTTTCTTGAGTTATATATCATATTGTACACAACACCTGATGAAAATAACACTATAAAAGTGTGGTATTTCCTGATAGTTGCTGGTTGAAAATACAATCTACACAGGACCTTCTATTCGGCAGGTCTACATGGGTGGAAGTTTCGGCTTTCCATGGTGACATCACCATGAGGTAAATTGGTTAATTAAGTGATAATGCCCGAGAAGCTGGTATTTGGAGGATATATTGGCGCAGGTGATAGTAGGCCCAAAACGAAGTCGAAGGCCGGCAAACCGTGCCAATATATCCTCCAAACACCTGCTTCGTGAGCATTATCACTTGTATACAATGGGTTACCAACATATTCAAATAAGGATTTAAATATTTCCATAAAAAATGTTACTATTTCATCCTTACACAAGATATAGTCCCGACACAGCCGGCTGATCGTTCGTTCTATCGGTTCAGAGACGCGACCCAGTCGTTCAGTCTTTTTGTTCTGTATCTATGAACGTGACCCAGTCGTTCAGTCTTTTTGTTCTGTATCTATGAACGCGATCCAGTCGTTCGATCTAAATGTTCCATTTCCGTACTGGCTGACAACGTTCTAATCCTTTGTTTGCTAGATAGCCAACTACGGCTAATTTACAGTCACGTCAAGCAGTGCAGCCAGAATAACAACAGTAGCTGCATTTTCATTTTTTAAAGCTGTTTTCTAGTGACATTTATTTGGATACTGTCACGACTTCAGCCGAAGTCGGTCCCTCTCCTTGTTCGGGTGGTGTTCGGAGGTTGACGTCACCGACCTTCTAGCCATCATTGATCCATTTTTCCTTATCCATTGGTTTTGTCTTGTCTTCCTACACAACTGGTTCCAATCCCATTCATTACATGTTGTGTATTTAACCCTCTGTTTCCCCTCATGTCCTTGTCAGAGATTGTTCGTTGTATGTAGGTGTGTTAGTTGTTCTGGTGTGCGACAGGTTCTCGTACCCTATTATGTTATTCTTGTATACTTTGGTTTTCAGAGGTTTTTGAATGTTTATTAAACAGCTCCGTTTTTACCAGGTTCATTCTCCTGCGCCTCACTTCCCTGCCACTAGCACGCACCGTATTACAGATACATCCATAACAATGAGCAAATGAGGTGCGATTTTGCCTGGCATAGAACATGTGCTCTCTTCTTTGGACACTGTTCCTCAGAGGAGCTAGCCAACAACACGTTTTTAGCCTTCAAACTGAAGCTGGAAATACTGCAAACTAGCTGCACTTTGATGCCAGCTGATTCATGATTTCGACTGGCTGCCTGTCTGTCTCGTCCCGACACGTTCATTACTATGGGACAGCTGGAGATTAAATTTTATCTTTTGACGAACATATCAAGACTGTTTCAAGAACAGCTTTTTTCCATCTACGTAACATTGCAAAAATCAGAAACTTTCTGTCCAAAAATGATGCAGAAAAATGTATCCATGCTTTTGTTACTTCTAGGTTAGATTACTGCAATGCTCTACTTTCCGGCTACCCGGATAAAGCACTAAATAAACTTCAGTTAGTGCTAAATACGGCTGCTAGAATCGTGACTAGAACCAAAAAATGTGATCATATTACTCCAGTGCTAGCCTCCCTACACTGGCTTCCTGTTAAGGCAAGGGCTGATTTAAAGGTTTTACTGCTAACCTACAAAGCATTAAATGGGCTTGCTCCTACCCATCTTTCCGATTTGGTCCTGCCGTACATACCTACACGTACGCTACGGTCACAAGACGCAGGCCTCCTAATTGTCCCTAGAATTTCTAAGCAAACAGCTCGAGGCAGGGCTTTCTGCTATAGAGCTCCATTTTTATGGAATGGTCTGCCTACCCATGTGAGAGACGCAGACTCGGTCTCAACCTTTAATTAAGTCTTTACTGAAGACTCATCTCTTCAGTGGGTCATATGATTGAGTGTAGTCTGGCCCAGGAGTGTGAAGGTGAACGGAAAGGCTCTGGAGCAACGAACCGCCCTTGCTGTCTCTGCCTGGCCGGTTCCCCTCTCTCCACTGGGATTCTCTGCCTCTAACCCTATTACAGGGGCTGAGTCACTGGCTTACTGGTGCTCTTTCATGCCGTCCCTAGGAGGGGTGCGTCACTTGAGTGGGTTGAGTCACTGACGTGATCGTCCTGTCTGGGTTGACGCCCCCCTTGGGTTGTGCCGTGGCGGAGATCTTTGTGGGCTATACTCGGCCTTGTCTCAGGATGGTAAGTTGGTGGTTGAAGTTACCCCTCTAGTGGTGTGGGGGCTGTGCTTTGGCAAAGTGGGTGGAGTTATATCCTGCCTGTTTGGCCCTGTCCGGGGGTATCATCGGATGGGGCCACAGTGTCTCCTGACCCCTCCTGTCTCAGCCTCCAGTATTTATGCTGCAGTAGTTTATGTGTCGGGGGGCTAGGGTCAGTTTGTTATTTCTGGAGTGCTTCTCCTGTCTTATCCGTTGTCCTGTGTGAATTTAAGTATGCTCTCTCTAATTCTCTCTTTCTCTCTTTCTTTCTCTCTCTTGGAGGACCTGAGCCCTAGGACCATGCCTCAGGACTACCTGGCATGATGACTCCTTGCTGTCCCCAGTCCACCTGGCCGTGCTGCTGCTCCAGTTTCAACTGTTCTGCCTGCGGCTATGGAACCCTGACCCGTTCACCGGACGTGCTTCCTGTCCCAGACCTGCTGTTTTCAACTCTCTAGAGACACCCGGAACGGTAGAGATACTCTTAATGATCGGCTATGAAAAGCCAACTGACTTGCTGCATTTACTCCTGACTTGCTCCACCCTCGACAACTACTGTGATTATTATTTGACCATGCTATTCATTTCTGAACATTTGAACATCTTGGCCATGTTCTTTTATAATCTCCACCCGGCACAGCCAGAAGAGGACTGGCCAACCCTCATAGCCTGGTTCCTCTCTAGGTTTCTTCCTAGGTTTTGGCCTTTCTAGGGAGTTTTTCCTAGCCACCGTGCTTCTACACCTGCATTGCTTGCTGTTTGGGGTTTTAGGCTGGGTTTCTGTACAGCACTTTGAGATATCAGCTGATGTAAGAAGGGCTTTATAAATAAATTTGATTTGATTTAATATTAAAACAATGTTGCAAATGTCGGAGAGACAGACAGCAAGGTTTATACAAATCTCTGCTATTGAAAATGAAATGTTAGTCTGAAAGAAATGTGAGCTAATGTCTAGATGCTTTTTATAGTGGAGATCAAGTTTTTTATTACCAGGCTTGACTCAAGAGACAGTGTACTGCGCAGTCAGATGGAACAGAGTAAATAGGCATTTTAACGTCATAGATTTAGCCGGTGGTAACTTGGAATAACGGTGGAATAGACACCGGCTGGAATGCGGTTTTAACCAATCAGCATTCAGGATTAGAACCACCCGTTGTATAACAGACCAATAACAAAGAGTTCCAACTCTCTGCCAATAACAGCTAGTTTTCAGTTTTCCAATTCAGCCCACTCCCAGACAGTCCTAGCTAAATTCTTGCTCGAGAAATAGTTTTCTGCTAAAAAGCCATTTATGCCCATGTTTATGCACTATTAAAGAAATAAAATTATATTTATATAAAACAGCTGAATTGGGCCTTTAAAAGGGCAGTTCATTTAGTATAACAGGCTTTTAAAATGCTATATTTGTGCACAATTTCTACTTAAAATATCAAAGGGCACTCATTTCGTGGAACAACCCAGATACTGTGAAGTGATTTATTTTACTTTATTTCTATCTGCCAGAAGAGTTCATTAAAAATGAGGCACTTTCACTGAAGTTTTCATCTGTAGAGTAGTTATCATATGTAGAGTAATTATCATATGTAGAGTAATTATCATCTGTAGAGTAGCTATCATCTGTAGAGTAGTTATCATATGTAGAATAGTTATCATCTGTAGAGTAGTTATCATCTGTAGAGTAATTATCATCTGTAGAGTAATTATCATATGTAGAATAGTTATCATATGTAGAGTAATTATCATCTGTAGAGTAATTATCATCTGTAGAGTAATTATCATCTGTAGAGTAGTTATCATCTGTAGAGTAATTATCATCTGTAGAGTAATTATCATCTGTAGAGTAATTATCATATGTAGAGTAATTATCATCTGAAGAGTAATTATCATCTGTAGAGTAATTATCATATGTAGAGTAATTATCATCTGGAGAGTAATTATCATATGTAGAGTAATTATCATATGTAGAGTAATTATCATATGTAGAGTAATTATCATATGTAGAGTAATTATCATCTGAAGAGTAGCTATCATCTGTAGAGTAGTTATCATCTGTAGAGTAATTATCATCTGTAGAGTAATTATCATCTGTAGAGTAATTATCATCTGTAGAGTAGTTATCATCTGTAGAACAGTCGGTCTCTGATGAGAAATGGAAAGTTCATTACAGGAGTGTGACTGTGAATCAGACAGCCAATCAAAGCTTCAACTTGTTCTGGTGAAGAACCATCTCTGGGCCAATGAAATAATATTTAGAGGCAACATGGGAAATAGAGTCCAAATGTGCCAAACATAGGCAGGATGCAGGGCTTGATAAATACTTTTTGAAACAAACTTCCATTGTCCTTTCAAGAGTTGCTGGATATCTTTTCATCGTCGGCTCGCTCCACAGTTCATGCACCTTGATTGGAAAGCATTTATTTTTCTCTGCAGGGAGCAGCATTCCATTTTTGATAAAGGTATTTGGTTGCGTAGTGGTCATACGTTTTAGCTATAAAGAAATCAGAGTATGACGCTCTGCAGGCCGTACCGGTAGTTTGGCACTTGGCAGCCATTCCTATTTATGACCTAATCTATGATAATAAGGACACGTAAACCGTGATTGGATTGGGAAAGACACATGGGTAATAGGACTGACCACCCGCTCTCTGATTAGCCTTGTCCTGTCATTGACCTAGAGGGAGAGCAGAGAGGAAGAGCCGAAGCGAGAGGCCCAACTCTCCCCGAAATATCAGTCTAATCCAGCAGGTGGGGTTGTTTCGTTTCTTTCAGCCACCTATCAAGGTGTTTTTGTATGGAAGTCAGTGATTGTCGAATTTGGTCAACAAAAAATGTGAATGGCTTATTTGCTGCGTGAGGTTTATTTTATCTAATCTAAGTTTTGTAATGCTTAAGTTGTTACGAGTGTACTGATATAAGTAGGACACGTGACATCCCGGTAACTCTGGGAAAAAACACTATCGGAGTTGTCTCGAGCTGGATATGCATATTCATGACATGACGCTAGTAGAATAGCATCCCTCTCAATTGAATACAGGCGGTTGACATCAACAACCCTCATTAAATATTTAAAAATGTATTAAAATAATGATGTATCCACCAATCTAAAAGAGAGGAATAGGCAGGAGCTTGACAGCTAAAAGCAGGTTGATTTATTAGCTAGATACTAGATCAAAGAAATTGATTAGTTATTGTGAGGAAACTAAACATTTATTTCCCACCGTGCCGCTTTGTGGACAATGACTCCCATTGTTAGGGTGGAGAGACAGGTATCTTGTCAGTATATCCATATTATTTGGGGAAAGTCATACAGAGAGAGAGATGAGTGAAAGAGAGTGAGCGACAGAGAGAGCGAAGTGAGAAAGAATGAGATAAAGCACCACACACAGTGTATGAGAAGGAGGGGGAGAGAGAGAGAGAGAGAGAGAGAGAGAGAGAGAGAGAGAGAGAGAGAGAGAGAGAGAGAGAGAGAAAGAGAGAGAGAGAGAGAGCGCGCGCAGAGCAGGCTGTGTCATAAGGTACAGAAAGACAATCACTGTCAGAGCAGAAGAGGCATGGGGTATGAAATACCATAACTTGACAATAAAACCAATTAGTCTCTGTAGGCTACTTTCGTCATTTTATTATCAAATGACATGTTGATCATTTCTATTAAACTGGTGAATCTATCTTTTCAGTGACATTAACTGACAGTCCATACACTGAGGAGAAACGAGGACAGAAATTGAAATTCACAACAGAAAGTTTTAGTAGCTTTGAATCAATTACAAATGGAGAATGGATTCAGTCACTGCATGAAGGAAGCGAATGGCTCTACACCCCATTAGAACAATTTAATTGATTTTGGTGATTTCTGGATGGGGCATAGAGGGGCGAGCAGTGGAATTGAAAATCACCTTTGGAAAATGTAATAGCGAATACATCAGGGTCATTAGAAGTTCTTGTTACTTGGACTGTTGAAGTTTGAGAGAGGGTAAGTGTTTGGTCTCTGCTAGCTTTTTGATCTTCAGGTCATATTTTTTAATGTAACCTTTATTTTAACAAGGAAGACATATTGAGATCTAGGTCTTTTTTTCAAATGTGCCCTGTATAATACAACATAAATACACACACATTATACACAAAGTACACTATATATACAAAAGTATTAGTGGATTCGGCTATTTCAGCCACACCCGTTGCTGACAGGTATATACAATTGAGCACACAGCCATGCAATCTCCATAGACAAACATTAGCAGTAGCATGGCCTTAATGAAGAGCTCAGGGACTTTCAACGTGGCACCGTCATAGGATGCCAGCTTTCCAACAAGTCAGTTGGTCAAAGGTCTGTCCTGCTAGAGCTGCTGTCAAATGTAAGTGCTGTTATTGTGAAGTGGAAACGTCTAAGAGCAACAACGGCTCAGCCGCAAAGTGGCAGGACACACAAGCTCACAGAACAGGAACGCCGTGTGCTGAAGTGCGTAGCGCATAAGTATCGTTGGTCCTCGGTTGCAACACTCACTACTGAGATCCAAACGGCCTCTGGAAGCAACGTCAGCACAATAACTGTTTGTCGGGAGCTTCATGAAATGGGTTTCCATGGCCAAGCAGCCACACACAAGTGATGAATCACACTTCACCAACTGGCCGTCCAACGGATGAATCTGGGTTTGGCGGATGCCAGGAGAATGCTACCTGCCCCAATGCATAGTGCCAACTGTAAAGTTTGGTGGAGGAGGAATAATGGTCCGGGGATGTTTTTCACAGTTTGGGCCCCTTAGTACCAGTGAAGGGAAATCTTAACGCTCCAGCATACAATGACATTCTAGACGATTCTGTGCTTCTAACTTTGTGACAACAGTTTGGGGAAAGCCCTTTCCTGTTTCAGCATGACAATGCCCATGTGCATTACCTGCCTTGTGTAGCTCTTGTTTTGATTTATTTTATGTTAATGAGGTCAACTGAAATATCACATTCACATAAGTATTCAGACCCCTTACTCAGCACTTTGTTGGCGCACCTTTGGCAACGATTACAGCCTCGACTATTCTTTGGTATGACACTATAAGCTTAGCACACCTGTATTTGGGGAGTCTCTCCCATTCTTCTCTGCAGATCCTCTCAAGCTCTGTCAGGTTGGATGGGGAGTGTCGCTGCACAGCTATTTTCAGGTCCCTCCAGAGATGTTTGATTGGGTTCAAGTCTGGGCTCTGGCTGGGCCACTCAAGGACATTCAGAGACTTGTCCCGAGGCCATTCCCGCGTTGTCTTGGCTGTGTGCCTAAGGTCTTTGTCCTGTTGGAAGGTGAACCTTCGCACCAGTCTGGGTCCTGACCGCTCTGGAGCAGGTTTCATCAAGGATCTCTTTGTACTTTGCTCCGTTCATCTTTCCCTAATTCCTGACTAATCTCCAAATCCCTGCCGCTGAAAAACATCCCCACAGCATGATGCTGCCACCACCATGCATCACCGTAGGGATGGTGCCAGGTTTCCTTCAGACGTGACACTTGGCATTCAAGCTAAAGAGTTCAAGTTTTGATTCATCAGACCAGAGAATCTTGTTTCTTATTAGGTGCCTTTTGGCAAACTCCAAGAGGGCTGTCATGTGCCTTTTACTGAGGAGTGGCTTCCTCCTGTCCACTCTACCATAAATGTCTGATTGGTGGAGTGCTGCAGAGATGGTTGTCCTTCTGGAAGGTTCTCCCATCTCCACAGAGGAACTCTGGCGCTCTGTCAGAGTGACCATCGGGTTCTCTAGGACGAGGTCTTGGTGGTTCTAAACTTCTTCCATTTAAGAATAATGGAGGCCACTGTGTTCTTTTTTTGGTACCCTTCCCCAGATCCACAATCCTGTTTCGGAACTCTACGGACAATTCCTTCAACCTCGTGGATTGATTTTTGCTCTGACATGCACTGTCAACTGTTGGACCTTATATAGACAGGTGTGTGCCTTTCCAAATCATGTCCAATCAATTGAATTTGCCACAGGTGGACTCCAATCAAGTTGTAGAAACATTTCAAGGATGAATAATTGGAAACCGGATACACCTGTGCTCAATTTCAAGTCTCATAGCAAAGGGTCTGAATACTTATGTAAATAAGGTATTTCTGTTTATTATTTTTAATACAATTCCTAAAATTTCTAAAAACCTGTTTTTGCCTTGTCATTGTAGGGTATTGTGTGTAGATTGATGAGGATTTTTTATTTTATTTAATCCATTTTAGAATAAAGCTGTAACGTAGCAGAATGTGGAAAAAGTTTCCGAAGTCACTGTATAGACAGTACCAGTCAAAGGTTTGGATACACTTACTCATTCAAGGGTCTTTCTTCATTTTTACTATTTTCTACATTGTAGAATAAGAGTGAAGGCATCACCTGGAATGCATTTCAATCAACAGGTGTGCCTTGTTAAAAGTTAATTTGTTGAATTTCTTTCCTTCTTAATGCGTTTGAGCCAATCAGTTGTGCTGTGACAAGGTAGGGGTGGTAGACAGAAGATGACCCTACTTGGTAAAAGACCAAGTTTATATTATGGTAAGAACAGCTCAAATAAGTAAAGAGAAACGACAGTCCATCATGACTTTAATACATGAAGGTCATTCAATACGGAAAATTTCAAGAACTTTTAAAGTTTCTTCAAGTGCAGTCGCAAAAATCATCAAGCGCAATGATGAAACTCGTTCTCATCAGGACTGCCATAGGAATGGAAGACCCCGAGTTACCTCTGCTGCAGATGATAAATTCATTACATTTAACTACGCCTCAGATTGCAGCCCAAATAAATTCTTCACAGAGTTCAACAGACACATCTCAACATCAAATGTTTAGATGAGACTGCGTGAATAAGGCCTTCATGGTCGAATTGCTTCAAAGAAACAACTACTAAAAGACACCAATAATAAGAAGAGACTTGCTTGGGCCAAGAAACATGAGCAATGGGCATTAGAGTTGTGGAATTCTGTCCTTTGTTCTGATGAGTGCAAATTTGAGATTTTTGGTTCCAACCGCCGTGTCTTTGTAAGACGTAGAGCAGGTGAACGGATGATCTCCGCATTTGTGGTTCCCACCGTGAAGCAAGGAGGAGGAGGTATGATGCTGTGGGTGTGCTTTGCTGGTGACACTGTCGGTGATTTATTTAAAATTCAAGGCACACTTAACCAGCATGGCTGCCACAGCATTCTGCTGCGATACGCCATCCCATCTGGTTTGTGCTTAGTGGGACTATCATTTGTTTTTCAACAGGAGAATGACCCAACACACCTCGAGGCTGTATAAGAGCTATTTGACCAAGAATCGAGAACATCCTGTCGGGCTGTATCACCGCCTGGTACGGCAACTGCTCTGCCCACAACCGCAAGGCTCTCCAGAGGGTAGTGCGGTCTGCACAACGCATCACCGGGGGCAAACTACCTGCCCTCCAGGACACCTACAGCACCCGATGTCACAGGAAGGCCAAAAAGATCATCAAGGACAACATCCACCCGAGCCACTGCCTGTTCACCCCGCTATCATCCAGAAGGCGAGGTCAGTACAGGTGCATCAAAGCTGGGACAGAGAGACTGAAAAACAGTTTCTATCTCAAGGCCATCAGACTGTTAAACAGCCATCACTAACACAGAGGCTGCTGCCAACATACTGACTCAAATCTCTGGCCACTTTAATAAATGTAATACATGGATTTAATAAATGTATCACTAGTCACTTTAAATAACGTCATTTTATTAATGTCTATATTTCCTACATTACTTATCTCATATGTATATACTGTATTCTATGCCATCTATTACATTTTGCCTATGCCGCACGGCCATTGCTCATCCATATATTTATTTGTACATATTCTTATTCATCCCTTTTGTGTGTATAAGGTAGTCGTTGTCAATTTGTTAGATTATTTGTTAGATATTACTGCACTGTCGGAACTAGAAGCACAAGCATTTCACTACACTCGCATTAACATCTGCTAACTATGTGTATGTGACCAATACAATTTGATTTGATTTGAGTGATGGAGTGCTGCGTCAGATGACCTGGCTTCCACAATCACCTGACCTCAACCCAATTGAAATGGTTTGGGAGGAGTTGGACCACAGAGTGAAGGAAAATCAGCCAACGTGCTCAACATATGTGGAAACTCCTTCAAGACTGTTGGAAAAGCATTCCAGTTGACTACCTCATAAAGTTGGTTGAGAGAATTTCAAGGGTGAGTAAAGCTGTCATCAAGGTATAGGGTGGTTACTTTGAAGAATCTCAAATATAAAATGTATTTGGATTTGTTAAACACTTTTTTGGTTACTACATGATTCCATATGTGTTATTTCATAGTTTTGATGTCTTCACTATTATTCTACAATGTAGAAAATAGTCCAAATAAAGAAAAAACCCTTGAATGAGTAGGTGTGTCCAAACTTTTGACTGGAAATATATATATAAGTTTGGGTTGAGGTCGAGTGATTGTGGAGGCAAGGTCATCTGATGTAGCGCTCCATCACTCAAATCAAATCACATTATATTGGTCACATACACATATACACATTAAAATACAAAGACACAGTCATGGGAAACACAAATATAACATCACAAATCACCCAGAAAAACAGTTACATTCCTCCACAAATAAGTCTTCAATCAATACTTTAAACTGCCTGAACAACACCAGAACGACACCAGAACGACACCAGAACCTGAAGATTGTATTTAGAATTTTGTTCCAGCAATACGGTGGATTAAAACTAAAAGCAGGTTTAGCTAGCTGGCTGAATACCTTAGGAACCTCAAGAGTTAACCAATTCTGTGAACTGGTTAGGTAACTCAGGTGTCTATACTTCAAAAGCAAAGTTAGATAAGACAGAAGTTTATAAAGTAGGGCTTTGTTAACAAAAAGGGGAGTAATGTAGAGATCTACGGGTCTTTGGCAAAGTCCAGCCAACCTTTTCGATACAGGATGCAGTGACGAGTATCAAAACTGTCCCCTGTAACAAACCGAAGGGCACTATGGTAAATGCTATCCAAAAGTTTAAGAGTAGTAGCAGTTGCACTTTGATAAATAATATCACCATAATCAAAAACAGATAAAAAGGTTGACTGAATCATTTTCAAACCAAACCAGAATAGAGTAAAATCATCTATCAATCTCATCCATCTCTATTTCCGTGCACTGCATAAAGAGGAGCTATATCTGAGAGCCACATTTACAATGCTAAGGACAAGAGACATTTATTAAAAACAATTGCAGAATAATATGAGTTGATATTTTTCATACAACCTGTCACGCCCTGGCCTTAGTATTCTTTGTTTTCTTTATGTTTTTTAGTTAGGTCAGGGTGTGACATGGGGAATGTATGTGTTTTGTAGTGTCTAGGGGTGTTGTATGTGTATGGGGCAGAGTAGAGTAATGTTGTCTAGTTATGTCTATGGCTGCCTAGATTGGTTCTCAATCAGAGACAGCTGTCATTCATTGTCTCTGATTGGGAGCCATATTTAAGGCATCCATAGGCACTAGGCTTTTGTGGGGTGTTGTCTATGTTGAACGTTTGTTGCTTGTCTGTGCACTTACGTTATTTAGCTTCACTTTTGTTTAGTTTGTATTCAGTGTTCGTTTCGTGTTTTTCCTTTCTCTCAATAAAAGAGAAATGTATTTTGCACACGCTGCACCTTGGTCCTCTCTCTCTCACGAAGACGATCGTGACACAACCCTACACTTTCCTCCCAAATGTTGTTTAGTGGTTTAGATTTTAAGAAAAAAAAACAGGCATAATTCAAAGCCACCACAAGAGATCTTTATTCTGAACGAGCCGAGTAGATGGAAGAAGACCTCTGGGGAAGCACAGTATGCAGATAGTTCATGGAAATGGAAGCCAACGGTCATATAACGTTGATTCAAGAACTAATTTACTCCTTAACCTTGCAATTGGGAGAAAGATATTAAAGCGTTTCACATGACAAATGAGCAACAGCACTACCAGTGTTACCATCACTGACTGCAGGACATGAATTGATACCTGGAAGATTCATGGTCGCGACCAGATAGAGGAATAATCCACTTTGTTATTATGCGAGTGCCAGTTAAATGTATGGCTGGACTGGAGGCTGGGCAGTGTATCGTGGAGAATTGATGAGGTGTGAAATGTGAAATTAAGTTGAATGCAAACAGGCTCATATAAAGGAGGTTTAGACTGCCTGAGGTAGGATGATGTTGAGGCCCAGCACTCTACATCGGGGATCATCAACTAGATTCAGCCGGGGGGCGATTTGTTTTCTTAATTTGGTGAATGCAAATTGACCGCAAGACGCCCAAACAGATTTAATATTTGAGTTAAACATAATTTAAAACCTTGCTTACATTTGTATACGATCACTTGTCTCTCTATTATGCGTGAGAATACTGGAAACAGATTTCTAAAATTAAAATCACTTGGAGACAATTTTATGTCTTTTATGTCCAATAATGAAAATAACGTTGTGCTTTCTTTTTAAACAGACTGAGTGTGGTGAGGTGTGGCTTGAAGCAATGAGTGATGCATTTAAAGGGCAGTGGCCATGCTGAGAGCGTTCCCCAACCCACAACCCAACCTCCTCTCTGTTTTTCAACTGATCGTTTAGTACCGTTTCTGTTCAGTTGAACGTCCCAGAACAGAAAAACTTACTGAACCATCCCAGGTCTGTGCAATACGAGGGTCATCAGAAATCACACTTACATTATTAAGGTGCGATGTAAATGTTAAAAAATGTTGAAACTACCTCTAAGAAATTTGAATCGGCTACTAACTAGACTGTTGAACAGGAGCCTCCAGTTGTCTGTAGCTGGTCCTGTTATTTGAGGTGGAAAGTCAAAGTGTTGCTGCAGAGGACAGCTGGTGCTAATTACACCAGTCAAAGTGTTGCTGCAGAGGTCAGCTGGTGCTAATTACACCAGTCAAAGTGTTGCTGCAGAGGTCAGCTGGTGCTAATTACACCAGTCAAAGTGTTGCTGCAGAGGTCAGCTGGTGCTAATTACACCAGTCAAAGTGTTGCTGCAGAGGTCAGCTGGTGCTAATTACACCAGTCAAAGTGTTGCTGCAGAGGTCAGCTGGTGCTAATTACACCAGTCAAAGTGCTGCTGCAGAGGTCAGCTGGGGCTAATTACACCAGTCAAAGTGTTGCTGCAGAGGTCAGCTGGTGCTAATTACACCAGTCAATGTGTTGCTGCAGAGGTCAGCTGGTGCTAATTACACCAGTCAATGTCACGAGAGCAAGAGTAGAACATAAATCAAAGACAAGCGAAGAAGATGTGGCAATGCAGATACTACAGAGAGGTGCGGAGGCTTGATGATTAGTTGACCAGTAAAATCAGGTGTGCTTGTCCGGGGCCACAACAAAAATATGTACTGTTGGAGGTACTTGAAGACCGAAGTTGGGAAACACTGTTGGGGTACTGGAGGAGGGAAACACTGTTGGGGTACTGGAGGAGGGAAACACTGTTGGGGTACTGGAGGAGGGAAACACTGTTGGGGTACTGGAGGAGGGAAACACTGTTGGGGATACTGGAGGACCAGAGTTGGGAAACACTGTTGGGGGTACTGGAGGACCAGAGTTGGGAAACACTGTTGGGGGTACTGGAGGAGGGAAACACTGTTGGGGGTACTGGAGGACCTGAGTTGGGAAACACTGTTGGGGGTACTGGAGGAGGGAAACACTGTTGGGGGTACTGGAGGACCAGAGTTGGGAAACACTGTTGGGGGTACTGGAGGAGGGAAACACTGTTGGGGTACTGGAGGAGGGAAACACTGCACTAGAGAGGGATGCTGAGAAACATCAGAGGTGATGTTGAAGAAGTAGTATGGCAAAGTCTTCCTCAGAATCTGAAAAAATGAATCTCATCAGAGGAAAGTTTTTTTTTATCTCCTTGAGCAGGTTTGGAATGGATTAAAATATATTTCCATCTTTGATAGCTGCTGCTGTATCTTCACAGACCAGAGGACTTTGCACCCCAACCAGCCCAGATTCAGCTGTACATGTGCATCTATTATGTAACACAAAAGTGATTTGCATATCTTCTCTTGCCCTCAACTTTGTAACATGGAGAAACACATAGATATATATTATTCAGAACTGAAATGTTTGCAATCGATAGATGACAGTGCAGAACAAAAGATTAGATATAGTTACAAAGATTGTGGCAAAGCAGTTTTCCATTCATCTACCAACCTACCTACACCTGTGAAGTCATGGTATACACTCTACAGTCTGCAGCCTGACCCAGTGAGGTATAGAGAGGAGCAGTCCAACCTCCTATAGCTTGAAGAAGAAATAAGTCCGTTTTTTTCTACAGAGACAAGAGTTTTACAATGGAACCTTTTTTCATCCGAGAAGGTTCAAGAGTTCTTTAGGGATTCTTTGTTGGGTGAAAACATTCTACCTGTACCCAAGCGTTCTTCTCTAAAGGGACAAGAATAATTTAGGGTGGTAGGTAGAACCTTTTTTTCAAAGAGTGTACTCTTCGAGGTAGCTTCGTAGATGTCCAACACGAGCAGCCTGTCTAACCCCATCAGCATACAGTATGATAAACCATGCAACAATCCATTGGTCAGTGAAAGTATTGTGATGGACACCTTAAACCTCTGACCTTCCTGAGTCATTTGTGTCTGGCTACCCTGTCAAGTGTGTGTGATGAGAATGATAATTTAAGGAAATAACTATGACATAACCATGAGGTAACTGGCCAGTCACATTAGACATAACAGGGGCTTGTGATTACAAAAGTCTATCTCCAACTTGTCAAATAGACAGAGAGCAGGAATTGTTTATAGAGTCAGAGTGCACCAGACATTTTATTTGTTTATTAATGTGGTCTGACTCTGAAATGTTTGGAAGATATATTCTCGTTAGCAACATTGTGTTTATCTTGATACCTTATCTTTGCTTCTGTTTCCTTTAATGTGTCACACATCTCAAAGAAACACTTCACGGACATCTGATAGGTTGTTGCTGGATAAACATTTATAGGTATTTGTGATCCAGAGAGGAATTTGATCAATTGTGCTACTTCTGCAAAAGGAAGACAGAGATGGTTGCCACCAGCTTCCATTCAGTAAAACATGATGTTGTTGGGCACTTTTGGATCTTATTGCCCCTCTGTCTACACCAGTGAACTACATCTCTAGAGCCAAATTGAATTCTATTAGGATTTAATGACCTTTGTCATGTTGTTGTGGAACAGTCGAGAACCTGGGCCGAGATGCCGGGTGTAGTAAATGGAGTGAAGAGTTCCAAGGTTCAATCAGAATCCCCTTTATGCTCTAAGTATATTTACTTACATATAGAGTTCCAAGGTTCAATCAGAATCCCCTTGATGCACTAAGTATATTTACTTACATATAGAGTTCCAAGGTTCAATCAGAATCCCCTTTATGCTCTAAGTATATTTACTTACATATAGAGTTCCAAGGTTCAATCAGAATCCCCTTTATGCTCTAAGTATATTTACTTACATATAGAGTTCCAAGGTTCAATCAGAATCCCCTTTATGCTCTAAGTATATTTACTTACATATAGAGTTCCAAGGTTCAATCAGAATCCCCTTTATGCTCTAAGTATATTTACTTACATATAGAGTTCCAAGGTTCAATCAGAATCCCCTTTATGCTCTAAGTATATTTACTTACATATAGAGTTCCAAGGTTCAATCAGAATCCCCTTTATGCTCTAAGTATATTTACTTACACATAGAGTTTCAAGACTCAATCAGAATCAGAATCCCCTTTATGCACTAAGTATATTTACTTACATATAGAGTTCCAAGGCTCAATCAGAATCACCTTTATGCTCTAAGTATATTTACAGTATATGCAGTTATTATGTGCAGTTCAATGGTGGTTGATGCAGCGGAGAGTGCATTGTCCTTCAGTCTCTATGGGCCAGATGGGCAAGCAACTCTCTTCTTGTTATTGGTGTCCTTTAGTAAAGGTTTCTTTGCAGCAATTTGACCATGAAGGCCTGCTTCACACAGTCTCCTCTGAACAGTTGATGTGTCTGTTACTTGAATTCTGTGAAGCATTTAATTAGGCTGCAATTTCTGAGGCTGGAAACGAATGAACTTATCCTCTGCAGCCGAGGTAACTCTCGGTCTTCCTTTGCTGTCGCGGTCCTCATAAGAGCCAGTTTCATCATAGCGCTTGATGGTTTTTGCAACTGCACTTGAAGAAACTTTCAAAGTTCTTGAAATTTTCCAGATTGAATGATCTTCATGTTTTGAAGTAATGATGGACTGTGGTCCTCTTTGCTTATTCAAGCTGTTCTTGCCATAATACGGACTTGGTATTTTACCAAATAAGGCTATCTTCTGTATAGCACCCCTACCTTGTCACAACACAACTGATGGGGTCAGACTCATTATTGTTGGACACTACTGTACTGTTGGAGCTAGGAGCACAAGCATTTCACTACACCCGCAATATCATCTGCTAAATATGTGTATGTGACCAATGAACGTTGAGTTGATTTGAGCAACACAACTGATTGGCTCAAACGCATTAAAAAGGAAAGAAATTCCACAAATTAACTTTTAACAAGGCACACCTGTTAATTGAAATGCATTCCAGGTGACTACCTCATGAAGCTGGTTGAGAGAATGCCACGAGTGTGCAAAGCTGTCATCAAGGCAAAGGGTGGCTACTTTGAAGAATCTCAAATTGAAAATATGATTCCATGTGTGTTATTATAGAGTTCCAAGATGGCGTAGCAGTCGGACGTGTGTTTTGTCTTGTCACGTCCTGTCTCGTGTAAATATCGTTTTCCTCTTTTTATTGTATATATTTCATCTCACTTTCCATCTACATACTGAATATACTTTCCTGCGACCAGCCTCACCCAATGTGGTACGGATCTGCTATTTTTATACTTAAGAACCGGAACCCCCATCAGCAGCTAGCCAGCTAACTAGCTACTAGCTAGTAGTCAGTTGGCCACTGCTAGCGGTCTTCACTGTTAACTCGAACACCAGCCAGCCTCAGCTCGGGCAATACCTCCCAATCTGCAACATATTATCAAATGTTGCAACCCCTATTACTAGCCTGTTCCTCCTCTCTTTCGTATCATCTGAGATCCTGCCAGCAGCATACCACCCTGCATACCACTGCTGGCTTGCTTCTGAAGCTAAGCAGGGTTGGTCCTGGTCAGTCCCTGGATGGGAGACCAGATGCTGCTGGAAGTGGTGTTGGAGGGCCAGTAGGAGGCACTCTTTCCTCTGGTCTAAAAAATATCCCAGGGCAGTGATTGGGGACACTGCCCTGTGTAGGGTGCCGTCTTTCGGATGGGACGTTAAACGGGTGTCCTGACTCTCTGAGGTCATTAAAGATCCCATGGCACTTATCGTAAGAGTAGGGGTGTTAACCCCGGTGTCCTGGCTAAATTCCCAATCTGGCCCTCAAACCATCATGGTCACCTAATAATCCCCAGTTTACAATTGGCTCATTCATCCCCCTCCTCTCCCATGTAACTATTCCCCAGGTCGTTGCTGCAAATGAGAACGTGTTCTCAGTCAACTTACCTGGTAAAATAACGGTAAAATAAAATAAAAAAATAAAAAAATAAAAAAAATACCCAAAGATTAGAAAGCTGCCGCGGTCATCTCCCTCTTCAAAGGGGGAGACACCCTAGACCCAAACTGTTATAGACCTATATCCATCCTGCCCTGCCTTTCTAAAGTCTTCAAAAGCCAAGTTAAACATATCAACGACCATTTCGAATCCCACCGTACTTTCTCCGCTATGCAATCTGATTTCCGAGCTGGTCATGGGTGCACCTCAGCCATGCTCAAGGTCCTAAACAATGTCATAACCGCCATCGATAAAAGACAGTACTGTGCAGCCGTCTTCATCGGCCTGGCCAAGGCTTTCGACTCTGTCAATCACTGCATTCTTATCGGCAGACTCAATAGCCTTGGTATCTCAAATGACTGCCTCGCCTGGTTCACCAACTACTTCTCAGATAGAGTTCAGTGTGTCGAATCAGAGGGCCTGTTGTCCGGACCTCTGGCAGTCTCTATGGGGGTGCCACAGGGTTCAATTCTCTGGCCGACTCTTCTCCGTATATATCAATGATGTCGCTCTTGCTGCTGGTGATTCTCTGATCCACCTCTACGCAGACGAGACCATTCTGTATACATCTGGCCCTTCTTTTGGACACTGTGTTAACAAACCTCCAAACGAGCTTCAACTCTCCTTCCAGACTCACATTAAGTATCTCCAATCCAAAATGAAATATAGAATCGGCTTCCTATTTCGCAAACAAAGCCTCCTTCACTCATGCTGCCAAACATGCCCTCGTAAAACTGACTATCCTACCGATCCTTGACTTCGGCGATGTCATTTCCAAAATAGCCTCCAACACTCTACTCCGCAAATTAGGTGTAGTCTATCACAGTGCCATCCGTTTTTTCACCAAAGCCCCATATACTACCCACCACTGTGACCTGTATGCTCTCGTTGGCTGGCCCTCGCTACATATTCGTCGCCAAACACACTGGCTCCAGGTCATCTATAAGTCTTTGCTAGGTAAAGCCCCGCCTTATCTCAACTTACTGGTCACCATAGCAACACCCACCTGTAGCACGCGCTCCAGCAGGTATATTTTACTGGTCATCCCCAAAGCCAACACTTCCTTTGGCCGCCCTTCCTTACAGTTCTCTGCTGCCAATGACTGGAACGAATTGCAAAAATCACTGAAGCTGGAGACTTATATCTCCCTCTCTAAATTTAAGCATCAGCTGTCAGAGCAGCTTACCGATCACTGTACCTGTACACAGCCAATCTGTAAATAGCCCACCCAACTACCTCATCCCCATATTGTTATGTATCTTCTTGCTCTTTTGCACCCCAGCATCTCTACTTGTACATCATCATCTGCACATCTATCACTCTAGTATTAATGCTAAATTGTAATTATTTCGCCTCTATGGCCTATTTGTTGCCTTACCTCCCTAATCTTCTACATTTGCACACACTGTACATAGATGTTTCTATTGTGTTATTGACTGTACGTTTATTTATTCCATGTGTAACTCTGTGTTGTTGTTTTTTGTCGCACTGCTTTGCTTTATCTTGGCCAGGTCGCAGTTGTAAATGAGAACTTGTTCTCAACTAGCCTACCTGGTTAAATAAAGGGGGAAAAAATAAAAAAATAAAAAATTTCATAGTTTTGATGTCTTCACTATTATTCTACAATGTAGAAAATAGTAAAAATAAAGAAAAACCCTTGAACGAGCCGGTGTGTCAAAAACTTTTGGCTGTTACTGTATGCATAGAAATATTCTCATAAATCCATCTGTTGTGCTTGATGTCATGTATAAGGCACTCTCTAGGAAGCTTTGTCTTCTTAATGAAATTACCACGACAGGATTTTCACTGCAGCAGACTGATTCTTCGGGGCAGATAATAGCTCCTGTTTTATGGGAACAATGTGGCATTCACTGGCATAATCAATTGTAGCCCAACTCTTTGTATAGATCAGACACACGTCTGTTTTGTTTGGTAGGGAAATGGATTAAACCCCTGTCGCATTCCTTCTTGGAACCAAGTTCTCCTCTTTCCCTGAGCTTTGCCTCTAATTCCGTCTGAGAGCTAAACCAATCAGAAACGTATTGTTGTTGTTCCAACAGGCATATAGAGGACACTAGGCTGTTTTTGCATGTACTATGTTTATAAGTCATTTGTTTAAAGCATTGGGGGCTTTGAACAACAAAATAATGGCTTTGTTCCACCGATTTAAATGTACTGCTTGGAACTTCAAACAGTGAACTTTTAATGTCGGAAGTTGTGGAACCGAAGGGAGGAACTAACAATTATAAGGAGAAACAAAGCTCTGTCTTTCAACTCGGTCTGAAATGTCTCACTGAAGCATCAGTAAGCAATTTTCTTCAGCCCTGCTAAAACGTGTTTGGATTTCCACTTCAAGAAGATGTGATACCTCACTTGAACTTTCACTTTAAGATGGGCGCAACTAGGTAATGGTATAAACAGAAGCTGTCCTGTTAGGGCATAGCTACTGCATGGCACTCACAAGCTTCAGTTCTGCCTTCACTTCTCTGTCGTCTGCTGTAGGCCTAATCTACTGGATGTTCAACCTGTCACTAGTCTGTCACACAATCAATTGATGCCAGTAAATAAGTTGAGATTAAGTTAAGGTTACTTGTTAGTGTTTGACTCCTCTATCTCACTCACAACAAACCTAAAACATAATTACTATTCCTCCTAAAATGCTAACGATCCCGAATAGTCATTGAAGGAGGCCATGGTATCAATCATGTTGAAAAGAGATGCAGGAGAGAGGGAGGAGAGGGAGGAGAGAGGGAGGAGAGAGGGAGGAGAGGGGGAGGAGAGGCAGGAGAGAGGGAGGAGAGGCAGGAGAGAGGGAGGAGAGAGGCAGGAGAGAGGGAGGATAGGCAGGAGAGAGGGAGGAGAGAGGGAGGAGAGAGGCAGGAGAGAGGAGGGAGAGGCAGGAGGGAGGGAGGAGAGGCAGGAGGGAGGGAGGAGAGGCAGGAGAGAGGGAGGAGAGAGGGAGGAGAGGCAGGAGAGAGGGAGGAGAGAGGCAGGAGAGAGGGAGGAGAGAGGGAGGAGAGAGGGAGGAGAGAGGCATGAGAGAGGGAGGAGAGGCAGGAGAGAGGGAGGAGAGGCAGGAGAGAGGGAGGAGAGGCAGGAGAGAGGGAGGAGAGAGACAGGAGAGAGGGAGGAGAGACAGGAGAGAGGGAGGAGAGGCAGGAGAGAGGGAGGAGAGGCAGGAGAGAGGCAGGAGAGAGGGAGGAGAGGCAGGAGAGGCAGGAGAGAGGGAGGAGAGGGAGGAGAGAGGGAGGAGAGAGGGTGAAGAGGCAGGAGAGAGGGAGGAGAGGCAGGAGAGAGGGAGGAGAGAGGGAGGAGAGGCAGGAGAGAGGGAGGAGAGGCAGGAGAGAGGGAGGAGAGAGGCAGGAGAGAGGGAGGAGAGAGGGAGGAGAGATGGAGGAGAGAGGCATGAGAGAGGGAGGAGAGGCAGGAGAGAGGGAGGAGAGGCAGGAGAGAGGGAGGAGAGGCAGGAGAGAGGGAGGAGAGAGACAGGAGAGAGGGAGGAGAGACAGGAGAGAGGGAGGAGAGGCAGGAGAGAGGGAGGAGAGGCAGGAGAGAGGCAGGAGAGAGGGAGGAGAGGCAGGAGAGGCAGGAGAGAGGGAGGAGAGGCAGGAGAGAGGGAGGAGAGAGGGTGGAGAGGCAGGAGAGAGGGAGGAGAGGCAGGAGAGAGGGAGGAGAGAGGGTGGAGAGGCAGGAGAGAGGGAGGAGAGGCAGGAGAAGCCCGGGCAACAGCAGGGTAGCAGTGTGAATTCAATTTAAAGCAGTGCTCCCAGAGGCACCATGGAGACATTTTGATGGCTGGGGCAGCATCTCTTTGAATTGGTAACTCAAGAAGACTGTCAATGAAGGGTACACTTTAAGTTCAGTGAGTCACCCAGTGCTGCTGACTGTGCTTCCGTGGTCATGTTGAATTAAGTATTCTACAAACTGTTACACAACAAAAAAGCTAACCGTCTAGAATAACTAAGAAGGGTTTTTGTACAATGGAGATCAAGCTGAAATATTGCATTGTGCTGGTTCCTGATGTTTTCTGGAGCAATTCTTTTATCTTTCAAACACTTACAGACAGTTCACAGACATGGATATAAGACAATGGGTAATGTTTCGTGGATATTAGAGTACATTTCACAAATTTCCGCCAGGAAATAGTGTCTATAATACTGTAATAAACTCACATAGTTGTTGTCACAAACTCCACACTCCACACAGTTCTCTTTGACTAGTTGGATATCCGTTTCCAACTGAGTAAACCATTTCCGTAGTTACAGTATTCTTATGAATATTCTGTTTTATCAGCTTATAATGTTTGGCAGACCGTTAGTCACTTTAGAACTCTCTGTGTAAAGAATTCTACATGGAACACAAAAGGGTTCTATTTGGAACCAAAAGGGTTGTACCTGGAACCAACAAGAGATATTCAAAGGGTTCTCCTATGGGGACAGCCAAAGAACCCTTTTAGGGTCTAGATACCTACTCAAAGGTTAGAAAAATATTTGATACAAAAAAACATTTCCTTTCACCTTAGTTTGATCAATTAAGTGCCCCCCCAGAGAGAAAATGAGATATAAAAAACAGATTCCTATGTTATTTACTATTTTTGTCTCTCTGAGTAATTATCCCATTATTATTAACATTCCATTCATCTATGTTCAATGAAGCAGGAAAATAAATGAACAAAAGAAAACCCATTTTGTGGACTGCAAACACTTGACTGGCCAAGGCCAAGCCCCCTTATGACCCACATCTTACATAGTAAGAAAGATGGTATGATATTGCATCTGATGTTATTGTGAAGTTATACTTTTGAATCTTCGAAGCGTACTTAAATAAATTAAACAATGTCCTCTAGATGAACCAATCAGGGTCAACGGCACAACAGTACCTTATCTTACAAACAATCTCTAACCTGTATAAAACAAATATATGGATCTAATATCAAAGGTCCACCAGAGGAGGCGGAGACAAAGAACGTTGTTTATGCGTAATGAGATGGTTTTGGGGGTTGAGGATGTGTAGTCAAGTGCCATTAGTTCTCATTAACTGTGACAACACTCCCCATTTAGTTAACGACAGAGTCAGTTCCCCTGAAATGGATACTGTGTCCAGGTTAATAATATTGGACCCACACTAATTACATTGCTGTGAACAAATGGATTGTTTGAATTCCATAACTCTATTACCGTAAACCTCCAGAGAGGCAAAGTCAAGCAAGCTATAATCAACCTACATGAGGGCAATTAAACCTGTGTGACAGCTACCAGACGTGAACTGAAATATTCAGTTAGCCCAACGGCTGTGAAATTCCCTGGGGTTTGGAGAAAGTTTTCAGGCTATTCTATTGTGATGTTTGAGGTCGTATAGTAAATTCGCGTGGCAAGAAATATGACGGATAAAATATTGAAGTGTACAGTGTCTGAAATCTTTATTTAGATTCAAAATGTGTGTACTAATTAAGACGATTACTGTACACATGTAAACTCATGTCTGATTTACATAGTTCTTAACCCAGTCTTTAGACGTAATTGGCTTCATTGTAGACGTATCCCCTCCTGTACTCCCTTGACTTGCTGTCAGAAACTATTTTGATGCGTCTCATTTGTTTTTTGTAATCACACACGGAATGAAAACACGTAACGAACACGACAGTCATGTTTGCTCTTTACGCCTGATTGGCTCCCGTAGATCTTGACTCAGCCTTGTGACGGTGATAAGGAACAATATGACACAGAAAAGCCATGCAGAAACCACACAGATAGCTCGTTATTTTGACAGTGTGTTGCAGTAGTCAGACCCGGGTTCAAATAGTATTTGAAATCCTTCACGTACTCTAGGTCTACTTTAGCCGCTCTGATTGGTCTTGCCTGCCTGAATCGATGCAAACCCCACCCATCTGGCAGGCAGGTTCAAGTAAACACTCAAAGTATTTGACAGATTCCAAATACTATTTGAACGCAGGTCTGTATTCTTAAAGAGTGGAACTGCTGATCTCAGTTGGCATCTTTGACCTCTTTGATCAGCTCTACCACTCTGAGACGCGTGATGGCTATGGGCCCTGTTTGTTGTCTCTTCGCTTGCAGTGGTGGTCCAGCATCATCATCCTGCAGGCAGCTACAGTAGCTACAAATGCATGCTATGGACGGTTTGAATAATTGATAGAGGTAAGGGGCAGCTAGCTGGCAGCTGAGTGAAGGATGTTGACTTTATCAAAACACATACTCCACAATCACTGTACCAGAAACGGACTGGGCATTGGGCAATTCTGGCAAATGCCAGATGAGCTGGTCCATCTTTAGCCCTGTGGGCCAGTATAAATGTGTGTTTTAGCGCAGAATAATCATTATTTGGCTAATAGTGGTGGCTTTAAAGGACAAACATGGGTCAGTGTGTTAAGTGCTTGCTAAGTGGCATGTATTATTATATTATATCATACTATAAAGTATGGTAGACATGGAGACATGGCAATGAGCTAAAGTTACGAGGTGAGTTCAGTTTGAACGGTTGATGTGTTCCATTGAAAACAGGATTAAATGAGAACACAAAGAGTAATTAAAGAGATTTCAGTCTTTTTTGATGTAAATGCATGTACTGTACGTAGGTGGCTTCTTATTACCAGTCAATTAAATGCAAAACAACATAAATAGATGTGTTAAGTGTTTGAAACCTCTGCATGGGTCCTCATTAGGCCTTTAGGGTTTGGACCATATTATGATATTAGCAGAAAAAGTATACCTGTCCACACTTTAAAATCTTCAACCCAGCCGAGTGTGCCAAAGGATTACTAAGGTGTATTTGAAGAGCCCAAACACTGGATATTTCATAATTATACTTGGCTTTAAAGTAACTGTCCAGTGTCTCTAGATTTCTATGACATAGGTCCTATAATTAATTACAAGATGAGTGAAATAGTTTCCCTTCCAAAATTATTTTTGTTAAGTGTGTTAAAAAGCAGCTTTTCTGTGTTGGAATGATGTGGGTGTATCTTAACAACAGAATGGTGTGGACATATACTGGTCATAAAAAATATTCATGAGAGGAGACCGCTGATTGGCCAGCTCATCGTCCTCAGGAGGATGCCATCATCCTCTATGAGGAAATAACAAGCATTTTTGAGATACAAGTTTAAGGTGGGTTTTTTGTAGTGTTTTCTCTAATTTATGCTTTGGCTACAAATTCAAGCATAGGATGAGTCAACAACATTATTTGGATAGAGTTAACAGAAGATTAACTTTTTAAAAGTGTGATTTTTCTACAAAGATGCAGTAAGTCATTGTTGGCCTTGGGGCCAAAGTAATAAAACCGTTTTGATTGGCTTCCTGAAAGCGCCTTACAAGGCTAAGTATTGAGAGAAGCAATCTCTCTATTGTGCATTACTTGTTTGTTCTGTTTTCTCTTGGGGTGGAGCTCATAACTATACAGGTGGTGGTGAAGGTATTTACATGTATCCTGGCAACTTCATGAATAAACATGGGAGTCGCCTGTTGTTAAATATTTTTAGGCTTGCAAATAACTGAAAAAAAAAAACATTTAAACACTGGCACCAAAACAAATTGGCAACTTATTCCATGGTTAATTAGCATGCAGGTCATACAAACCCGCTTCTCCAGACGGATTTAGTTGAAGTTTAATTTAAAAAAAGAGAGGGTTGAATAAGTTGTCTATGTTCATTTCCATTAAGGTCAACAAAGTAATCTGCTGAAGCTGCTTATGCCAAGGTTGTTCTGTGCTCTATCCTATTCACAGTTCAGGTTTTCTATACCGGTGGTTGGATTTTTCATTTGAACACATTCAATGTACATTAGCTAACACTTCTCCTAAATGATCCTGTAGATCTAAAACAGAAAATTATCAATGTACTTTTTTATGTGAAATTTTAAATTGTACTAAATTAAACCAGAAATGGAATTGTAGTACAACATGGTGTGACTCACCACAATTAGGAGTGTCGAGATTCAAGAGTTCAAAGAAGAATCAATTAGGAGTGTCGAGAGTCAGGAGTTCAAAGAAGAATCAATTAGGAGTGTCGAGAGTCAGGAGATCAAA
Organism: Salvelinus fontinalis; assembly: GCF_029448725.1. NCBI lineage: Eukaryota > Metazoa > Chordata > Actinopteri > Salmoniformes > Salmonidae > Salvelinus > Salvelinus fontinalis. The sequence continues at coordinate 6,439,594 of NC_074679.1, forward strand.
GAAGAATCAATTAGGATTGTCGAGAGTCAGGAGTTCAAAGAAGAATCAATTAGGAGTGTCGAGAGTCAGGAGTTCAAAGAAGAATCAATTAGGAGTGTCGAGAGTCAGGAGTTCAAAGAAGAATCAATTAGGAGTGTCGAGATTCAGGAGTTCAAAGAAGAATCAATACTGATGAATCTGTATGAATGCGCGGGGGGGGGGGTCTCGTTTACACACAATAACAGCTGCACTGATTGGACGTCACTGTCACCATGTGTATATTATCGTCCGGTCGTTTTGCAACTCAGCAGGATGTTTCTGTTTTCTCACACACCACAGGTTACACACAGTGTTATTGCCTGCCTCTGGTACACTGGTGTGGGTGGACTTGATGCCAAATGTTAGCAGTTATAAATGTTTATTGGTCTTCGCCGCCGATCGCATTGAAGACTCCTTGCCAAGAGAGACAGAGAGAGAGAGACTCACAGAGATTGCCTGCTCCGAGATGGAATATTGGATTTTCCAAATGTCAATGGAGGGGCCTGATCATTAAACTGAATATATTTTCTCTCCTTGAAGCAATTTTGGGTCGTGCTGGCTTCCCACTCACTTTGCCAGCAGCTTTTTTTTCTGCAATTTTTCCCAGAGCATCGTCTTTTGCTTTAAATAACATAGAGGGTTGTAAATAAGATGGGTTGGCATTAGTACAAATGGATTTTCAGTAGAAAATGGGCCAATAATTGCCCCCACCTGATCGAGATGGTGTTTGTTGATGTGTGTTTGTTCATTATGAATAAATGCTGGGGATACTTGGAGTTATGGATCAATAAAGTTTTTCATTTTTTTAAAAACACTTTTGACATCTGCACACATATCTATAAAAATGTGCGAAGGTGACACCACTTTTATGGCTCTCATAGCACTGATAAAGAAGCTCTAAAGTGAACTAAGATGTGTCTCAGACAGGTGACAGATGTTCCTTCAATTAAAGATGGGGGATGTCATTGAGTGTAGGTGTCATCCCAGAAGTGATTTAAGTAGAGAAGTCAATGTAATCATTACAAAGTCATTGCTTGCCTAAGAGAGCCGCTTATCTATCAAATAAAAGTCATACAGTTACAACGTGGGTTTAGTCAATTAACGATGTATTTTCCTGTTCAACGCTCACTGTTATGTACTTCAAAATCACGTCTGTAATATCACATAATAAATACCAGTATACCATTTATCTCAATCAAATGGATCAAAATTCCTGAACTCATTTTTAAAACTATGAATATTTTTATGGATGCATTTTTTTTTCTTTTACCAGTGCTCGTGCCCTCGTTAATGACACATGTTGTTCCCTAAAATACTATTTAATTCAAATCCAAAGCGAGCTCTCAGGGGAAATCAGGTAATATCAGAGCCATCCTGATACCAACTCATGTTTGACAGAGCCAATGGGCAAACTAGGGAAAGGTTAGTTTGATACAAGTGGATTTTTGCCAGGTACAAACAATGTGGAAACTTCCCTCGCAGCTATTTCCAAATGTTAGAAACTAAATATTGTTTCTACAGTCAGGAAATACTGAAGCACACTGAAAACAGGCACGGTTTGGGCAAAACACTATTTTATTTACTGTGGAATAGCATTTCACTAACAGTTCTATCAAACATTTTTATGCAAGTGAAGTACATGTCGGATAAAAAATGTAATGACAGGCCTGATGGAAACAGCAAATTTGTGTGTAAACTTTCCAAATGTGGACAAAAAACAAAATACAGTAGACAAGGTGGGATCACTTTGTGTTGGTAAAATTCATTATGCGAGAAATGGCGCCTTTATGTGCAAATATTGATAGAAAACCATATCTGCGGGAAGTAGGGGTGCTGAGGGTGCTGCAGGACCACCTCATGTATATATGTATATTTGTTTGAGAGAGACTTTTTCACAACAGTAGTAGACTGGGCCTTTACTAGTCCTGTGTTGGCGGACCGATACAGACATCTATAGCGCAGGCGCAATAAAAATCACCATCTCCACTTCGGAAAAAAGGTAGTTGTATAATAGTGGCTGGTCGCTGCCGTTTAAAATGAGGGAGTATGATAATATATTTGTTATGATCTTGGCCTCATTTCTATTACAGCATATTGGATGACTGTCATTCATATTCCATACAACGAGCTCAATGTAACATCGATAGGTTTAGCCTACTACATGATACTTGAATTTTCCCTATATCGAGCATGAGGTTGCCACAACCTAGCCTATGAATTAGAGTTTACAACATAGGTCGAGAGAAATCTGAGTAATCAAGGTGACAGAAATTGACACATTCGAAACAAGAGTTTCTATTGGACAGTATGTACAGGTACAGTATGTTTATCTCATTTCGTTCAGTTTTATTCCATTTAAGAAACGTTTTTCAACAGAATCGGCGGAATATATACATCCCTGATCACACGCAAACACAGTTCACTTTCATAGCAGCCACATACAAACAGGATGATTCCTTTGATCGCTGGATAATTCCTTCTCGCATCTACGTGCTCTCCTCCTCTCACCAGCTGTATGTGACCAGGCAAAAAAAAACTTTCCAAGCCAAACCCTCATATCATAACCGCTAACCTCTACACACAGCCTACATCGTTGTCACCATATTACCTAACATCAAGTCAACATAGCTACTAGTACTAACGCTTTAGTAAACCCACTACAATCATGCAGTACAGTCAGCAAGCAGTTTAGAAGTTCCACTGGCGAGCCACGGTGGTAATAACTTAATAAAACCAAACACTTACCTTGACTTGGAAGAGTTCCAGTGTTGGATAGCCATAGCCAGCTAGGTAACATAGCATCCCTCTTTGTTTGAGATGGGCGTTTGAGTAGGCAAACTAGCTAGCTGCATTCACTAGCTAAGTAAGTGAAAGTGAACATTTTTGAAGATATCTATGTTTTCTAGCTGGAAACTAGCTGTCCTCCGGCTACCCCATCCCATGGTGCTACCCTACAGAGTGCTGTTGAGAATACTGTAGAACTTCATTGCAAAACAGTGTGTTTTATTCGGTGATGTGAAAATAATAACAAATAAAAATCGCAGCACCCCCACCCCCAAACTACTTTCCGATCATATCGAAGTAAATTTGGGAGTCACACGATGACTTGTTGTAGTCTTCCCACTACAACTCTGGAAAGCATGCAGTTTACTAGGCTACAGATGCAATAAATTATGATGAACTTCACAGGATTGTGAAAGTGCATGGTGATGAGCAGGGCCGGCCCTGCCATTAGGCAAGATTATGCCGCCGCCTGTGGCGGCACTTGAATTTGAGGCGGCATTTTGACAATTGGCTGCCGCTCTTCGGCGCCCCTGATCCGCTCCTACACCGCCCGCAGCACCCCAGCCACCAGCTCATAGCGTTGCTGCAGTTCCCCACCCCATTCCCCCTTCTTCCGAAGTTCACTCCCACTATCCTTGGTAGCTAAGGTGATGTGTGTGTTTATATGGGATTATCCAATTATGAAACATTAATACAATACAATACAAATGAATCTGCCAAATAAATTATTGCATTATTGTTTTTAGTTTGTGTGTGAGGAAGACAATACGTGATTAAGGCAGTAGCCTAACCTAGCCTGTTAACGTTAGCTAGCTACTACTAGTGCATATCATTTTAGCTAAAAGTAATCTATAGAGATTTGAAAAAATTTCTTACTATGTCTAAGATACAAAACTATCAGGAAGATTATATTTTAAAACAACAATAAGAAAAGAGGCCTAATTTCTAAAACAAAGAAATTCACTGGTGAAATGTATCAGTGTGCAGCAATGTCCATCACCCGGTGTGACAAGCCCACAAGGACAGGCCATTTATTAATCGAGAACGACGAGCCCCTGTTCGCTGATTCTAGCAGCAAAGAGGGCAAACCGGAGGAGTCCGAGCCATGCACTTCCACCGATGATGACATTTCTCTGGTTGGACAAGAACAGGTCGTCGAACCAGGCCTAGCCACACCTCCAAACAATGCCGGCGAAGACCCTACTATCTTGGACAGAGACTCCGATTCGTCGCACCCCGTCCAGGATGACAGTGGTGGTGCTGCTGCTAAATCCGACTCCCAGACAAAAACATAAAAGATACCGGTGAGTGGCCAAAATATATGAATGGATCTTAACGGCATATGCTAGTGTAACAGTACTCTTCTTGCGTTGTGTACAATCAATCCTCGACACGAATTCCAACATGTAGCACCCGTCATGGAGATTTATTCTTTAACAATGTACCTGGTAGGAACAGCACAAAATTGCACGTCATGCAATGCACGGCTCACCATCCAACTCTGCACTCACGCACGCTGGTTTGGTGCTTGTTCACTGGGCCATGTAGTTACCATAATAATACAATTACAATATACAATATAATATCTTTAACAATGTACCTGGTAGGAACAGCACAAAATTGCACGTCATGCAATGCACGGCTCACCATCCAACTCTGCACTCACGCACTGTACAAAATATATGAACCCCCCCCACCAGACACAGTAAGTTGCTAGCTAGTACTGGCGGGAATTCTTTACAACCAAAATGCACAACCAATATTCTCCAAAAAACATTGCATCTTATGTGTGATGTTCGAATAACATTTACAAACAAATGTATATAAATTGTACACTTAAATCATCACTTGGGAGTAAAAAAATCACTTATGATGCACAGTGCTTTGCAACCAACAACTTACCGCTGGTTTGGTGCTTGTTCACTGGGACATTCTAATGAAACATCCTCCCTCGTAAGCAAGCTACGCAAACCAGCCAATAAGATGCCATGTTGAGTAGGTGACGGCAAGACAAAACTAAAACCAAAAACCCATTGGCTTAACAATAAAGTGGCAAGGGGAATCACCAATAAAACCCTGTTACACTCCCCCCTACTGAATTCCACTTGCAAAGAAAAATAATAAAAAAATACAAAACGGCACTGTGCAAACATACCAGATACAGAGACACTCAACATATGTACAGAATAACTCAGAGGAAAAAAAAAAAATTGATATATTTTTATACTACCTAATAGAGAAACTAAAAGGTAAAGCTGTGTATATCAAGGATGCAGACCCTGCTTTAAATCAGTCACTAAATATTCCAGTCATTAGACTATTCTCCTTGAGAATTAGAGTGAAAAGCGGTTGATCAATCCCCTTAGCCCTCATAGGTAAACATGCCTGTTACATGTTAAGTACACTCAGTGACTTTAAAACATCCAAGTAATAAAATAAACTACCTTAAGAGAGTTGATCATATCCGTCACATTACCATCTTGCAACCTCTAATCATGGTCACAATGATGTAAAAGCAAAACAAATAAAAGATGCCAATACCATTGACCCTCTATTCACATATTAAACCTTCAAGAGCTAACTGTCTGCTGATTCATAATCTCAATCAGTCTTGACACTGGTTTAAATAGTCTTCCTGCCCTTGACCTAATACGACCCTGACTACCTTCAACTGCATAAGGGGTAACAGTGTTGTGTACTGTTGCAATAGTGGGACTGTCAACACAGTCCGTCTGTAACTGATCAGGTAAGGAATGGTCCGAGTTTGGTAGGTCAGTACGGATATCGTAAATAGACTGGTCAATTAGCTCACTCACTACACTGTTACGGTCTCGGTCAGATTCTTGAAGACTCTCTGACCGAGGCAGAACTTCCAGCTGCAGTATATCTTCCACAGAATCCAAAGGTGGAATATCCTGAGCATCCAAGGATCGCACATCACCCTCCAGGCTTGTGTCACCTGTTCCTTCAGAAGGCAATTCTGACACCCACACTCTCGTTCTGTACTCAGCATCATCATCCACTGCAGTGTCCATGGCAGCTGAGACCATAAGGCTGTCATTCATGCCCTCAGACTCTGTTAAACCAGACATGTCTGTTCCCTCATCAACGGCAGCATGGGGAAGAGGAAGGAAGTTGACTGGCATTATCAGGTTGCGATGTACCGTCTTCTCCCGTCCAGTGGAGCTGTTCTGAATCTTAAAAGTGTGGCTGTCAGCATTCAACCCAGTGACAAGGTAGACAGTATCCTCCCAACGGTCAGCGAGCTTCCGCTTTCCCCGCTCCACCTTGTTAGCCAGCAACACTCGATCACCAATCTCCACTGGTGCTCCTCTGACTCTTCTGTCATAAAGGTCAGCATGCCTCTTCAACTGCTTCGCTGCAGATGCCTGTGCTGTATTCATGGCTTCTTTCAGATCTCTCCTCAAAGACTGAACAAACTGGTCATAGTCCACAACTTCTGGGTTCTCTATGACAGAGCCAAAGACTATGTCAACAGGCAGTCTTGGCGTCCTCCCAAACATTAGCAGGAAAGGGGCAAAGCCTGTGGTCTCGTGGATTGTACAATTGTACGCAAACGTGAGGGACTTCAGCGCCTGAGGCCATCTGTGCTTTGCTCTCGTTGGCAGGGCCCGGATCATGTTTCCCAACGTCCTATTCATCCTTTCGCAGGACCCGTTCCCCATCGGATGGTACGGCGTGGTGTGAGACTTCTGAACACCTGCAACACTCAACAGTTCGGCTATTAAAGCGCTCTCGAAGTTGGCTCCCTGGTCTGAATGTATACGGCGAGGCATCCCGTAGACACAGAAATAGTTGTTCCACAACTGATGAGCTACTGACTTAGCAGACTGGTTCGGACACAAGAAGGCATGAGCCAATTTGGTAAAGTGGTCAGTAACAACGAGCACATCCAAGGACTTGTTTGAAGAATCTTCTGCAGACCAGAAGTCTATGCACACTAGTTCAAGAGGCTCAGTTGTTATTATGCTCTCAAGAGGAGCTCTCGCTTCCGGTTCAGGAGTCTTGCTCACGACGCATCTCCTGCAGCACTTCACATATGCTTTTACCTCCCTCTCCAGGCCATGCCAGAAGAACCTCTGTCTTGTCAGGTAGACTGTTCTCTGTTGGCCCTGGTGACCAGCTTCATCATGGACACCCTTCAACACCATTGCTTTCATGGAGGCTGGAACCACATACAGATACGTTTTCCTCTTTGTAACCACATTCCTTGAAACACGATACAGTACACCCATCTTCATGGTCAACTTGTCCCAACTTCTGAGAAGACACAAAACCTCAACAGTCTCATGGGAACGCTCTCTCCGGGATGGTCTTCTCCCCCTCTCCACAAAGAAGATCACTCTGCTGATCACGTTGTCATCACGCTGCTTACTCATCAGTCGGTCGTGTGGCAGAACATCGACATCGGTCTGCTCTGATGGCATAACAGCCTGTGGAAGCTGTGGCAACAGCAGTGCATGTGAGCCCACTTCATCCCCCCAGCACCTGTGTGAATGAAGAACAGCTGCAACTTCATGTCTTGATAAAGCACCAGATGGGTCAACAGTAGCCTGACAGCTAATGACCACTTCGTTGGAGTCAGAGGCTTTGTCAAAGGGGTGGCTGGACCAGCGAAACACATCTTGCACTCTGTCTGTGCGCACAGCGTCGGCTTCAGCTAGTAAGGTCTCGTACGGGACCCTTGTCAGGCGATGGAGTGCACTGGGTCGTACGAAGGGCTCTCTGCTCAAAGCATCTGCAACAACATTTATTTTTCCAGGGATGTACTTGATGTCAAACTCGTACGGTGCCAGCTTGGCGACCCATCTCTGTTCACAAGCATCAAGCTTTGCTTTGGTCAGAATGTATGTCAAGGGATTATTATCTGTCCATACCGTGAACTGCTGTCCCCGTAGCCAGTGCTGGAACTTGTCACAGATAGCCCATTTCATGGCAAAGAACTCGAGCCTGTGTGCAGGATACCTCGACTGCGCATAACTGAGGGACTTGCTCGCGAAGGCTATAGGTCTCGCTGTAGCTCCCTGTTCCTGCACCTGGGACAGCACAGCACCTAAGCCATTGCTGGACGCATCCACCGAGAGTAGAAAGGGTTTTTCGAAGTTGGGGTGGGCCAACAAAACCTGGTCCAGTAAGGCTTGCTTTAGCTGGAATAAGGCCTGTCTGCATTCTGTTGTCCAGTCGGCAGCCGTCAACTTCCTGACAGGTGAGCGTCGCTTCTTTTTCCAGCGTGGAGCCTTGTGTCCAGTAGTCAATCCAAAGAGAGGCTTTGCAATGGTCGAGCAACCTTCAATGAACTGTTGATAATACACCACCATCCCAAGGAATGACCTCAATTTCTTCTGAGATGGAATGTCAGTGCCATCTTCCATTAGATCAGCTTCTGTTACTCCTGTAATGGCCCTCACCTTCTCAGGGTCTGTAGCTACACCATCCGCACTAATGATATGCCCCAGAAACTTCACAGACCTCTGCAGAAAGTTACACTTTTTTGGCGCCAACTTCAGGTTGTGAGCCTTGAGACGCTCAAAAACCATTTCCAGGCGCTGTAAAGCCAGATCTTCAGTGGGCGCATAGACCAAGACATCGTCAAGGTAACACAGCAGGCTAAGAAAGTTCTGATCTCCAAAGATGTTTAGCATCATCCTCATAAAGGTTGCAGGACTATTACATAACCCCTGTGGCATACGATTGTATTCGTACAATCCAAATGGCGACGTAAAAGCTGTGAATCTCCGGTCATCCTCATGCACTTCCACATTGTAGTAGCCAGAGGTAAGGTCCATTGTCGAGAAAAAGGCATTTCCACCTAAAGCAGCCAGTGCGTCAGCCTGGTGAGGGAGTGGGTGGGCGTCTTTGATGGTGCGAGCATTGAGCAAACGAAAATCAGTACAGAGTCTCAGGTCTCCAGACTTCTTCCATACAAGGACAAGGGGAGAGGCGAACTCACTACTAGACTTCCTTATGATTTCACGTTCTTCCATCTCATTCAATGCTTGTTTGAGTTTCTCATAATGATTTGGTGAAAGGCGTCGGTAGGGCATCCGAAAGGGTTTCTCATCACTCAGTTGAATGCGGTGAAGACATCCGGAAGCTTTTCCACAATCCAACTTGTGCCTGGAAAAAATAGACTGGTACTCAGCTATGAGCTGGATGAGTTTCTTCTTACCAGCAGGAGACGCTTGACAGGAGTTGACATCAATATCAGTCAAACCTAAGTCACGTAAGACCTCAGGCTCGCTTGAACTGTCAGGTCCGTCAGTATCGTGAAGTTGGCTGGAACCGTCATCAGTCAGTGTCAAGTCATCTTGGCAGTCAGTGAGTATATCAGCCGTTCTCTGCACTTGCTGCTGCAAAGCTGCTGATGAATCATCATTCACACACGAACAGTCAAAGTCCTCTAGAGCCATGCAAGGAAAGACATCGGCTAGAGTGGCGTTTCGTCTCAAAGTCACTGTCTTCTGAGAAGGGTTTATCACTCTAACAGGGAGCCACCCATCCCCCCGCAATAGAGCTACTGTCCTCCCTACCAGTATTGACCTTGGTGTTGACCTTGAACTGCTGGGCTCAATGAGAACAGCACTGCCCGCTGATAGATTCTGAGTGTTTCGTAGTCTGCCCCAGACTAAGTGCTCCTGCATAGGCTCTAGAGTCACCGCCCCTTTTAGTCTCACAGTTCCAACTTTGTCAGGTACTTCACTGTCTCTCCATCTCTCCACATTAGCCATCATATTGATTAGCTTGCTCTCCTCACCCCCGTCACACACAGGAGTATAAACCCTCTTCCAGAGATCTCCATCCGTCTTCAGGTGGCGAATCAAGTGCTTTAGGAGATTGCTGCCCAAGATGAGGTCATCACTCTGGCCTTCAACCACCAGTGTAGGCACGGCAACTCTACATCCGTACACCTCCATCTCCAGCTCACATACTCCCAAAGGCCTCGTCTTCAACCCACCACAACCAACCAAGACTACCTCTGTAGGACTCAATGATGGACTTTTCAACACTCCTGCACGCAACAGTTCAGGTAAGACCCTAGAGCTCAAGGTACAAGCCATGGATCCACTGTCAAGCATAGCTCTCACTTCTACTTCTCCTCCTATTAACACCTTGGCATAAAATAAATCATCATGTGCAGAAAGCCTCTGTGTGTTCTGCATTATGATACTCTTCTCAGTCTCCATTTCGTCACAAACACTTTTATATACAGACTCCAAATCAACAGCTCTCACCGATGGGGACTCTACAAAAGGCCCAACACTCTCCCCTTCTACATGCAGGCCTACTAGTTTTCCCGGAAGCTGAGCAGTGGTTACTGTAGGGACTCCACCAGCTGTGCTCAGAGCTGCGGCCTTGGGGCACTGAGAGCGTGCGTGGCCAGCTACATGACAAAGAAAGCAGAGGTGATTGGCCCTGCAGTGAAAGTAAGTATCATGTCCAGCATCCCCGCACACGTTACATGGCCCATTAGACTTCACTTTGCTCCTATTCCCTTTCTGGAACCTATGGTCAGACTGTTGTGGTCTCTGCTCCAGCACACGCTCCAGCATTGCAAGGATACGTTCCATCGGCTCAGCTGAGCCCTGAATAGTCTGGGCTGGGTAAGGCAACGTATTGGGTACTTCCATGATGGGCCTCACAGCAGGCATGGTGATCGGCATGACAGCACCAACTTCCTGCTTCATTGTTGTGATGGCTGGGATCACCTTAGATAAGTGAGAGTACCTCTGCTCCCTCCTGTATTCATCCAGCCTCTCATGAACATCTGCAGCAGTCCACTGCTGTAATGGCTTGCACTTAAAGATAAGGGACAGTTCAGCGTTAGGGCAATGTCTGATGAACATGACTGTGAGCTCACGAGATGGGTCTTCAACCCTTTTTTTCTGTCTCTTTAGACAATCTTCAGCAACCTCCATAGCCCTGTTCAGTCTGAGCCAATATTCAAATGGTTGTTCATCAGTCAGAGGTAATGTGGCATAAAAGTCAGCGAGGGGCATGCTTGAAAAAGCAGTGTCACTAAAATGTTGTTTCAGTATGTCAAAGATGGGACTCGGGCCTTTAGATAAATCAACGGAGGGATTGCTGCGTATGCCCACTTTAACAACATCACGGGCCCTTCCCATAAGCCTACCCATAACCTCAACAGCTTGGTCCATCACAGATACGCCCCTCTTACGCATGTAAACCATGACCATATCCTCCCACTCATGCACTGTGCACTTTTCAGAGCCATCCCCCCGAAAGTACACTGGTTCCCTGATATCAGACTTCAATACCAGGTTCAGGCCTGACACATCCAAACCCCTAGAGCTGCATGCATTCCCCATAACATTGTCCCCAACATGTCCAACAATTGCCTTTGACTCCAAACAGGAGGCAATGTTCTCCCCAATGGAATGACCAATCTGCTGTACTATGTCTGCTATGAAATCCATGGAGACCTCCCCACTCCCTGTATTTGGCAAAACTCTGTCATACACATCCTTGGGCGTTTCCATGGGTACACTATCATCAAAACTCCCAAAACCCTCCAGTTTAGGCATAGGTGTAGAAGCAACTGGAATTTTGCCTGAACCCCTACCAACAGATGGTGACAGATTAAATGACAGGAAACCCCTACCTCTCCCAACACCTTCCATTTTAACAATGGGAAATCAACACACTAATAAAAATGTAACTAGCAAAAAAAATGCATATATATATTTCTTTCTTTAACCTCACGTCAAAATCTAACCTATATCTAGTACACAGGTAAAACTCACCCTACTCATATCAGATATACATTAGAATTTCAAATAAACAAGTAACACAAAAGTTATATCGTTTATCTGTGAAGTGTCTCAGCCAGAGAAATCATCAATTTCGATAATAAAACGTTGATGGCGCCCTCTTGTGGCGAAATGCGATATCGCACTATACTGCACCAGCAACGTCTTATCTGGTTCTTCAACGGCAACCACGGCGAAGTTCTGAGATGGAAATCCAGCGAAGGATGATCCGGGTCACGGCACCACTGTAACAGTACTCTTCTTGCGTTGTGTACAATCAATCCTCGACACGAATTCCAACATGTAGCACCCGTCATGGAGATTTATTCTTTAACAATGTACCTGGTAGGAACAGCACAAAATTGCACGTCATGCAATGCACGGCTCACCATCCAACTCTGCACTCACGCACGCTGGTTTGGTGCTTGTTCACTGGGCCATGTAGTTACCATAATAATACAATTACAATATACAATATAATATCTTTAACAATGTACCTGGTAGGAACAGCACAAAATTGCACGTCATGCAATGCACGGCTCACCATCCAACTCTGCACTCACGCACTGTACAAAATATATGAACCCCCCCCACCAGACACAGTAAGTTGCTAGCTAGTACTGGCGGGAATTCTTTACAACCAAAATGCACAACCAATATTCTCCAAAAAACATTGCATCTTATGTGTGATGTTCGAATAACATTTACAAACAAATGTATATAAATTGTACACTTAAATCATCACTTGGGAGTAAAAAAATCACTTATGATGCACAGTGCTTTGCAACCAACAACTTACCGCTGGTTTGGTGCTTGTTCACTGGGACATTCTAATGAAACATCCTCCCTCGTAAGCAAGCTACGCAAACCAGCCAATAAGATGCCATGTTGAGTAGGTGACGGCAAGACAAAACTAAAACCAAAAACCCATTGGCTTAACAATAAAGTGGCAAGGGGAATCACCAATAAAACCCTGTTACACTAGTGCAGGCTGGGCCACATCAGGATAAGGAGGGGAATTTCCCAAGAGATGAGGGGCAACTAAAATTTTCGGTGGCCCACTACAATAGGAGGATGGCGAACCGGGAGAGACCAAGGCAACGATGCAGCCTTCTGTTTTTGCTGCAAACTTTTTTCACACGAGTGCAAATTTGCGCTGGCCAGGGATGGAACCAGGGACAGGAAGAATCAGTGCCACCTCCTCAGCTCGCATGAGAAGTCACATGACCACCCAGATAGTTTCCAGAGGTGGAAGGAGCTGGAGATCAGGCTGGTGTCCAAGCAAACTCACATGATTTGATTTCAGGAGGGATATTATTAAAAAGAAACTAGTTTTCCTACTATAGGTAGTAGGTTGCATAGTGATAGCAACAATGTAACTCCGATGCAGGGGTTAAATTAAAATTCCCTTCTACCTTGTAAGGGACCTCCTATATGTACACGCGTCCACCAAAAATGTTTACGGGCATAAACACAGAATTACATAGATATTAAAGTTTATTTCTTCATTTAAAAAAAACAAGTAGTAAGCATACCTGTTTGACATACACAATTATCCTATCCATAGATGTCGGTATAGCCAAATACTCCAATACTGTCGCATGCACTGATATAATACCTCAGTGTCTGGGAAGGGCTTGGTGTGTTTGACTAAAACCAGGGCTCGAATTGAGAGAGGGTGTCACATACCATTTGTTAAAAAAAATGGCAAAAAGGATATCTATTGTTTGCTTTATATTTTGAAATAAATACATTAAACGTATCCAGATTATATCAAGCGTTATATCACAATGCTTAACTCGGTGATGGGTTATGGTAGAAACAAGCTCTGAAATGCCCCGGAAAGACGTGACTGCGATGCATATGAGGATATATTGATTCCTCTCTATGACAATCGGAAAGCTAAACTGCAGCCTATGTTATTGGAGGAGATAGTTTTTTAAAATTTGCTATTTAGTCCCTATTCATTGAGCTTTGCTCCTTCTGAAAAGAGAAGATGTTTGTTTAAACCCAGTCAGCTTTTAGGGAAGCACTTCTGTTGTTGGGGTTTACAACGGACGAGTAGCCAGCAGTTGAAGTTTACAGTTTTCTGCCTCAAGTAGAGCCTCTGTCTGGGTGGAAAGGTAATTTTTGAAAGTGCCATGTTAAGATTCATAAGGGTGTCTAAAATGTCATTATTTTTGTCTCGCCTAGGGCGTCAGAACGTCCAGGGCATTGGTGATTTTATCAATGTAATCAGATCAATGTAATCCACAGTGAATAGCCCCCGCAATATGCACCTTTTCAGGGAAGTCAGGAACCAATATACACAGTCAGTTAGGAAAGCAAAGGCTAGATTTTTCAAACAGAAATTTGCATCCTGTAGCACTACTTCTAAAAAGTTTTGGGATACCAGTCCATGGAGAATATCCAAGATATCCAAGATGGCGTAGCAGTCGGGCGTGTGTTTGTCTTGTCCCGTGTAAATAGTGCTATTTGTAAACCTTATAACTGGTACCTTCAGCAGCTAGCCAGCTTACTAGCTATTAGTCATGTTAGCTACAGCTAGCGGTCTTCACCTTTAGCTCGGACACCAACCAGCTTTAACTTGGACAATACCTGCCAGTCTGCACAGCGCGATATCAACCCAGAGCATATCGGACTGCTTTTCTCTACCACATCACCGGATTCCTGCCGCAAGCTCTGGACCATTACACCAGATCATCGCAGCAAGCTAGCTGCAACCGAGTGGCTATTGTTGGCTAACGCCTCTGTCCCGAAGCAAGCACCAGTTAACCTTGAGCTAGCCTCGAGCTAGGCCTATCTCCTGGCTAGCCGATGAAGTATACCAGCTAATTCTTGGGCTACAATACCTCTTTTGCCAATTGGCCTGGACCCTTTATTGTCGACACATAACCCCTCCGATCCATCACGACTGGTCTGCCGATGTAATCATCCGATGTGGTTTCAACAGGCTTTCCCGTTGCAATGTCGCCGAAGACCCATCTGCTAGCCCATCCCGCTTGATTTCTGCACGCCGTGTCTCCCGCTCGCCTAGCCTAGTAGTGACTACTGAACGGCTCCTTGACTCACCTATTGCTGCTCATTGGACCCTATGATCAATCGGCTACACAGCTGATGCCTGCTGGACTGTTCACTAACACGGTACCTCATTTTGTTTATTTGTCAGCCCCAGCCTCGAACTCAGGTCCTGTGTGTACCTAACTGACCCTATCTGCCCATTCATCGCCATTTACTCGTTGTTGTCTTAGCTCTCCCGATCAACACCTGTGATTGCTTTATGCCTCTCTCTGTCAATATGCCTTGTCTACTGCTCTTTCAGTTAGTTCTTAATGTTTTATTTCACTGAATTGCCCCCAGTCCCGCTCAACATGCCTTAAATAGCTCTTTTGTCCCACCCCCCACACATGTGGAGACCTCACCTGGCTTAATTGGTGCCTCCAGAGATGCAACCTCTCTCATTGTCACTCAACGCCTAGGTTTACCTCCACTGTACTCACATCCTACCATACCGTCTGTACTGTACATTATGCCCTGAATCTATTCTACCACGCCCAGAAATCTGCTCCTTTTCTTCTCTGTTCCCAACGCACTAGACGACCAGTTCTTATAGCCTTTAGCCATACCCTCATCCTACTCCTCCTCTGTTCCTCTGGTGATGTAGAGGTTAACCCAGGCCCTGTAGCTCCAAGTACTACACCTATTTCCCAGGCGCTCTCATTTGTTGACTTCTGTAACCGTAAAAGCCTTGGCTTCAAGCATGTTAACATCAGAAGCCTCAGTTTGTTTTATTTGTTTTATTCACTGCTTTAGCACACTCCGCCAACCCTGATGTCCTAGCCGTGTCTAAATCCTAGCTTAGGAAGGCCACCAAAAATTCTGACATTTCCATCCCCAAATACAACATTTTCCGTCAAGATAAAACTGCCAAAGGGGGCGAGTTGCAATCTACTGCAGAGATAGCCTGCAGACTTCTGTCATACTATCCAGGTCTGTGCCCAAACAGTTCGAGCTTCAACTTTTACAAATCCACCTTTCCAGAAATAAGTCTCTCACTATAGACCCCCCTCAGCCCCCAGCTGTGCCCTGGATACCACATGTGAATTGATTGCCCCCATCTATCTTCAGAGTTTGTACTGTTAGGTGACCTATACTGGGATATGCTTAACACCCCGGCCGTCCTACAATCTAAGCTAGATGCCCTCAATCTCACACAAATTATCAAGGAACCTACCAGGTACAACACTAAATCCGTAAACATGGGCTCCCTCAAACATATCATCCTGACCAACTTGCACTCTAAATACACCTCTGCTGTCTTCAATCAGGATCTCAGCGATCACTGCCTCATTGTCTGCGTCCGTAATGGGTCCGCGGTCAAACGACCACCCCTCATCACTGTCAAACGCTCCCTAAAACACTTCAGCGAGCAGGCCTTTCTAATCGACCTGGCCCAGGTAACCTGGAAGGATATTGACCTCATACCATCAGTAGAGGATGCCCGGTTGTTCTTTAAAAGTGCTTTCCTCACCATCTTAAATAAGCATGCCCCATGAATTTTTTTTAGAACTAAGAACAGATATAGCCCTTGGTTCACTCCAGACTTGGCTGCCCTTGACCAGCACAAAAACATCCTGTGGCGGACTGCATTAGCATCGAATAGCCCCCGCGATATACAACTTTTTAGGGAAGTCAGGCTTTCCACCTGGCTACCCCTACCCCGGCCAACAGCTCTGCACCCCCCCGCGGCAACTTGCCCAATCCCCCCCCCCCTCCCGCTTCTCCTTCACCCAAATCCAGATAGCTGATGTTCTGAAAAAGCTGCAAAATCGGAGGGCCTGTTGTCTGGACCTCTGGCAGTCTGTATGAGGGTGCCACAGGGTTCAATTCTCGGGCCGACTATTTTCTCTGTATATATCAATTATGTCGCTCTTGCTGCTGGTGATTCTCTGATCCACCTCTACGCAGACGACACCCTTCTGTATACATCTGGACCTTCTTTGGACACTGCGTTAACAAACCTCCAAACAATCTTCCATGCCATACAACACTTTTTCCGTGGCCTCCAACTGCTCTTAAATGCAAGTAAATCTAAATGCATGCTCTTCAACCGATTGCTGCCCGCACTTGCCCGCCCGACTAGCATCACTACTCTGGACAGTTCTGACTTAGAATATGTTAACAACTACAAATACCTTGGTGTCTGGTTAGACTATAAACTCTCCTTCCAGACTCACATTAAGAATCTCCAATCCAAAATTAAATCTAGAATCAGCTTCCTATTTCGCAACAAGCCTCCTTCACTCATGCTGCCTAACATACCCTCATAAAACGTACTATCCTACCGATCCTTGACTTCGGCGATGTCATTTCCAAATAGCCTCCAACACTCTACTCAGCAAATTGGATGTAGTCTATCACAATGCCATCCGTTTTGTCACCAAAGCCCCATATACTACCCACCACTGCGACCTGTATGCTCTCGTTGGCTGGCCCTCGCTACATATCCGTCGCCAAACCCACTGGCTCCAGGTCATGTATAAGTCTTTGCTAGGCAAAGCCCCGCCTTATCTCAGCTCACTGGTCACCATAGCAACACCCACCCGTAGCATGCGCTCCAGCAGGTATATTTCACTGGTCATCCCCAAAGCCAACACTTCCTTTGGCCGCATTTACTTCCAGTTCTCTGCTGCCAATGACTGGAACGAATTGCAAAAATCACTGAAGTTGGAGACTTATATCTCCCTCACTAACTTTAAACATCAGCTATCTGAGCAGCTTACCGATCGCTGCAGCTGTATACAGTCCAACTGTAAATAGCCCATCCAATCTACCTCATCCCCATATTGTTATTTCTTTGTTGTTGCTCTTTTGCACCCCAGTATCTCTACTTGCATATCATCATCTGCACATCTATATCTCCAGTGTTAATGCTAAATTGTAATTATTTCGCCACTATGGCCTATTTATTGTCTTACCTCCCTAATCTTACTACATTTGCACACACTGTATATTTTTCTATTGTGTTATTGACTGTACCTCTGTTTATCCCATGTGTAACTCTGTGTTGTTGTTTTTGTCGCACTGCTTTGCTTTATCTTGGCCAGGTCGCAGTTGTAAATGAGAACTTGTTCTCAACTAGCCTACCTGGTTAAATAAAGGTGAAATATATATTTCTTTCAAAATTAAAAGATTGAAAATATTATGCCATGTTATTGACATTGAACTGATTATATAGCCTACTAACCAGATGTGTTATAAATTGTGTATAGTTTGTAGCATAAGCCTATTAATTGGGCTGATATTATGTTCTGTTCCTCCAACTTTTAGCTGAGAAAAGAATTGGCCCAAGGCCAAACATATTGGGGGGACATGATGGTGATGAGCTTGATGCTCCTTTCCAATAAATATTGAGGGTCATATTATGGCGGCATGATGATCAGGCTTGACTGCAGTGTTGTAAAGTACTTTCCTCCATAAATTTTCCCTGACACCCAAAAGTACTCATTACATTTCGAATGCTTAGTAGGACAGGAAAATTGTCCAATTCATTCACATATCAAGAGAACATCTCTGATCATCCCTACTGCCTCTGATCTGGCAGACTCACTTAATATAAGGATTGTGAAATGATTTATACTTTTACTTTTGATACTTAAGTATATTTTTGAAATTACATTTACTTTTGATACCTAAGTATATTGAAAACCAAATACTTTAAGACTTTTACTCAAGTGGTATTTTACTGGGTTACTTTCACTCTAACTTTAGTCATTTTCTTTTGGTATCTTTACTTTTACCCATGTATGACTATTGGGTACTTTTTCCACCACTGCTTGACTGGCGTTGGACAAATAGAGGTGTAGAGGTTTTACCACAATTTTTATGAAAAAAACATTGGTAGAGTTGAAAATGTGATGGAAACACATTGAACTTGAGATTTTTATTCAGTACATGAAAGTTAAGCAAAAAAGTAAATTTTGTGTGAACTACATCATCACGCACTGATTTCTATCAGCAACAAGTCAGTTTGGTGGAAACACACCACTAGTGGGGAAATTACCTTTATGCAGATTTTAGAATATTCGCATGAAATCTGTCGCCAATTGGATGAAAACCTAGCTGTTGAGATTCATTTAGCATTTGACAATTTGCTTTTAGTAATTTCTGCATTATGAATGAGCTGACGAGCTTTCCAATTAAATTTTGTTTTACTTTATGCCATCATAGAGTCCCTGATATTATATTAAAACTTCTTATGGCTGCAGGGGCAGTATTGAGTAGCTTGGATGAAAGGTGCACAGAGGTGCCCAGAGTAAACGGCCTGCTCCTCAATCATAGTTGCTAATATATGCATATTATTATTGGTATTGGATAGAAAACACTCTGACGTTTCTAAAACTGTTTGAATTATGTATGTGAGTATAACAGAACTCATATGGCAGGCAAAAACCTGAGAAGAAATCCAAACAGAAATTCTGAGGCTGGTCGATTTTCAACCAAGATCCCATTGAAATCACAGCGAGATATTGATGAGTTTGCACTTCATACGGCTTCCACTAGATGTCAACAGTCTGTAGAACCTTGTCTGATGCCTCTACTGTGAAGGGGGGCCGAATGAGAGGGGAATTAGTCAGGTCTGCCATGACCTGACCATTCTTTGACCATGCGCGTTCACATGAGAGGGAGCTCTGTTCCATCGCTCATCTGAAGTCAATGTAATTCTCCGGTTGGAACGTTATTCAAGATTTATGTTAAAAACATTCTAAAGATTGATTCAATACGTCGTTTGACATGTTTCTACGGACTGTTACGGAACTTTTGGACATTTCGTCAGGTTTTAGTGAACGCGCTTCCCTGACATTGGATTTGTTTACCAAATACGCTACAGAAATAGCTATTTCGACATACATGATGGACAGTGGGAAGTGGGAGTCCTGGGAGTGCATTCCGACGAAGATCAGCAAAGGTAAGTGAAGATTTATAATGCTTTTTATGAGTTTTGTTGACTGCACAATTTGGGCGGGTAACTGGCTTGCTTTTGTGGCTGAACGCTGTTTTCAGATTATTGAATATTGTGTTTTGCCGTAAAGCTTTTTGTAATCTTACACAGCGGTTGCATTAAGAACAAGTGTATCTTTAATTCTATGTAAAACATGTATCTTTCATCAAAGTTTATGATGAGTATTTCTGTTATTTGACGTGGCTCTCTGCAATTTCTCTGGATATTTTGGAGACATTTCTGAACATGGCGCCAATGTAAACAGAGGTTTTTGGATATAAATATGAACTTAATCGAACAAGACATATATGTATTGTGTAACATGATGTCCTATGAGTGTCATCTGATGAAGATCATCAAAGGTTAGTGATTAATTTTATCTCTATTTGTGCTTTTTGTGACTCCTCTCTTTGGCTGGAATAATGGCTGAATCTTTCTGTGAGTTGATGGTGACCTAACGTAATCGTTTGTGGTGCTTTCGCTGAAAAGCCTATTTGAAATCGGACACTTTGGTGGGATTAACAACAGGATTACCTTTAAAATGGTATAAGATACATGTATGTTGAGGAATTTTAATTATGAGATATCTGTTGTTTGAATTTGGCGCCCTGCACTTTCACTGGCTGTTGTCATATCGATCCCGTTACCGGGATTGCAGCCATAAGAAGTTTTAAGAAGCGTTCTTCTTAATTATCCTGGTAATATAATTACCATATAGCCTGAATGGAAATTGAAAATGTTATTAGTTTTGAGTGGTCATGAGGGATAAGGAGTGAAAGGAGTTATCCTAACAGAATAATTGAAAAAAAAACACAAGTCATTTAATTTGATGCTTGGAAATGTATTGAATGAGATAATTACAGGATGTCTATACCCTTCCAGGCCTATTAAATCAAGTTCTTTTTTTGCTTACATCCTCTGGTCTCAACATTGATTGGCACGTTGGGAATATTTCACATATCAACATAGCTCAATTAAGCACATATTTCAGATAAAACATAGCAATGTTTTCTCATGACCTCTCTGTTTGAGTGTTCTGCCCTTAAATGATTATATATATATGTTTAATGTCCCTGTTATCCTTAAATGAACCATTATGAATACCAATAACGGTTTAATATTTTCTTCTTGTACAAATCAATGTGTAGAAATACAGTATAGTTCTCTGGAAATATTGCCAGTGTTCCTCATTATGTTCATCATTCCAAATCCCTGACTGCTGTCCCACATTGAGTATTTACACAGCGCATTCAGTTTATTATCTGGCACTCAGACATGGCAAGGGCCCCTTATTTCTGAATTCAATGAAGCCAGAAAACGAGCGGGGGTTTCTATGTCTCTCACTGAGTGTCAGAGAGTTATTAAGATGAATTTGCTGGTATCAGTACAGCCACAGATGACGGTAGCCACCTGCCATCCACTTCCATAGGTCGATCGTTTTCTAGTTCTATAATGATAAAGGGAAAAAAAATGTTTTTTTCACATGCTCAAAATGGGTCCACAGGGTGCAGTCAATACAAAAGGCTGAAGCATGGACTGAAATAAGGGCCAATCTTCTTTTTTTAAATATTATTGTTTTATTTGTTTATTTTCAGTCCAGATATAAACTTATACATACGAACAGCAACTTACAGACGCACATAAACAATGACTACATCTCATCTGCCCAGACCTGCATGCTCACAACCCCATCCCTAGTGCCTGCATTGTTGTTTGTCACTTGGCCTTAAATAGTACCAATTAGTTTTTCTCGGTCGCCCAGGCTATTTCAATATTTAAAAAATAAATAATTAGATTTTTCCCATTGTGTTAATGATGGCGGATCTAACACACATCTTTCATAGTAGGTCTACACATAAGACTAAACTACCCATCTCTCCTGTAATTGATTATTCATTCCTATAGCCCAGTGAATGCCATACTCTTAGTGTCCGTCTATCTGTCTGTCTGCCTATCTGGCATGTGTCTGCAATGTAGTTAGGCAGGAACGTCACCCTTATGACCACTAAGTATCTGTCACCGACCTCTGACACCTAGCCAAGTTGGGAAATACAGGAAGCTGATTCCAGGACATCTCACACACACCAACTCAATAGAACACTTCTGAAAAGTCTAGAATCTTGCAGTAGCCTAAGTGTGGCTCCTTCTAAAGGCATTTTTGCATTTCAACCTGTCTCATCTATGGTAATAATTACACACTCACAGAAACCTAAGCCACAGACCTTTTCTACCACCAAGTGGCCATTTTGTGAAATGTATTTCAGCCGTTACATAATGTACACTACCGTTCAAAAGTTCAGGGTCACTTAGAAATATTCTTGTTTTTGAAAGAAAAGCACATTTTTGGTCTATTAAAATAACATCACATTGATCAGAAATACAGTGTAGACATTATTAATGTTGTAAATGACTATTGTAGCTGGAAATGCTGTTTTTTAATGGAATATCTACATAGGCATACAGAGGCCCATTAACAGCAACCATCACTCCTGTGTTCCAATGGCACGTTGTGTTAGCTAATCCAATTTTATCATTTTAAAAAGATAATTGATCATTAGAAAACCCTTTTGCAATTATGTTAGCACAGCTGAAAACTGCCGTGCTGATTAAAGAAGCAATAAAACTGGCCTTCTTTAGACTAGTTGAGTATCTGGCACAGCAACATTTGTGGGTTCAATTACAGGCTCAAATGGCCAGAAACAAACTACTTTCTTCTGAAACTCGTCAGTCTATTTTTGTACTGAGAAATGAAGGCTATTCCATGCGATAAATTGCCAAGAAACTGAATATCTCGTACAACGCTGCGTACTACTCCCTTCACAGAACAGCGCAAACTGGCTCTAACCAGAATAGAAAGAGGAGTGGGAGGCCCCGGTGCACAACTGAGCAAGAGGATAAGTACATTAGAGTCTAGTTTGAGAAACAGACGCCTCACAAGTCCATAGTACCCGCAAAACACCAGTCTCAATGTCAACAGTGAAGAGGCGACACAGGGATGCTGGCCTTCTAGGCAGAGTTCCTCTGTCCAGTGTCTGTGTTATTTTGCCCATCTTAATCTTTTCTTTTTATTGGCCAGTCTGAGATATGGCTTTTTCTTTGCAACTCTTGCCTAGAAGGCCAGCATCCTGGAGTAGCCTCTTTACTGTTGATGTTGAGACTGGTATTTTGCGGGTACTATTTAATGAAGCTGCCAGTTGAGGACTTGTGAGGCGTCTGTTTCTCAAACTAGACTCTAATGTCTAGTTTGAAAGTGAGGAGCACAATTGGCCCAGTGTCATCCGTGTTAGGGGAGGGTTTGGCCGTCAGGGATGTCCTTGTCCCATCGCGCACTAGCGACTCCTGTGGCGGGCCGGGCGCAGTGCACTCAGACACGGTCGCCAAGTGTACGGTGTTTCCTTCGACACATTGATGCGGCTGGCTTACGGGTTAAGTGGGCATTGTGTCAAGAAGCAGTGCGGCTTGGTTGGGTTGTGTTTCGGAGGACGCACGGGCCTCAACCTTACTTCGCCTCTCCCGAGCAGCGATGAGACAAGACTGTAACTACAAATTGGTTACCAGGAAATTGGGGAGAAAATTTAAATAAAAAAAGGAAACGTCTAGGAGCAACAAGGGCTCAGCCGTGAAGTGGTAGGTCACAAAAGCTCACAGATCGGCGAGTGCTGAAGCGCATAGCGCATAAAAATCCTTTGTCCTCGGTTGCAACACTCACTAGCGAATTCCAAACTGCCTCAGGAAGCAATGTCAGCACAATAACTGTTTGTCGGGAACTTCATGAAATGGGTCTTCATCGCAGAGCAATCACAAACAAGCCTAAGATCACCATGCACAGTGCCAAGCATCGGCTGGGAGTGGTGTTAAGCTCGCCACCATTGGACCCTGGAGCAGTGGAAACCATCTGGCAGTCCGATAGACGAATCTGGGTTTTGCGAATGCCAGAGAACGCTACCTGCTGTAAAGTCTGGTGGAGGAGGAATAATGGTCTGGGGCTGTTTTTCAGGGGTTAGGCCCCATAGTTCCAGCGAAGGGAAATCTTAACGCTACATCATACAAGGACATTCTAGATTATTCTTTGCTTCTAACTTTGTGGCAACATTTTGGGGAAGGCCCTTTCCTGTTTCAGCATGACAATGCCCCCGTGCACAAAGCGAGGTCAATACAGAAATGGTTTGTCGAGATCGGTGTGGAAGAACTTGACTGGCCTGCACAGAGCCCTGACCTCAACTTCATCAAACACCCTTGGGATGAATTGGAATGTAGACTGCGAGCCAGGCCCAATCGCCCAACATCAGTGCCCAACCTCACTAATGCTCTTGTGGCTGAATCGAAGCAAGTCCCCACAGCAATGTTCCAACTCCATATTAATGCCCATGATTTTGGAACGAGATGTTCGACAACCCGGTGTCCACATACTTTTGGTCATGTAGTGTAGCACTGCCCATCTTTTGCTATTCGCTTGGCCGCCTATTGTACGGTGTGTGGTGACTTCCCATGGCCCGAAGATATCCAGGCCCACATAAGAGAATGTGGGTCTGTTTTGCAGGAGTTCATCAGGTAAGTCTGCCATTTGATACTGTTCTATTCATCCTCGTAGTTTTCGACAGGTCAGATCTGTGGGAGGGATCCTGGCGCAGTGATAGAGGCGTCACTACAGACTCAGGTTCGATCCCAGGTTGTATCACAACCGGCCGTGATCGGGAGTCCCAGCGCACAATAGGCCCAGTGTTGTCCGGTTAGAGGAGGGTTTGGCCGGGGTAGACCATCATTGTAAATAATAATTTGTTCTAAATTGACTTGCCTAGTTAAATAAAGTGTCAGAGTTCAGTGACCAGCCGGAGGAAGATGACATGACAGCACCCTCCTCAGGGGATAGGTAGTCAGTGTAAAGCCAATTAGTACACACCTGGGCCCACTATTTGCTTTGTGTCTTCCTCTATATAGGTGTGCCAGGAAAGGAGCTGGGGGAGGATTGGGACTAGAGACGGGGACCTGTGAGGATGTCAGATTTCCCGATTGCAGAGAATGTGTAGACAATAGACTAAAGACCGGAGTAGTTGTTTTGTTTTCCCTTTTTGCCCATGGACTTTAGGTCAATGGCTTAGTTTGTTTGTTTGTTTTTGTTACGCTGCTGTTTCTGTGTTGGACGTTACCCTGTACTCAAGTTATGTTGTCTGGTGAAAGAAGACCTGTCTTGTTAACAATCACAAGAAAAGGAATCACGACCACTGCCTCCCTCATTTTGTGCTTCCCGCCTGTGTCAGGGTGTTTCGGACAAGCTGATCCGTTCACAAAAAGGTTAAATACAAAATGGACACTGCTTACGCACCTTTTTGTCATCCAACCATCCATAAACCAATTGCCCGGATGGCACCCTCGGTGAGGTGTCTTCCTTGGTGTTTTACACGTTGATTGTGGTGGACAAGCAGGATTGCCACATGATGATGGCTTGGGATATTGAAAGGGTTGGTCTCGCTCTTCTGAAACTTTTTGATTGGTTAATGCATCCACCTACTCTTAGTAAGCCTTCGCTGTCGATGACGGGGTGGAGATCAGAGCGGACTGTTCGTAGGAAGGGCACGTTTTGAATTCATCAGACGAGACCTTGTGTTGAACACTACTGATCACGATGTGCTTGGCATTGGAAAACTCCACCTCAGAGAAGCCTTTCTTGCACATGTGCCAGCCGACACAGTCACTTCTGTCTGAAGGGTGAGTGAAGCATTGGGAAGAAGGTGGGCTGTAGCCTTTGAGACATCTCTAGTCTGAGAAAGGCTCAAAGTACTTTGAGGCCACAATTGGCTCTCTGAGACTTGGGGAGTGAAGGCCGCCGCTGTAGAATAGATCTCGGGATCAGACTCCGGATTGACATGGTCGAATGATTCTTGGTCTTCAGAGACTGAACTTTCTGGGTTACTGAAGAAAGCTGGTCCAGACAGCCATGTTGTACTTGTCACGTGAGCTGCTGGGACAGACGGAGAACCATGGTCTGCTGGGTTGAGTTCTGTAGGAACGTAAGCACACTGATCTAGTTGAGTTGACTGCTTGATTTGCTGCACGCGGTTATTTCGCGTACACGTGTAGGTATTGTTATACAACTTTACTGTCAGTGTAAAATCTGATTGCGTCTAATTTCATGTCTATTTCTTCCACAGTGAGTTTGGCGATCTCCACGGCCAACATCGCTCCAGTCTTGGAATGGTGAGCTCTGGCTGGGGTGTTAGTCTGGCCTTAATAAGGACAAAGCCTACATAGCTTTGTATGACTTTCAGGTAATCAACCACTGCTATTTAAGTAATGATGGACTGTTGTTTCTCTTTGTTTATTTGAGCTGTTCTTGCCCTAATATGGACTTGGTCTTTTAACAAATAGGGCTATCTTCTGTATACCACCCCTACCTTGTCACAACACAACTGATTGGCTCAAATGCATTAAGAAGGAAAGAATTTCCACAAATTAACTTTTAACAACGCACACCTGTTAATTGAAATGCATTCCAGGTGACTACCTCATGAAGCTGGTTGAGAGAATGCCAAGAGCGTGCAAAGCTGTTAAGGCAAAGTGTGGCCTACCACTTTACGGCTGAGCCGTTGTGGCCCCTAGACGTTTCGACTTCACAATAACAGCACTAACAGTTGACTGGAGCACCTGTAGCAGGGCAGAAATTTGACTGACTTGTTGGAAAGATGGCATCCTATGACAGTGCCACGTTGAAAGTCACTGAGCTCTTCAGTATGGGCCATTCTACTGCCAATGTTTGTCTATGGAGATTTCATGGTGGTATACTCGATTTTATACGGTTGTGGCTGAAATAGCCGAATCCACTAATTCCAAGCGGTGTCCACATACTTTTGGCCATGTAGCGTGTGTGATATATACATCACATACACTGTGCTTGCTCTATCTGCACATCAGGTGACAGTATAATATGTTCTGTTTAGACAATGGGGAAGGGAAATATGCAGTCAGGAAGCACCACCACTGAACCAATGGAAACATGAAGAACATTTTGTGTATTAAGTTATTCAGGACTAAGAGGACTGTGCTTGCTCTATGTGCACCTCAGGTGACCGTAGTATGATATGTTCTGTTTACACAATACAATCACAACAATCACGACTTGTTTTAATGTTATTGAAAACATTTCTAAAAACGTTTGCAGGTATGATGTAAACCAAGCTTTTTTAAAATTATATACGAATCGGTTTATGCGAGCGTGAGTTTATTACGTTGAAAACAGTGGTCGGCCATCTTGGAGGCTGTCTCAAGTTCTTTTTATAGCTCAGTGGTTAGGTCACGTGATAACATCTTGACGCTGAGCGAGATTTATGCTGTTTGACTCTGGTGCTCACTTAATAAATCATAATATTTTGATCAACTGTATGAAATAACTTCCTTAATATAATGTGTCAATGTCTGATAAACCGTTTGTGAGCATGTCTCTGCGGGAGAGTGGGGTGTTATGCATGGCTACGGTAGAGATGCTTTCTCTCACTGCGTTCTGTCTCGCTCTCTCGATTTGATGAAAATAAACTTGAATACGTTTAAACCTCAAGTTCTTAGTAACAATTTGATATGCAGCCATTGAGACTTCATTTAGAATTGCAGATGTGACCAGCGATAAACCACTGAGGTGCCAAGATGTCTTTAGCAAGTCTGTAGTTGAGTGGGAGAGAAACATTGCTTGGTGCCTGTCTCTCTCTTACACACAGAGAGAAACATTGCTTGGTGCCTGTCTCTCTCTTACACACAGAGAGAAACATTGCTTGGTGCCTGTCTCTCTCTTACACACAGAGAAACATTGCTTGGTGCCTGTGTCTCTCTCCGCACTCAGCTTTTACTGCCAGTGTACACACACACACTGTCGGAAGGGTAAATGTTTGGTGAGTCTAGCATAGAAGGTGTTGGAGGAGCTGCGGATGTGAATTTACCAGTTGAAAGTGTATGGCCATTGGAATGCATTGAATCGTATATTGCTATGGTTTAAAAAGTAGAAATAGTATCAAAAGATGTTATGTAATGTAGTCTGAAGCAGCTTGTAAGGTTATTTGGTGTCTAGCGTATTTTGAGTCGAATTACGTAAGTGTTTATCTGTTACAAGCACACAAATCCTGAAAGAATTACCACTGGTTAGTTCAGTAGCATGTGTGCGACTAATTTAATTAGTAGTTCAAAAATAAATAACTTGAGTGTTTACTCATTTGTCAACGATTTACTGTGTACAACATGAAATATGCACATGAATTTGCATATATTTTATGTGTATAAAAAATGTCATGTTGATAGGAATGTCCTATCTTGATATTTGAGTTTCTGTTAATCTTAGTCCACCTGTGTCGGGCTCGTGCAGTGGAGGCGATCTTCTTGGGCTATACTGAGCCTTGTCTCAGGGTAGTAAATTGGTGGTCTGTTGATATCCCTCTTGGTGTGAGGTTATATCCTGCCTGTTTGGCCCTGTCCTGGGGTATCGTTAGATGGGGCCACAGTGTCCCCTAACCCCCCCTCTCAGCTTTCAGTATCTATGCTGCAAAAGTCTGTGCCGGGGGCTAGGTTCAATCTGTTATCTGGTGTAATTATCCTGTCTTATCTGGTGTCCCGTGTGAATTTAAGTATGCTCCTTCTAATTCTCCCTCTCCCCCTCTCCCTCCCCTCCCGGAGGACCTGAGTCCTAGGACCATGCCTCAGGACTATCTGGGCTGATGACTCCTGGCTGTCCCCTGTCCACCTGGTTGTGCTGCTGCTCCAGTTCCAACTGTTCTGCCTGTGGCTATGAAACCCTGACCTGTTCACTGGATGCGCTACCTTGTCCTGGTCCTGCTGTTTTTGACTCTCTCTCTCTCTCACCTGCTGTCTTGACCTCTGAATGCTTAGCTATGAAAAGCAAACGGACATTTACGGACCTGTTGCATCCTCAACCACTGTGATTATTATTTGATCCTGCTAGTCATCCATGAATGTTTGAACATCTTGAAGAACAATCTAGCCTTAATGGCCATGTACTCTTATCTCCAACTGGCACAACCAGAAGAGGACAGGTCACCCCTCAGACTGGTTCCTCTCTAGGTTTCTTCCTAGGTTCCTGCCTTTCTAGGGAGTCTTTCCTAGCCACCATGCTTCTGTATCTGCATTGCTTGCTGTTTTAGGCTCGGTTTCTGTATAGCACGTTGACATCTGCTGATGTAAATAAATTTGATTCTGGTGCCATTTTTGTGAAAGGCTTTGCCATGGACTTGTGCATTATCTCCTGCGACCTTTTGACCCAGAATTTGGATATACAAATTGTAATATCTCAACACATATCAAAGTTGTCTTATTTTACTGTAGAGCCTCTAGCTCTGCTCAATATGCCTTAACCAACCATGTTGTTCCACCTCCTACATATGCGATTACATCACCTGGTTTAATTGTCTCTAGAGACTATATCTCTCTCATCATTACTCATTGCCTAGGTTTACCTCTAATGTACTCACATCCTACCTTTGTCTGTTCACTATGCCTTGAATCTATGCTATCGTGCCCAGAAACCTGCTCCTTTTACTCTCTGTTCCAAACGTGCTAGACGGCCAGTTCGTATAGCCTTTAGCCGGACCCTTATCCTACTTCTCCTCTGTTCCTCTGGTGATGTAAAGGTTAATCCAGGTCCTGCAGTGCCTAGCCCCACTCCCACTCCCCAGGTGCTCTCATTTGTTGACTTCTGTAACCGTAAAAGCCTTGGTTTCATGCATGTTAACATTAGAAGCCTATTCTCAAAGTTTGTTTTACTCACTGCTTTAGCACACTCTGCCAACCTGGATGTCTTAGCCGTGTCTGAATCCTGGCTTAGGAAAACCACCAAAAACCCTGAAATCTCCATCGTTAACTATAACATTTTCCGCCAAGATAGAACTGCCAAAAAGGGCGGTGTTGCAATCTACTGCAAAGATAGCCTGCAGAGTTCTGTCTTACTATCCAGGTCTGTACCCAAACAATTCGAGCTTCTACTTCTAAAAATTCACCTTTACAGAAGCAAGTCTCTCACTGTTGCCGCTTGCTATAGACCTCCCTCTGCCCCCAGCTGTGCCCTCGATACCATATGTGAACTTGGACATGCTTAACACCCCGGCCATCCTACAATTTAAGCTTGATGCACTCAATCTCACACAAATTATCAATGGATCTACCAGGTACAACCTCAAATCCATAAACACTGGCACCCTCATAGATGTCATCCTAACTAACTCGCCCTCCAAATACACCTCCGCTGTTTTCAATCAAGATCTCAGTGATCACTGCCTCATTGCCTGCATCCGTAATGGGTCTGCGACCAAACGACCACCCCTCATCACTGTCAAACGCTCCCAAAAACACTTCTGCGAGCAGGCCTTTCTAATCGACCTGGCCGGGGTATCCTGGAATGACATTGACCTCATCCCGTCAGTAGATGATGCCTGGCTATTCTTTAAGTGTCTTCCTCGCCATCTTAAATAAGCATGCCCCACTCAAATTTTGAACTAGGAATAGATATAGTACTTGGTTCACTCCAGACCTGTCTGCCCTTGACCAGCACAAAAACATCCTGTGGCATTCTGCATCAGCATCGAATAGCCCCTGTGATATGCAACTTTTCAGGGAAGTTAGGAACAAATATACACAGGCAGTTAGAAAAGCTAAGGCTAGCTTTTTCAAACAGAAATTTCATCCTGTAGTACTAACTCCAAATAGTTCTGGGACACTGTAAAGTCCATGGAGAATAAGAGCATCTCTTCCCAGCTGCCCACTGCTCTGAGGCTAGGAAACACTGTTACCACCGATAAATCCACTATAATTGAGAATTTCCATAAGCATTTCTCTACAGCTGGCCATGCTTTCCACCTGGCTACCCCTACCCCGGTCAACTGCCCGGCACCCTCCACAGCAACCCGCCAATGCCCCCAACATTTCGCCTTCACCCAAATCCAGATAGCTGATGTTCTGAAAGAGCTGCAAAATTTGGACCCATACAAATCAGCCGGGCTTGACAATCTGGACCCTCTCTTTCTAAAATGATCTGCCGAAATTGTTGCAACCCCTATTACTAGCCTGTTCAACCTCTCTTTTGTATCGTCTGAGATTCTCAAAGATTGGAAAGCTGCCGCGGTCATCCCCCTCTTCAAAGGGGGTGACACTCTAGACCCAAACTGCTACAGACCTATATCTATCCTACCCTGCCTTTCTAAGGTCTTCGAAAGCCAAGTTAACAAACAGATTACCAACCATTTCGAATCCCACCATACCTTCTCTGCTATGCAATCTGGTTTCAGAGCTGGTCATGGGTGCACCTCAGCCACACTCAAGGTCCTAAACGACATCATAACCGCCATCGATAAGAGACATTACTGTGCAGCCGTATTCATCGACCTGGCCAAGGCTTTCGACTCTGTCAATCACCACATAATTATTGGCAGACTCGACAGCCTTGGTTTCTCAAATGACTGCCTCGCCTGGTTCACCAACTACTTCTCTGATAGAGTTCAGTGTGTCAAATCGGAGGGCCTGTTGTCCGGACCTCTGGCAGTCTCTATGGGTGTGCCACAGGGTTCAATTCTCAGGCCGACTCTCTTCTCTGTATACATCAATGATGTTGCTCTTGCTGCTGGTGATTCTCTGATCCACCTTTACGCAGACAACACTATTCTGTATACTTCTGGCCCCTCTTTGGACACTGTGTTAACTAACCTCCAGACGAGCTTCAATGCCATTCAACTCTCCTTCCGTGGCCTCCAACTGCTCTTAAAAGTAAGTAAAACTAAATGCATACTATTCAATTGATCACTGCCCGCACCTGCTCGCCCGTCCAGCATCGCTACTCTGGACGGCTCTGACTTAGAATACGTCGACAACTACAAATACCTGGGTGTCTGGTTAGACTGTAAACTCTCCTTCCAGACTCACATTAAGCATCTCCAATCCAAAATGAAATCTAGAATCGGCTTCCTATATCGCAACAAAGCATCCTTCACTCATGCTGCCAAACATATCCTCGTAAAACTGACCATCCTACCGATCCTCGACTTCGGTGATGTCATCTATAAAATAGCCTCCAACACTCTACTCAACAAACTGGATGCAGTCTATCACATTGCCATCCATTTTGTCACCAAAGCCCCATACACTACCCACCATTGCAACCTGTACGCTCTAGTTGTTTGGCCCTCGCTTCATACTCGTAGCCAAACCCACTGGCTACATGTTATCTACAAGTCTCAGCTAGGTAAAGCCCTGCCTTATCTCAGCTCACTGGTCACCATAGCAGCACCCACTCGTAGCACGCGCTCCAACAGGTATATCTCACTGGTCACCATAGCAGCACCCACTCGTAGCACGCGCTCCAGCAGGTATATCTCACTGGTCACCCCCAAAGCCAATTCCTCCTTTGGTCGTCTTTCCTTCCAGTTCTCTGCTGCCAATGACTGGAACAAACTGCAAAAATCTCTGAAGCTGGAAACACTTATCTCCCTCACTAGCTTTAAGCACCAGCTGTCAGAGCAGCTCACAGATCACTGCACCTGTACATAGCCCATCTGTAAACAGCCCATCTATCTACCTACCTCATCCCCATACTGTATTTATTTATCTTGCTCCTTTGCACCCCAGTATCTCTACTTGCACCTTCATCTTCTGCACATCTACCATTCCAGTGTTTAATTGCTATATTGTAATTACTTCGCCACCATGGCCTATTTATTGACTTAACTTACCTCATTTGCACTCACTGTATATCGACTTTTTGTTTTCTTTTGTTCCACTGTATTATTGACTGTATGTTTTGTTTATTCCATGTGTAACTCTGTGTTGTTGTGTGTCGAAGTGCTATGCTTTATCTTGGCCAGGTCGCAGTTGCAAATGAGAACTTGTTCTCAACTAGCCTACCTGGTTAAATAAAGGTTAAATAAATAAATATTTGCAGGCTAAGGTTAAATCAAGACTTGGTTTCCTCCATTGTAATCGTTCCTCTTTCACCCCAGCTGCCAAACTAACCCGGATTCAGATGACATCCTACCCATGCTAGATTACGGAGACGTAATTTATTGATCGGCAGGTAAGGGTGCTCTCGAGCGGCTAGATGTTCTTTACCATTCGGCCATCAGATTTGCCACCAATGCTTCTTATAGGACACATCACTGCACTCTATACTCCTCTGTAAACTGGTCATCTCTGTATACCCGTCGCAAGATCCACTAGTTTATGCTTATTTATAAAACCATTTTAGGCCTCACTCCCCCCTATCTGAGATACCTACTGCAGCCCTCATCATCCACATACAACACCAGTTCTGCCAGTCACGTTATGTTAAATGTCCCAAAAGCACACACATCCCTGGGTCGCTCGTCTTTTCAGTTTACTGTAGCTAGCTACTGGAACGGCTGCAAAAAACACTCACTGTCCAGTTTTATCTCCATCTCTTCGTTCAAAGACCCAATCATGGACACACTTATTGACAGTTGTGGCTGCTTCATGTGATGTATTGTCTACCTTCTTGCCCTTTATGCTGTTGTCTGTGCCCAATAATGTTCACCATGTTTGTGCTGCTACCATGCTGTGTTATGTGTTGCTGCCATACTATGTTGTCTTAAGTCCCTCTTTATCTAGTGATGTGTGTTTTGTCCTATATTTTTAATCCCAGCCCCCGTCCCCGCAGGAGGCCTTTCACCTTCTGGTAGGCCTTCATTGTAAATAAGATTTTTTTCTTAACTGACTTGCCTAGTTATATTTATTTAAACCTTAGTTATTTAAAAAAAAAGTTAATGGTAAAGCCTACAGACATGAAACAAAGTGCACTGTGCTTCTGGTAGTCTGTATAATTTGGTATGCTCAGTTTAGCTCTAAAATCAATGTTTATTTACACATTAACACCCTAGTCAGTTTGAAAGAAACACCTCTGGTGGGAAAATGCGGATTTGAAAATATTCACATTAAATCTGCCGACAATTGGATGGAAATCTAGCTATTGAAAGCAATTATGGTGTTATTTTCTACACAGATCATACACAATTATTGTCTGACCTGGTTGCATTTGGGACTTCAGTGTTAATAATCCGAAAGAAGCGCCATTCAACCAATTTAATGGCATTCATACCGATCATTACTTTTATTTAGAAATTTCACAGAATGATGAGAACCGGAGGTAGGTGCTAAGAAAAAAATTGTTATGGCTAAAAGGGTTCTAGGTTTTGTCAAATGAAAGTCAGATTTGACTTCGTAGCAGGTTAGGAGAATTAGGTTACGGTTAAGAAAGGAGTTAGGGTAAACTAAAATTCACAACAAAAAAAATCGACTTTTGACGTTCATTTGACAAAAGCTGCACCCTTCTTGCCACAACCAAAGAAAAGATTCTCAAACAAAATCACGTCTGCGCATGTACGTTTATCAGTTCTCTTCGCGCGCGCGAAATTGAGGCCGTTCGATCATCTTGGTAGCGACGTTTCCTTGTTATTCTTTGGGTCCATGTTGACAATTTAGTTTGCATGCTAGAGAGAGAACTTGCATGCTTTTTTGTTGTTGTCGTCAACTCTTGTATTTCATAGCGGTCCGGTAAAGCGTTTGAACCATTTCGTTAGTTCTGTTGTCATAACTTGCAGTTTGCCAACGTAAGTGTATATTAAGCTGTGCTACCTTTTTTAGCAACTAACCTAGTCAGCTAAGGTAACGAGGTTAGCTATCTAGCTATGTTCGTTGTCTGGCTGAGTGTGCTAGCAGATAGCAGATGTCCTTGTATTTGACTTAGGGTTTTTTATAGCTAGTTTGTAGCTAAGGTTGACATATCTTGCTAGCAAAGTAACTTAGTGGCTTGACAAAGGCTAACGTTACCCTTTTGTATGCCAGCAGGTTGTGTTAAACCAAAATCATACATGGGGTCAAACTGCCCGTTTTGTTTGTAAAAAGTTTTTTGAACATTCATTTATTGGGATATATTTACAGAACTAACACAGGTCACGCATTTATTTATACACCTCGAGCAATGAAGCTTCAGTGCGACGTCGAAGTCGTGAGCCAGATGCTTCCCACGTATGGGATGAAAAACAGAGGAAAGGGAGCAAGGGCTGTGCTGTCTATTGGGAGACATGTGGACAAGACCACACAACACCACAACATTTATCTAATGATCTGTACAGCAAAGGATAGGACAGGCTCAAAATATAAGGTTAGTATCTAGATATTTGTTTATTTAACTACTTGGCCAGTTGTCTAGCTATGTATTCTATGTTTTACAGGTGTACTTCAAGTACACAGGATGAATCATCCAACTTCTTGACCTTGTTAATTGGTATAGTTACTTTTCAAATGTATGATGACTTCATTGTGGAATGAATGAGTTGCATTTGATTGAAATCCATTATCTCAGATAACTTGGAGGAAACCCTTGTTCGTTTGTGTTAAACTATTTTGGGTATTTTTTTCCTTAGTCCACTGTTAATACTAGGGCAGGAAATTGCCAGGGACCTCAAGATACGATATTATCACTATACTTTGTTGCCGAAATCACATGTATTGCAATTCGATATGCTCACCATATGTCTGCTGCAGAGGGACAAGAGAGCCATGAGAATGAGTATTGATCAATTACTGAAATAAAAGTGATGAAAACCAATTGGCTCCCTATTTAAAAAAATAAGCTGGATAACAAGCTATGAAGGACAAATACTGGAGTTTTGGTGCAGATACAGCCAACTAGCGTAAAAATAATATTGTGAACAATATGATATATTGTCAGAAATAATATTGCGATATGTAATTGTATTTTTGTTTACCCCCCATTACTAGTTGATACAGCCCAAAATGTTTTGCATGTCAGCAGACATGTTTTCAGTGTATTAGACTTTCAAGAACCAAAATGTCACCAGCCACATCATCATGATGATGCAAAATCTGTAACATGAACTAAAGATAAAAATGCCTAAATATAGTTTGAGTGGATTTTCCCTTTAATGTGGACATTTAATATAGTGTGTGGTCTTGCATGAACGAGTCACCAGAAATGCTAGGTAAAGAATCCACCATCACTTTGTTTTTTGTTCCACGTCTTACTCTAATGTGTGTACCTACTTCCTCTACAGCTAAAAGAAAACATTGAAACATTCTTCACCAGGTTTGTTGAGGAGGGCAAAGCCACTGTGAGACTGAAGGAGCCCGCTGTTGACATCTGCTTGAGCAAGGTATGGATCTAGACATTTCTGTATGGCGGAATCTGATCTCCAATGAAAAAGGAAAATTCAAAAAAAAAATATATATATAATTTGGCCTTCAGGTTCACATGCTACTTACATTTCTGCTGGAAAAGTAGAGCGCTTACACTGAAATAAATAATTTTAGGGCATGCATATTAATCAGTTAACATGACCCAACATATAGAACGTTACATTGCTGTATCCTCCCAGCCCTAATTAGGATTTTCAATCATCTCCGATGCTTAAAAGAATCATTGCATAATACACTGAGTGTACAAAACATTAGGAACAACTTGAGTTGCACCCCCTTTTGCCCCTCAGAACGGCCTCAATTCGTCGGCCCATGGACTCTATGTAACAGTATAACTTTAAACCGTCCCCTCGCCCCGACACGGGCGCGAACCAGGGAACCTCTGCACACATCAACAACGGTTGCCCACGAAGCATCGTTACCCATCGCTCCACAAAGGCCGCGGCCCTTGCAGAGCAAGGGGCAACCCTACTTAATGTCTCAGAGCAAGTGACGTAACTGATTGAAATGCTACTAGCGCGCACCCGCTAACTAGCTAGCCATTTCACATCCGTTACACTCACCCCCCTTTCAACCTCCTCCTTTTCCGCAGCAACCAGTGATCCGGGTCAACAGCATCAATGTAACAGTATAACTTTACGTCGTCCCCTCGCCAGCCGCGGCCTTTGTGGAGCGATGGGTAACGATGCTTCGTGGGCAACCGTTGTTGATGTGTGCAGAGGTTCCCTGGTTCGTGCCCGTGTCGGGGCGAGGGGAGGACGTAAAGTTTTACTGTTACATTGATGCTGTTGACCCGGATCACTGGTTGCTGCGGAAAAGGAGGAGGTCGAAAGGGGGGTGAGTGTAACGGATGTGAAATGGCTAGCTAGTTAGCGGGTACGCGCTAGTAGCATTTCAATCAGTTACGTCACTTGCTCTGAGACATTAAGTAGGGTTGCCCCTTGCTCTGCAAGGGCCGCGGCTTTTGTGGAGCGATGGGTAACGATGCTTCGTGGTTGACTGTTGTTGATGTGTGCAGAGGGTCCCTGGTTCGCGCCCGTGTCGGGGCGAGGGGACGACGTAAAGTTAAACTGTTACATCTACAAGGCGTCAAAAGCGTTCCACAGGGATGCTGGCCCATGTTGACTCCAATGCTTTCCACACTTGTCAAGTTGGCTGGATGTCCTTTGGGTGGTGGCCTATTCTTTATACACACGAGAAACTGTTGAGCGTGAAAAACCCAGCATCATTGCAGTTCTTGACACTCAAACTGGTGCGCCTGGCACTTACTACCATAACCAGCTCAAAGGCACTTAAATATTTTGTCTTGCCCACCCTCTGAATTTCACACATACACAATCTTGTCTCAAGGCTTAAAAATCCTTCTTTAAAATGTCTCCTCCCCTTCATCTACATTGATTTAAGAAGTGAAATCAATCCATCACTTTCGCCTGGATTCACCTGGTAAGTCTATGTCATGGAAAGAGCAGCTGTTCCTAATGTTTTGTACACTCTGTGTGTATCTTAGTTTGATATTTATGCATTAGCCAGACTTGTCTGAATGTGGGGAGCATGTTCTGTAAATGAGCAACTGTTTCCTCCAATGGGTGACAATGGCTCTAGGCTGTGTTAGGGCAGTGTTGACCTTTCCCCTAGATCTTGAAACACATTTTCAACCCATCACACACACAGACAGGCTGTGGTGCGTACAGCTATGGTGATACACAAATGAAACCAGGCTAGCATTGTGAGAAGGACTCACTAGGCAATCCTTTGTGTGACTTATGTTAATAACATCTCATGTGTATTGTAATCTTTTTGTAATTAAATGTTTCATCTTGTGCTAGCACAACTAAGACCAAAGAAATCTGTGTCATGGGAACAAATGTAGGCCTAATACAATATGAGGAAGTCCTTGGGTTGTTAGTTTACGTTATAAACTGGGTGGTTCGAGCCCTGAATGCTGATTTGGCTGACAGCCGTGGTATATCAGACTGTATACCACGTGTATGACAAAAGTTATTTTTACTGCTCTAATTACATTAGTAACCAGTTTATAATAGCAATAACGCTTGGCCTATAATAAGACACGTAAAATGCATAATTAAGCAATAAGGCATGAGGGGGTGTGGTATATGGCCAATATACCATGGCTATGGGCTGTGTCCAGGCACTCCGCGATGTGTCGTGCTTAAGAACAGCCTTTAGCCGTGGTATATTGGCCATATACCACACCCCCGCATGCATTATTGCTTAATTATGCATTTTATGTGTCTTATTATAGGCCAAGCACTTTTCCACCATCGTGAATGTTTCTCAATCTAAAGGATAGATAGGAAATGTGTTAACTTGTTTGATATGGAGGGATTTATAAATAATGCCACCCCTTTCATGTAACGCTCAAATTGTTTGATAGCAGGTACAATAAGAACTGTTAACCACTAGTGACATCGGTCTTCTTTTGGGTTTCAGGCTGATGCTAACAGCTTGAAGAACTTCCTCTCGGCTGCTCGGTTGGCTCACAGAGGAAATGACACGGACAGCCTGCCGCTCTCTACACTGACACCCGTCCGAGCCAGGGATGTGGAGAAGCCCAAGAAGAAGCTGACTATTGTATCCAAGAAGGACTATCCATTGACCTCCAATTTTCCCTACTCATTAGAGCAGCTCCAGGTGTCCTACTGCAAGCTCTCACGGGTAGACATGCGAATGCTCTCCCTCAAGGCACTGCGCAGACTGGACCTCAGTAATAACAACATTAAAAAACTTCCTGACACTATCGGCGACTTGGGCTGCCTGGCTGAGCTTATTCTCCACAACAACCACTTAGAGACCTTTAGTGAAGCCCTCTGTCTGTCCAGCCTCCAGCGCACACTTCAACACCTCGACCTGAGTCAGAACCGCCTGCAGACCCTGCCGCCTCATTTCTGCCAGCTGCGAGAGCTGATCAACCTCAAGATGGACAACAACGGACTGGTGTGGCTGCCCTTTCGCATCAGCCATCTCTCCAAGCTGCGCTTTTTGTCTGCTGCACACAACCAACTGGCCCTGCTGCCAGGGGACTTCCGAAAGTTAACTCTGGAGAACCTGGACCTGTTTGGTAATCCGTTCGCCCATCCCAACCCGCTGGACCATACCATCCAGCTCACCTTCCCCCTGACTCTGCAGGAGATGGCCGCCAGGGCTGTGGCCAACCTCAGGTTAGTTCAATTATTCCTTTCAACATTTCACCCATTTACATGCTTTTACCTTGTTTGGAAGTGTAAACGTGCAGTATCACGTAAAGTTTTATGCAATATTTGAGCCTAAGTTATGTTTTGTGTTTACACCACATAGAATCCCTTACGGGCCTCATCTCATCCCTGCCCACCTTTGTCAAGACCTGGAGGTTGCCAAGACCTGTGACTGTGGCTGTACCTGTGTGAACTACTACATCAAAACAGCAGTCAGCATGAATCTGCATCTGGTCTCTCACACTGTGGTTTTGGTAGATGACATGGGAGGAACAGATGCCCCAGTGCAGCGTCACTTTTGCTCCCTATCATGTTACTCTGAGTTCCTAGACCAATGCCTTCAGCGAGGCCTGAGATGATTTAAGTCCCTCAACTGTTCCACGGCAATCAGTACAGTAGCTAGGTTTCCATCCATATTCTGAAATCTGCATAAAAAAATATGTTCATTTTCCCACCAGATATGTTTCCATTAAATTTACTTTTTGCGGATAAATGCTGTGTGATGACGTAGTGCACATGAACATAACTTTTATTGTTAAATTCCCATGTACCGAATGTGAAAATACAAGTTAAGGGGGTTTCCATCGTATTGTCAACTCTACTGATGGGTTTTGTCACAACTGTTGCGTTATACAGCAAATGTACCCACTCTGGTCTTGACACGTGCTCTCTAGCCAACAGCTGGCAGATACAGTCCAGGTAGGCTACCTACATGATGAGATTTTATTATAGAGCACAGTGATATTATTTGTCAAATGGCAGCCAGGCATCGATCATCATGTCACCAGAATAAGACCCTCAATTCTTCAAGCTCATCACCGTGCTCTTTCACCACCCTGTGAAGTTCATCTGTAGCTTAATAAAACTGCATGGTTTCTCGGGTTGTAGTGGGAGGACCACACAAAATATCATCACGTGACTCCCGAGTTTACTTCGATGTGATGGTTATTATATCAATATTTGCACATAAAGGCGTTTCCACCGTCATTTCTCGCATAATTAATTTTAGACACAAAAAGATCCCACCATGTCAAACAAACAAATAATCTGTTGGTATTTATAAAATTGTAACTGCATTTCCTGTTTCCATCAGCCCAGTTGTAACTTTTTTCATGCGTTAGATAATTAATCTGCATGAAATGGTCGAATGGAAACGTGGTTAATGCTTTTGGTATTATTCTGAAGGCAATGGTGACCAGCCAGTGTAGACTGTAATGTAAAGGGCAGTATGAACTCGTTGTACATTGGACCCAACACGCATCTCAGAACTGCTTATGTGACCACTGATTGGACATATGCTGACGTTCAGACATTTTGTCTTCAAGTGTGTTTCCCAATCAGTGTTACAGATTGAGAAACCTAAAATGACAAGTAGTAGTTTATATCTGTTTAAGCAAGGTGTGTTTGTGTATATGAAACATTTTTATATGTTTGTGGAATTCAAAAAATGTATTTATTTTTACTGTATTGGTACAAGTTTGAAAGGAAATTAAAGAAACTATCCATATCTATCATTGTCTCAATTAGTTTCTGAAGGTTTAAAATTATATT
The DNA here is from genome assembly GCF_029448725.1 of Salvelinus fontinalis. Classification (NCBI taxonomy): domain Eukaryota; kingdom Metazoa; phylum Chordata; class Actinopteri; order Salmoniformes; family Salmonidae; genus Salvelinus; species Salvelinus fontinalis. The sequence continues at coordinate 6,480,159 of NC_074679.1, forward strand.
TGTCATCTGTTTCCATACACCTTTATTTAACTAGGCAAGTCCGTTATGAACAAATTCTTATTTTTAATGACGGCCTAGAAACAGTGGTGTGGTGTGACTAATGCATCATTTGATATGTCAAGCAGACTTGAACCTTGTGGCATGGTCTGAGTACAGCATTTTACAGTTGTTGAAGCGTCGCTCTAATGGTGAGCTTCTCCACACCCTCAACATGTAGGCCTAATAGCAAATGGTAAGTATAAAACTAATTATAAACTGGGTGAGTACTCCACTGAATGCTGATTGGCTGACAGCCATGGTATATCAGACCGTATACCACGGGTATGAAAAAGCATTTATTTTTACTGCTCTAATTACTTTGGTAACCAGCTTATAATAGCAATAAGGCACCTTGGGGGTTTGTGGTATATGGCCAATGTACCACGGCTAAGGGCTGTATCCAGGCACTCCGCATTACGTCATGCATAAGAACAGCCCGTGGCCATATACCACACCCCCTCTGCCTTTATTGCTTAAACATACTAGATGTAAACTTTCCTCCCTTTTGTAGAAAGAAGTATATGGGAAATAACTTACGAACATTGTTTCAAAAGGAGAACTCTGAAATTAATACTGAAGACATGGGAGTCTTACTGATTCACTCATTCAGATATACTTTTTCCTATTGCCCTCAATTGGAAAAAAGGATTTTAGGTTTTCACACAAGACCTCAACTAATTGAATCAGCAACAGACTTCATATAGTATCTTTGTGACGGAGCAAGTTCCTTGACATGAGACTCAGTCCAGGTCATAGATATAGGAGTTTTGAAAAACGAAACCAGCAGATGTAGTATGATCACTAATGACCACCTCTTGTCCATCCTGGTTAATTTCTGTCAGCAGAGCTTGCTGTGGTCTCATATCACAGTCCTGAAAGGTCTGCTCAACAGGCAGGTCATCTTCCTCCTGAGACTGAGCCACCTCCACATGCTCATTGAATCGCACAGTCTTCTGTTTATCCTTAGTTGGAGCTTGACTTTCAACGATCTCTTCTATCTTGGGGGATGAGCAGTCTTTGGCCTGGTTATTGTTGTCAAGATTGGATGGGATGACCATTGCTGCAGTGTTAGATGGGTCATCTATTCTCTCGCTCAGGGATGAGGGGTCTGTTTCCACCTGAAAGAAAAGTAATTGTCACAGTGGATGTTGGGGTTAGTAACAGCACTGATGAACAGAAGCCTAATGGTTCAACAACAACAGGGTCAGCTTTTGCTAGACATACACTATAATAGTAAATTTTTCTTCTACTGAATGAATGTTAACCTAAAGATGATGGCTCACCTCATGTAAATTATTGTCATCTGACTGTCCCTCATTCTGGTCAGTGCACCCAGTCTTGCCATCAAACTCAGTGGGCTCTGAAGCTTTAGCTCGGTGTGATTCAGCACTTCTCAGTTTGTGTTGCTTGTCCTCAATGTCACTAGACTGTTCAGAAAACTCTATCTTGTCATCCAGGACTGAGATGAGTTGATTTTCAGACCGGAGTGATGTAGCATTTTCACAGTGAACGTCTTCTGAGCTGTCCCCTTCAATGCAACCGCTGTGGTTGGGAGTATCTTCTTTGCCACGTCCGCTGTGGTCGGGGGTATCTTCTTTGCCACGTCCGCTGTGGCCGGGGGTATCTTCTTTGCCACGTCCGTTGTGGCCGGGGGTATCTTCTTTGCCACGTCCGCTGTGGTCGTGGGTATCTTCTTTGCCACGTCCGCTGTGGTCGTGGGTATCTTCTTTGCCACGTCCGCTGTGGTCGGGGGTATCTTCTTTGCCACGTCCGCTGTGGTCGGGGGTATCTTCTTTGCCACGTCCGCTGTGGTCGGGGGTATCTTCTTTGCCACGTCCGCTGTGGTCGGGGGTATCTTCTTTGCCACGTCCGCTGTGGTCGGGGGTATCTTCTTTGCCACGTCCGCTGTGGTCGGGGGTATCTTCTTTGCCACGTCCGCTGTGGTCGGGGGTATCTTCTTTGCCACGTCCGCTGTGGTCGGGGGTATCTTCTTTGCCACGTCCGCTGTGGTCGGGGGTATCTTCTTGGCCACGTCCGCTGTGGTCGGGGGTATCTTCTTGGCCACGTCCGCTGTGGTCGGGGGTATCTTCTTGGCCACGTCCGCTGTGGCCGGGGGTATCTTCTTTGCCACGTCCGCTGTGGTCGGGGGTATCTTCTTTGCCACGTCCGTTGTGGCCGGGGGTATCTTCTTTGCCACGTCCGCTGTGGCCGGGGGTATCTTCTTTGCCACGTCCGCTGTGGCCGGGGGTATCTTCATTGCCATGTGTTGCGTCTTCCGACTGCGCTGCATAACTATTCTCAAAATCCTCTTCACCATCATCATTGACAAGCTGCCGGCCAGACACTTCAGCGACTGTTGGCTCCTTCAAAGGTAAAACAGGTAAAGTAACAACCAGTTGTTTCTTTTGCTTGTTGAACTTTGCCTCTCCCTTGTTTTCATCCACTGGATATGCCATCGGCACCTCTAGTTTGTAAGCTGGTTTCTTGGATTCCAAACTAACAAGTCTTTCAGTCACGTCTAGATCAGCATCCGCAACAGATCTAAGCAAAGGCAAATCAATAGTGATGACAATCTCTTTAGGGCGTGGGCTCTGAGCTGAATCTCTGGAACACCTGAAGTCTTGCAAATCAATGAATGATCTGTATTTTAGAGTGTAATGTGGTTTCGTTGGCTCCTTGGGTGAATTGGCGTTTTGTTGTCTCTGGCTGATCTGGGTGTGGGACTGAATCTCGGCCTTCGGTTTATTTGTTGACGTGTCTGGTTGTTTTTCATCGGGGTAGGGGAACGAGAGATGATCGTCAAGTGGTGAAGGTTTTTCCTTGGCAGGTTGACCAGGTAAGGGCTTGCGCATGACAGCAGCGTGTGGTGTCCCTTTGTATTTGATTTTCAAAACTCTTACATTGTTTTTGTCTAGCTTCACTCTGCCCCCATTCTCGACAGCCTCAACAGCAGTTTTGTCAACCATTTCCATAAGTCTCGGGTTGTTTCCAGCCATGTGAATGGTGTCTGGATGAAACACAACATCATAGATTGTGTACTTATTCCCCTTTGTATCCCTGTCTGGCGTTCCAGGTGTCAAGCTGTGGGGTAGTGACCAATGCTGCCCTACTCTGCCAGCCTCGTCTACCCTCCTAAACTCAGGTTTACGAATCATGTCATTGCTGCAGACATTGATGAAGCACTTCTGCCTACCGTCCATACTCGTCTTCAGGGCTCGGTAAGGTTCGGGGTGGACAAATTGAATGTCCACGCCCCTCTCTTGTTCTAACAACTTGATTTCTTCCTCATATTTCTTCTTGTTCTCTGGCTTTGATATTTCCTCTGCGTATTCGTGCAGCATCTTTCTGAATTCCTCATTTTGAAAAGCCTTGGTAAAGCGGCCTATTTCATCCGGTGTAATATTCAGTTCCTTGAGCTTGGAACCGAACTCCATATTGGTGCGATAAGCTAACTTAGCTACTGTAACGTTAGCCACAAAGTATTTTCACTCTTGTAGCTAGCTTGCTATCCCAGCACAAAACAACAACTTTACTACAGTAATTTTAAGGTGTTACACGAAATATGAACCGATATTATACAGCAAATCATTCGCAACCTGCCAAAAGTAAAGTTTCTCAGTACTTTTGAGTTGCTTGTAGACTAGGTTACCACGGAGTTGTGGCGTAAACGTAGGAACAAGCTGCCAAGTGTCTTGTATGTTGACGAAACCATGGCAACAAGGCAGCGCAGCAGCCAGGTACTGGAGAGGACTCGTCCAATCGCGTGGCGTTCGTGTAATAGTCATTCCAAAGCCATAACACAACTTTAGTGAATTTAGTGAAAAGTTAGTGAAAAGTTGCATATAGAATGTTGTTATTATAAAGTGGTGGCCAAAGCAAAGTTGTAGTTGCAAAAATGATGATATCAAACATTACAACAGTCTTGTTTGCAGGCAGAAAACACACCCATTCACAGTCATAATATAAAATAAACTGTAAAACATAAAACAAACATATATGGATACATAATGATAATTAACTACACTCTTTTGAAAGACAAATCTTCCCACATACCCTGAAGGCCTTATCAACAGTAATACGTGGAACATAGAGTATGAACTATGAACTCTGCATTATCAATTTACTGTAGTCTACTATTGATAATTTCCCTCTAATATTTACATATGAAAATGCTATATTTCCCTAGATGTCTGAAAAAAGGACATTCTCCTCTGTACAGCTGGCAGTAGTTTTGGGGGCATACATGGAAGCTGTTTTTTGAAGCAGCTTGCAGTTCTTCACATTCTTGGCTATGTAATCCTCACATATCCTGTGAAAAAAAACTTTTGTTCAACATTCACATTCATTTCCAGATGATGCTGCATACTATTTTGCGCAATGACTCTGTCGGTATGTCCAAAGCAGTAATGCGTTTTTTTTGCCCTCCTGCGTCACTGTATACACAGACGATCTCTGCTAAACAGTGTTAATCCTCCTCTCTGTGATTTGTAGTGAACTTCAACAAAGTTGACTCGAAATACAAAGTTTTCTTTGCAATTGTAACAACCAAGCAAAGGATAAATAAGAATATGTTTCAAATGAAAACTGCAGATGACTGCATTAAAATAAATGGCTTACTTACAGTATAGGCTATAGACTACAGTGCTTTCAGAAAGTATTCACACCCTTTGACTTTTTCCACATTCTATTGTGTTACAGCCTGCATTTAAAATGTATTAAATGTAGAGTTTTTGTCACTGGCCTACACCCAATACCCCATAATATCAAAGTGAAATTATTTATTGGGAATTTTTACTAATGAAAAATAATTAGAATCTGAAATGTCTTGAGTCAATAAGTATTCAACCCCTATATTATGGCAAGCCTAAATAAGTTCAGGAATAAACGTTTAATTAATTAACAAGTCACATGATTTTTTGAATGACTACGTCATCTCTGTACCCCACACATACAATTATCTGTAAGGTCCTTCAGTCGAGAAGTGAATTTCAAACACAGATTCAACTACAAAGATCAGGGAGGTTTTTATATGTTTTGGAAAGAAGGGCACCTATCGGTAGATCATTTTTTATATTTTTTAAAGCAGACATTAAATATCCGTTATGAGCATGTCAAAGTTATTTATATTTTATACCACCCCTTTTTCTCCCCAATTTCAATCTTGTCTCATCGCTGCAACTCCCCAACGGGATCGGGAGGCGAAGGTCGAGTCATGCGTCTTCCAAAACATGACTCGACAAACCGCACTTCTTACCACCTGCTGGCTTAACCCAGAAGCCAGCCGCACCAATGTGTCGGAGTAAACACTGTTCAACTGATGACTGAGGTCAGTCTGCAGGTGCCCAGCCCAGCCAGGTGCCCAGCTCCTTGCCCTGCAAGGAGTCGCTAGAGCGCGATGAGACAAGTAAAGCCCACCCAGCCTGGATCAGTCGATGTGCAAAAGGTTTTTAACGGCCACGTTACTAGCGAAGGCTCTAGGAAACACTTTCACTACTAAAGACACATCGTAAGAAGGTTCTAACGATGATCTTAACACTAACGCTATGAAAGCTCTGGGAAATGAGGCCCATATCATAGAATTACATACAGTGGGGCAAAAAAGTACTTAGTCAGCCATCAATTGTGCAAATTCTCCCACTTCAAAAGATGAGAGAGGCCTGTAATTTTCATCATAGGTACACTTCAACCATGACAGACAAAATGAGAAAAAAAAATCCAGAAAATCACATTGTAGGATTTTTAATGAATTTATTTGCAAATTATGGTGGAAAATAAGTATTTGGTCACCTACAAACAAGCAAGATTTCTGGCTCTCACAGACCTGTAACTTCTTCTTTAAGAGGCTCCTCTGTCCTCCACTCGTTACCTGTATTAATAGCACCTGTTTGAACTTGATATCAGTATAAAAGACACCTGTCCACAACCTCAAACAGCCACACTCCAAACTCCACTATGGCCAAGACCAAAGAGCTGTCAAAGGACACCAGAAACAAAATTGTAGACCTGCACCAGGCTGGGGAGACAATCTGCAATAGGTAAGCAGCTTGGTTTGAAGAAATCAACTGTGAGAGCAATTATTAGGAAATGGAAGACATACAAGACCACTGATAATCTCCCTTGATCTGGTGCTCCACGCAAGATCTCACCCCGTGGGGTCAAAATGATCACAAGAACGGTGAGCAAAAATCCCAGAACCACACGGGGGGACCTAGTGAATGACCTGCAGAGAGCTGGGACCAAAGTAACAAAGCCTACCATCAGTAACACACTACGCCGCCAGGGACTCAAATCCTGCAGTGCCAGACGTGTCCCCCTGCTTAAGCCAGTACATGTCCAGGCCCGTCTGAAGTTTGCTAGAGAGCATTTGTATGATCCAGAATAAGATTGGGAGAATGTCATATGGTCAGATGAAACCAAAATAGAACTTTTTGGTAAAAACTCAACTCGTCGTGTTTGGAGGACAAAGAATGCTGAGTTGCATCAAAAGAACACTATACCTACTGTGAAGCATGGGGGTGGAAACATCATGCTTTGGGGCTAAAAACGAAATACTTTTTTGCTCCACTGTATAGAGATCCCACAGACAATGTGTTAACAGTTTTACCATTTGCACATTTTAGGTACATACCTCAGATTGGAAAATAAAACACTTTCTGCTAACAACTTGCACATACACTACCTTGGTTTGTTCATGTATGGATGCTCAAGCTCCCTCCATTTCTTTGTCTCAACATCAAATGCCCAGCCATCGCCTAGAGATGCATAATTTTTTTAGAAAACCAAATGCCACGTTTCCATGGAACATAAGGTACAAAGGTAGGATTGGGAACCTGAATGGGTAAATTACTCACTCATTGGTTCAGTCCATACCCAGTCCTCCAAATAAAAAGAAAGCGCTATCAGATATTGCAGTTAGGGTATGCCACGACCTTCCCATTGGCACAGTGGATTCTGGTACTCTGGAAAAGCCATTTTGAAAGAACAGATTTTTTTTTAAATCAAGTGTGATGTGAAAACAGTATAGTACAGACCAGTAACCATTTTAAGCTGAGCATTTGAAAGAGTGTAAATACGTACATTTCGGACCATGTCCATGATTCTAGATCCAGACAATAAATGTCACTTGTCCTGGATTCCTAAAAATGAAAAGAAAAACAGAAGAGCTTATTCCAAACAAGCGCAACAAAAAAAAACAGAGTCAAAAGTCCTATGTTTCATTCATGTTCAGCAGAAGACACAATCTCATGAATCGTTGTGACCCTTTAGGTTGTCTGTGTCAAGGAAAAAACACGAGAGAGGAGTTGAGATGCATCGTTTTTCACCCTTATTCTGCCTCCACATACGTATCCTTTGTTGCCAAGTGTTGCACTGGCATGGGCAGCTCTGGGGTCAGGGGCACGACCCTTTAGACAAAAACAACATTTACAGTGTAGCTAGATATCCACAAAGAAACGATCATATTTTAAGTGTCTTGCCTTATATGCTATACTGTTAATAATATGCTATGACAACACCATGTTTTTGTATATCCACTAAATGAATTGCTTTATTATATATGTAAACACAATTTAACCTCCGTCTTACACTGGTATGTGGTTCACTCCAACTGGCCGATGTTGGGTCAAACATATGGACTTCATTGTTCCATCCCCAATAGATGTCATCTACCTGCAAAGCACAATATTACTAATCCATACAATAAGGAAAGTTAATAGTAAATGAATGTATACCTTTGGACATAATTGCACCCGGAAGCAAACATTACCCTTGATGCCTCATCCATAAGGAAGCTTCTATTGTTACTGATGTCATCAAGTTGCTTATGACCATATCCAGCGAAGTAGATGAGCCTACAGAAATACTAAAACATCGTCCAATCACAAGGGGTTCATATTACTACAGAAATACCAAAACATCTTCCAATCACAAGGGGTTCATATTACAGGGGAGCTAGGAACCCCCATAAGTGTAGGAAAGACTTTAGTTGGGCCAGCACACTATTTATTTAGAGCACCCCTAATAGTAAAGGTGTAATCCCAACCCTGACAATCTTTCTATTTACATAAAGAATGTTTACCTGCCATTGAAAACCCAACAAGAGAGCTTATCTCTGGGTGAGGGAGAGGAGCCACTCTTATGGTTCACTTTCCTCCAGCTATATTTCCCATCCAGGAGGTTGACACAGTAAAGCTGCAAACACAGGGCATTTCAGCATGTAAATGTGAACAAAACAATATAAGGCTTTGTAAACTATTGAGGATTTTCACACTTCCCTGTCAATGTGTACTGTACCATCAGGGCTCGTTTTCATCAAGTGTCTCAGAGTAGGAGTGCTGATCTAGGATCAGATCCACCCTGCCCATGTAATCTTATTCATTATGATCTAAAAGGAAAAAACGAATCATACATCAGTACTCTTACTCCGAGACACTTTGTGAATACATGCTCTGGAGCCCTTTTTCTGGGTTTACCTGATTGGTCTGTCCGTTGTCATTGCATCCCCCAAATATGTACATGTCTCCATTCAGAGAGCAGCCACAGGTGCCTGACATTGGGGGTGGGACCTCTCCAGACATTTGACACATTTCCCTTCAGATTGGAGAACAAACAAACAATAAACAAACAGGGAAATGAGGGATTCAGTTCTGCAGCTAAATCATTCCAGAACACACATTGCACATTGCACATAACATTAACCAGATATATTTAGAGAGTTGAACCAATGGGGTTTCTGCATTATGAAGCATTTAAATGACACTTCAACATTCGATGGCAGCCATGTTAGCTCTCCATTAACATTACATGGGAAATGTTTAAAAAAAATACTATAGAACTGAATGTCTAGAATTAGCATTATGATTCATTTACATGACACTACAACACTATGGCAGCCATGTTAGTTCACCATTAACATTAGATGGGGAATATTTAAACCATGCTATGTAATTGTATGTTCGTAAATTCCACCTAGCAACCTACTCCGATTTCAGAGAGCTCTGGTTTGAGTGCCAGAGCACAGAATAATTGAGGAATTTCCGAACGCCCTAAACTTGGTTGTTGTGACAGGTGTAAGTAAACATCGACGAATTGTTTTAATTCAATTGTTGTCAGTAACTCAGTTACAGTCATGAATCCTCTTGATAACATGACAACACTCAAGAAGCTATGCCAGCTCTGCCTGGGCGAGTAAAATGTTCAGAATTAGGTCTTTTCTCATTAGTGTCTGGAAGTAGCTACCTAGCAACCTAGCAACTCTTTATGCAGTTGGCGTGGGTGGTTGACTGTCGTTGTAAAGGGGTTGTTCGTAAATTCAATCTGGAGTGTGCTCTGGGCGTTCGTAAATTCAGAGCGTTATCAGATTGTCCGTTCGTAAATTCAGAGCGTTATCAGATTGTCCGTTCGTAAATTCAGAGCGTTATCAGATTGTCCGTTCGTAAATTCAGAGCGCACACTGGACGCTCTGGCCGAGGAGTAATTCGGGTTGATCCGAGCGTTCTGACCTCACGACGGCAGTAAAGCACCCAAGCTATCTGCCTAACGTTGGCTAGCTTGAAAGCTACTTCCAGACATAAGAGAGAACACCTCACTCTGACCATTTTACTCGCCCTAGCAGAGTTGATTAGTGTTTTCATGTTATCACGAGGGTTAGTGACTCTAACTGTGTTATGGCAACAATTGAATTACGTTTTTTTTTGCCGATGTTTACTGACGACACTGGTCATAGTTATTCTGCACTCTGACACACACAGACGAGAGTGCTCTGAAATCGGAGTAGATATCCAGAGTGAATTTACAAACGCTACTCCTCGGCCAGAGCATCTAGTGTGCCCACCCATAGAGAGAAACGCTCTGAATTTATGATAGGACAATCTGACAACGATATGAATTTAGAATGCTCAGAGCGCACACTGGGTACACTCTTACACAACGGAGTGAATTTACAAACGCTCCCTGAATGTCTATAATTTTAACACAATTCAAAATTCAAAAACTCTCCAAATACCAATATTCCACTGTGTCAATGTAATAACATTTGAGTAACTATGTAGTAGGCCTAACACCTCTGACATACGATGCAGAGTTGACAAATTATGACCTGTAGTGTTTACAAAGTCTGCTATCTAATGAATATGAAGAACCAAGGCCATATGGTAAGTAGGTACAAGGGTCTCTCCTCCGTTGCCCCAAGAGGATGTTTTCCAACAGCTTCTTGGAGAAAACACGTTTTTCTTGCCCTGATAGGCTTCAGGGCAGGTTGTCTCGTTGGACACTTATGACCTATCCTCCAACCTGACCTACTAATAATGGTTGTTCTATTCTGTATTATTTTTTACACCAATCAAATTATGTGCTGTAAACATTTTAGAATAATATTGCGATATGACAAATAAACATATGACAAGACTGATATACATTAATAACCATGCCAATTGATCATGCAAGTAACAATTGATCATGCAAGTAACACTCTGGGTAATAGCTACTTACATGTCTGGCTGCTTTATCCATGTTTTTTTGAGAATACCTAATGTTTTGAAAACATCAGCTGACTTCAAACAGCAAATATCGGCAGAATCGTGCAGTAGTGAAGCTTGTGTAGAATCTTTGCTTCGAAGGAAGTGACGAAACATATAGGCGGAAGTTAACATTTAGCGCCAAATGTTGATTGTTGAAGAAAGATTGAACATGGAGGTTCGCAGAGTGAAGACGAAAGTATCTGCTGGCTTCAAGATGAGGGGACTTATGCTTCGACCGTACGCTATCATTTGTCAATCATGTTGTTCTTGACCTGATATTTGGTTTAGAGTAAATGTAATGGCTGCATTGCTAGTTAATAGCTAAATCTGTCTTGTGTCAGTGATACCAAGAAAGAAACTAGGAGGCTAAGGTTAGCTTAGCTACAGTAAATATAGATGGACAGCTAGCTAGACATTTTAGTAGTATACTATGCATATTTAAACAATTAATCAATAGAAACTAATGCAAATGTATGTTTTTAATAGGAATGATGGGATTGATGTCTGGCAGTCAGAGGTACACTACAAAGCAGCATCAATCAGTTAGCCAGCAAACTTTGATAAACAACCAGAAATAACAATTGATTTGAAAGTTAGCTAAACATAGATATGTGTTTGGTTGTTAAGTCAATTAGACCATGCCCATTTCAAGCATATCTTACTAAAAAAGTTATTTCAGAATATTCAGACAAGTTAGCTGGCTAACTCCTTGATCCAGCTTTGTAGTATACCCCTCAGATGTGTTCGTTATGTTGTTGTTGTCCTCCAGGGAAGCCAGCAGGTACCTGGTGGAGGTGTTGGAGTCTGTCGATGAGCTTGAACTGGATGATGTCATCGAGAGGGTCATGGATGCTGTGGAGAAGCAGCCTTGTACGTCTTCTTCGATCATAACAAGCTACTAAAATCAATAGTCAGTTGTTGGCTATTTTTTATTTTACCTTTATTTAACTAGGAAAGTCAGTTAAGAACAAATTCTTATTTTCAATGATGGCCTAGGAACAGTGGGTTAACTGCCTTGTTCAGGGGAATTATGGCAGATTTTTACCTTGTCAGCTCGGGGATTCGATCTTGCAACCTTTCGGTTACTAGTCCAATGCTCTAACCACTAGGCTACCTGTCGCCTCAAAAAAGTTATTTCAGAATATTCTATGCTTGTGAATGATGTAGCTATTCCTCTCTTCTCCTGGACAGTGTCCTCCAGTATGATTGAGCTGGCTGTGGTGGAGACTGCTGTGCAGGACTGCAGCCAGTCATGTGATGAAACCATGTAAGTTGGGAAAGGTGTCAGTCTCACAATAACCAATTTCATACACATTCTCTAGAATAGTAATCCTCAAATTTGACTTATTCATGTGAACTTATTCATGTGAACTATTTGATTATTTTCAGAGATAATGTTTTCAACATAATTGGTGCTTTTGACGTGCCAAGATATATCTACAGCACAGAGAGGAAGAAGTTTGTACCGTAAGTATGAATGTATAAACCTTGATTTCCTGATGTTTTACTATTTGTTTACTTGTTTAATTACTTGTATGTGCTGTGTACTTGATTCAGCTTTTAGCTGCCAAGTACTGGCAACATGCAAGGTAATAAAACGACTACTACTATAGGTTGACCCCATCTAGTCTACATGGTCCAAATGTTATATAAAAAAAAACTCTAGAATAAATGATCTTCCTATTGAAACCAACATATGAAGACATCCATCAGTGAAACCGTTGTTTGTTCTTCACCCAGCCTCAACATGACCACCCACTCTGCCCCAAGTCTCTGTGGCTCAGCCAGGGACAAGGCAGAGCTCTTTAGGGAACGCTACACACTCCTACAGCAGGTCAGTAGGCTACATTTCTTTGCCCTCTGAATCCATCATAGTTTGATGGTCTTTGTATATTTTGGCCTTAAAGCAACTGTACTGTTTCCAGACTTCTCTGACATAATATTACCTATATGTAATTACAATATGAGTGAAAAAGTTTTCCTTCTAAAAATTTGTGATTAAAAACAGTATGTTAAAAAGCATATTTTCTGTGTTGGAATGGTGTGGGTGTTTACCGGTCATTAAAAATATTCATGAGAGCAGACCACTGATTGGCCAGCTCATCTTCCTCAGGAGGATGACATCATCCTTTGAGGAAATAGCAAGCATTTTTTAAACAGTCTGTTTGAGATACAAGTTTGAGGTGGGGTTTAAGTGTTTTTTCTCCCTCCAATTTATGCTTTGGCCACATACGAGTGTAGGATGAGTCATCAACATTATTTGGGTATGGGTTAACAGAATATTAACTTTTAAACGTGAGATTTTCACTGGACAGTTACTTTTAAAAAGCTTCTTTCCTGAGACGCTGCTCTCTGTGAGGTCGTTGTAAAGAGGATGTGTTCCCAATCCACTTGATAAATGAAAGTTAAATCAGTGAGAAATAAATGTACCCAGATCAACCTTGACAGTTACCCCATTTCTGTAGCGTACACATCGGCATGAACTCTTCACCCCACCTGTAATAGGGGCCGCTGCAGAAGAAGGCAGAAACAAATTTCAGGTAATAACTCTGTCATAACCGAAAACACACTTAAACATGTTTAATGGATTTGATATAAGCTAAGAGGAAGTTCTCATGTTGAACATTGATTGCCCGGATCTTGCTCTGTTCTTGTTTTCAGCTTCAGACTGTTGAAGCACTTTTAGGTAGTACGGCTAAGCTAGGAGAGGTCATTGTTTTGGGGATGGTCACACAGCTTAAAGAGGTGAGCAGCTAAAATTCATGTTAAGGACCTTTTATTTGGAAAATATAGTCATATCTATAGATATACAATGCCAGTCAAAAGTTTGCACACACCTACTCATTCCAGGGTTTTCTTTATTTTTACTATCTTCTACATTGTAGAGTAATAGTGAATACATCAAAACTATGAAATACCAGATATGGAATCATGCAGTAACCAAAAAAGTGTTAAACAAATCAAAATATATTTGAGATTCTTCAAAGTAGCCACCCTTTGCCTTGATGACAGTTTTGCACACTCTTGGCATTCTCTCAACCAGCTTCACCTGGAATGTTTTTATTTTTTTCAGGGGAAATTCTATCTGGAAGACCCCAGTGGTACAGTACAGCTGAACCTCTCAAAGGCAATATCCTTTCACTGTGGTGGTGATGGGGAGCGAATGATACAAATGTTCTCTTACATAATTCAATGGGCCAATTAAAGTCTTGAATATAGTCAATGTTGATTGTATTTCAGATTATGCATGTTTTCTTTAACCTTGTCCTCACCAGTTCCACAGTGGACTTTACACAGAGTCCTGCTTTGTTTTGGCAGAAGGTAAAATAATTGATCTTCTTCATCCACGTTAATGGAGATGTACTATTACCTTATTGTGTTATGCAATGACTTAGTAGTCCAGTCCTTTTTCCCCCCATAGGCTGGTATGAGGACTCAGTCTTCCATGTCAACGCATTTGGATTCCCGCCGACTGAGCCATCATCCACCACAAGGTCAATAGATTACAATGTTGCTGACCTATCAGTGTTGCCTTCATTTAGAAATGGACATTAACTACATAATGCCTTTTCCTCTGAAAATCAGTAGGCCGACTGAGAAGGTCGAAAGTTATTTTAAATTCCAATGTATTGTTTTTTACTCTACAGTTGGCATTTAAAAATATACTTTCCTTTCCCCTGTATGTATGGTATGTATGTATGGTATGTATGTATGTATGTATGTATGTGTGTGTATATATATATATATACACTACTCAAAAAAATAAAGGGAACACTTAAACAACACAATGTGCACATTTGTGGGCTGCTGGAGGTCATTTTGCAGGGCTCTGGCAGTGCTCCTCCTGCTCAAAGGCGGAGGTAGCGGTCCTGCTGCTGGGTTGTTGCCCTCCTACGGCCTCCTCCACGTCTCCTGATGTACTGGCCTGTCTCCTGGTAGCGCCTCCATGCTCTGGACACTACGCTGACAGACACAGCAAACCTTCTTGCCACAGCTCGCATTGATGTGCCATCCTGGATGAGCTGCACTACCTGAGCCACTTGTGTGGGTTGTAGACTCCGTCTCATGCTACCACTAGAGTGAGAGCACCGCCAGCATTCAAAAGTGACCAAAACATCAGCCAGGAAGCATAGGAACTGAGAAGTGGTCTGTCGTCACCACCTGCAGAATCACTCCTTTATTGGGGGTGTCTTGCTAATTGCCTATAATTTCCACCTTTTGTCTATTCCATTTGCACAACAGCATGTGAAATTTATAGTCAATCAGTGTTGCTTCCTAAGTGGACAGTTTGATTTCACAGAAGTGTGATTGACTTGGAGTTACGTTGTGTTATTTAAGTGTTCCCTTTATTTTTTTGAGCAGTGTGTGTGTGTATATATATATATATAAACAAATAAATATATACATATAAACAAACAAATATATATATACACAAATAAATAAATAAAACAGCGGATGAGAATGGACTCTGGTTTTTAGGGCCTACTACGGCAACGTGAACTTCTTCGGTGGGCCGTCCACCACGTCGGTGAAAGCCTCGGCCAAGCTAAAGCAGCTGGAGGAAGAGAACGAGGACGCCATGTTTGTGGTGGTCTCCGACGTGTGGCTGGACAGCGTGGAGGTGCTGGAGAAGATCCACCTTATGTTCTCAGGTTCGTTCCACCCGTAACATCACTGACAAGAGCTCGTATGGGGGTATTTACCAGGTTACTGTAAAGCACTTTGTGACAACTGTTTATGTAAAAAGAGGTTTATAGATACAATTGATTGATTGATTCAAGCATTTATGCAAGTCGTATTAATGTTGACATTGATGGATATTGTCATGTGTTTCATGTCCATCTCTGACAGATTTTGAAGTGTCCATCAGTGTGCTCAATTTCTATCTCTACTGCTTAATAGTATGGTCTGAAACAACCTTAACATGTGTCCATTGTAGGATACGCAGCCATGCCTCCTACCTGCTTCATCTTCTGCGGCAACTTCTCCTCAGCCCCCTATGGAAAAACACAAATCAAATCACTCAAAGGTAAGAAAGATTTTGAGTATTTATTTTAAATTTTTAATGCCCTGCTTGTGAAGATATACTGACCTGGCAAATGTGTTCAAATGGGTAATGACAGAAGCATTAGTACACACAATTGAAGTATTTTCTTTTTTCCCCCCAGAGTCGTTGAAAGTTCTTGCCGATGCAATCTGTGAATATCCCAGCATCCACAACAGGTAACGCGTGAGGGAGGAAAACCACTTGGTTGACCTGAAAGTCTGATATTCCAGGAAACAATTTCAACAGTACTACATTGTTGCATCCAGGGTGACAAACTGTTTGGGAAATATTCACCATGCTGCATTATGGGTCTTCTACAGGAAATTGTTGTTTACTTGTCTAACTGAATGCATCCTTTCAAAACTGCAGTAGTCGCTTCGTGTTCGTCCCCGGTCCTGAAGACCCTGGTCCGAGTACAATTCTACCCAGGTGAGAGTTGAAAAACAAGAGACCTGTTATTCCTCTGTTCTGTTGCTCATGATATGACTGTAGTCCTCTGATGTACTGTACTTTATATAAATGCTTATGTCCTCAGGCCCCCATTGGCAGACCACATCACTGAGGAGTTCAGACAGAGGGTGCCATTCTCTGTGTTCACTACCAACCCATGCAGGTGACTGAAATATATGTATTTTTAAAATGTATTTAACCTTTATTTAACTAGGCAAGTCAGTTAAGAAAAAAATATTATTTACAATGACGACCTACCATGGGCAAACCCAGACGACGCTAGGCCAATTGTGCACCGCCCGATGGGACTCCCAATCACGGCCGGATGTGAATCAGCTTGGAAATATAACATTTGTTGATTTATTCTATTTTCAGGAATTTGTCTTAAAGGGATGTCTCTTGAGCTTTATTAAAGGGATATACAGTGCATTCGGAAAGTATTCAGACCCCTTGACTTTATCCACATTTTGTTACAGCCTTATTCTAAAATGGATTAAATAGGTTTTTTCCCTTATCAATATACAAACAATGCCCCATAATGACAAAGTAAAACTGTGTTTTAGAATGTTTTGCAAATTTATATATATAAAAAATGAATTAACATTTACATAAGTATTCAGACCCTTTACTCAGTGCTTTGTTGAAGCACCTTTGGCAACGATTACAGCCTTGCATGTTCTTGGGTATGACGCTAAAAGCTTGGCACACCTGTATTTGGGGACTTTCTCCCATTCTTGTCTACAGATCCTCCCGAGCTCTGTTAGGTTGGAACGTGAGCATCGCTGTACAGCTATTTTCAGGTCTTTCCCTAGATGTTCGATTGGGTTCAAGTCCAGGCTCTGGCTGGGCCACTTAAGGACATTCAGAGACTTTTCCCGAAGCCACTCCTGCGTAGGTGAACCTTCACCCCAGTCTGAGGTCCGGAGTGCTCTGGAGCAGGTTTTCATCAAGGATCTCTCTACACTTTGCTCCGTTCATCTTTCTCTCGATCCTGACTATTCTCCCAGTCCCTGCCACTGAAAACATCCCCACAGCATGATGCTGCCACCACCATGCTTCACCTTAGGGATGGTACCAGGTTTCCTCCAGACCTGACACTTGGCATTCAGGCCAACGAGTTTAATCTTGGTTTCATCAGGCCAGAGAATCTTGTTTTTCATGGTCTGAGAGTCCTTTTAGGTGCCTTTTGGTGAACTCTTAAGTGGGCTGTCATGTGCCTTTTACTGAGGAGTGGCTTCCGTCTGGCCACTCTACCGTAAAGGTCTCATTGGTGGAGTGCTGCAGAGATGGTTGTCCTTCTGGAAGGTTCTCCCATCTCCACATGTTTAAGATCAGAGAGACATAAAAATGGTATCCAGTTCATCTGACTCTGAGGAAGTGGATAAAAGTTAGGGATTTTGGCAACGAAGCCCATCTGTTGAAGTTCCTATGAAAAAATGTGCACTTAATGGCTAATATTTTTGACATGGTTGTCAAATACATTTGGCTCCCTTTGCTCATTATAACAAACAGTCAAGGCTGCTGAGGGAGGACGGCTCATAATAATGGCAGGAACGGAGCAAATGGAATGGCATCAAACACATTAAAACCATGTGCTTGATGCACTTAATACCATTCCACCTATTGCCATTACGACAAGCCCGTCCTCCACCGTTAAGATGCCACCAACTTTCTGTGATAACAATTGACCATTCTTTGACAGTTACTTTTCACAGGTTTTGTGATTGCATGTAGTCTTTGTTTTGCCTGCATTTTGTAAATGTCATCTTTTAACATCTCACAACCTGTGAATCAAATGTTCCTATGTCAGAATCCAGTACTGCAGCCAGGAGATTGTTGTCATCAGAGAAGACCTGGTGAACAAGATGTGCAGAAATTGTGTCCGACTGCCTAGCAGCAACCTCGACATTCCAAATCATGTGAGTCTTAGCTCCTCAGTTATGACATACCCGACCTCTACTAGTACAATTACCTATAGTACCAGTCAAAAGTTTGGGCACAACTACTTATTCCAGGGATTTTCTTTATTTTTACTATTTTCTACATTGTAGAATAATAGTGAAGACATCAAAACTATGAAATAACACATATGGAATCATGTAGTAACCAAAAAAGTGTTTAACCTGTCTAGGGTGAGGGTGCCGCTAGCGGCACTCCCCCCCCACCCCCACTGAAAAGGCAGAGCCGCGAAATTCAAAAAAAATATTTTTTTTAAATATTTAACTTTCACACATTAAAGTCCAATACAGCTAATGAAAGACACAGATCTTGTGAATCCAGCCAACATGTCCGATTTTTAAAATGTTTTACAGGGAAGACACAATATGTAAATCTATTAGCTAAAAACACATTAGCATAATCCACCATCTTTCTTTGTCCACCAACAACAGTAGCTATCACTAATTCGGCTAAACTAAGATATTTATAGCCCCTAACCAAGAAAAAAACTCATCAGATGACAGTCTGATAACATATTTATGGTATGGGATAGGTTTTGTTAGAAAAATGTGCATATTTCAGGTAGATGGCATAGGTTACAATTGCACCCACCGTCACAAATGGACTAGAATAACTACATAGAGCAACGTGTTTACCTACTTACTAATCATCAAACATTTCGTAAAAATACACAGCATACACTAATCGAAAGACACAGATCCTGTGAATACAGACAATATTTCAGATTTTCTAAGTGTCTTACAGCGAAAACACAATAAATCGTTATATTAGCATAGCACATGTGCAAACATTACCCCAGCATTAATTCTAGCCAAAGTGAGCGATAACGTAAACATCGCCAAAATATATTATTTTTTTCACTAACCTTCTCAGAATTCTTCAGATGACACCCCTGTAACATCACATTACAACATGCATATACAGTTTGTTCGAAAATGTGCATATTTAGCCACCAAAATCATGGTTAGACAATGGGGAAAGTAGCCCAGCTGGTGAGAAAATGTCCGTGCGCCATATTAGACAGTGATCTACTCGTATACATAAATACTCATAAACGTGACTAAAAAATATAGGGTGGACATCGATTGATAGACAATTTAATTCTTAATACAATCGCGGAATTACAATTAAATTATCCTTTCTTTTCAATACAGTTTGCGCCAAGCGAAGCTACGTCAAAAAACATGGCGTCCTAAGCCACTAACATTTTTCGACAGAAACACGATTTATCATAATAAAAATTTCCTACTTTGAGCTGTTCTTCCATCAGTATCTTGGGCAAAGGATCCTTTCTTGGGTCTAATTGTCTTTTGGTGGAAAGCTGTCCTCTTGCCATGTGGAAATGCCAACTGCGTTCAGCATGAACTGGAAGCGTGCCCAGCGATTCACAGCGTTTCAGAAATAAATGTCCCAAAATCGCACTAAACGGATATAAATTGCTATAAAACGCTTTAAATTAACTACCTTATGATGTTTTTAACTCCTATAACGAGTCTTAACATGACCGGAGAAAGATTACTCCCAACACTAATGCTTGGAACAGGTGCGGGTCGGTGTCCTCCAGGCGCATGACGCAGCTCCAAAAGAGTGACTAGCTACAGGTTTTTTTTATTTATAGTGCCTGTGAACGCGCAATCGACCCCATTCAAATCGTCATCACGTAAAGGCATCCAGGGGAAGACGTAAGCAGTGTCCGTATACTCATAGGAATAACATTGGCTTTAAAACTGACTCCAGAACAGTGGCCAAAATTTCTGAAATCTGACTCCATGTCAGGGAAATTGCTGTAGAATGGGTTCTGTTCCACTTAGAGACAAAATTTCAACTCCTATAGAAACTATAGACTGTTTTCTATCCAATAATAATAATAATATGCATATTGTACGATCAAGAATTTTGTAGGAAGCCGTTTCAAAAATTACACGATTACCATAAATAGTGACAACAGCGCCCCCAGCCTCAACAGGTTAACCTATTTTATTTGAGATTCTTCAAAGTGGCCACCCTTTGCTTTGATGACAGCTTTGCACACTTGGCATTCTCACAACCAGCTTCATGAGGTAGTCACCTGGAATGCATTTTAATTAACAGGTGTGTCTTGTTAATTTGTGTGATTTCTTTCCTCCTTAATGCATTTGAGCCAATCAGTTGTGTTGTGACAAGGTAGGGGTGGTATACAGAAGATGACCCTATTTGGTAATTGACCAAGTCCACATTATGTCAAGAACAGCTCAAATAAGCAAAGAGAAATGTCAGTCCATCAATACTTTAAGACATGAAGGTCAGTCAATCCGGAAAATGTCAAGAACTTTGAACGTTTTTTTCAAGTGCAGTTGTAAAAACCAGCAAGCGCTATGATGAAACTGGCTCTCATGAGGACCGCCTCTGGAAAGGAATACCCAGAGTTACCTCTGCTGCAGAGGATACGTTCATTAGAGTTACCAGCCTCAGAATTTTTTTTTTTTTTTTTTTTTTTTACCTTTATTTAACTAGGCAAGTCAGTTAAGAACAAATTCTTATTTTCAATGACGGCCTAGGAACAGTGGGTTAACTGCCTGTTCAGGGGCAGAACGACAGATTTGTACCTTGTCAGCTCGGGGATTTGAACTTGCAACCTTCCGGTTACTAGTCCAACGCTTTAACCACTAGGCTACACTGCCGCCCCAGAAATTGCAGCCCAAATAAATGCTTCACAGAGTTCAAGTAACGGACACATCTCAACATCAACTGTTGAGGAGACTGCGTGAATCAGGTCTTCATGGTCGAATTGCTGCAAATAATCCACTACTAAAGGACTCGAATAAGAAGAAGAGACTTGTTTGGGCCAAGAAACACAAGCAATGGACGACATTAGACCGATGGAAATCTGTCCTTTTTTGTCTGAGTCCAAATGGATATTTTTGGTTCCAACCGCCGTGTCTTTGTAAGACAGAGTAGGTAATCGGATTTTCTCTGCATGTGTGGTTCCCACCGTGAAGCATGGAGGAGGAGATGTGATTGTGTGGGGGTGCTTTGCTGGTGACACTGTCAGTGATTTATTTAGAATTCAAGGCACACTTAACCAGCATGGCTACCACAGCATTCTGCAGCGATACGCCATCCCATCTGGTTTGTGCTTAGTGGGACTATCATTTGGTTTTCAACAGGACAATGACCCAACAGACCTCCACTGTGTAAGGGCTATTTGACCAAGAAGGAGAGTGATGGAGAGCTGCATCAGATGACCTGGCCTTCACAATCACCTGACCTCAAACAAATTGAGATGGTTTGGGATGAGTTGGACTGCAGAGTGAAGGAAAAGCAGCCAACAGGTGCTCAGCATATGTGGGAACTCCTTCAAGACTGTTGGAAAAGCATTCCCGGTGATGCTGGTTGAGAGAAGGCCAAGAGTATGCAAATCTATCAAGGCAAAGAGTGGCTACTTTGAAGGATCTAAAATCTATTTCATTTAACACTTTTTTGGTTACTACATGATTCCATATGTGTTATTTAATAGTTTTGATGTCTTCACCATTATTCTACAATGTATAAAATAGTAAAAATAAAGCAAATCTCTTGAATGAGTAGATCTGTCCAAACTTTTGACTGGTAATGTACATTATATAAACTTAGCTAGTTCATTTGGCCTGTATTCACAAAGCGGATCCCCACACACACACACACCTAGATCCGCACTCCTACTCTGAGGTGCTTTGTGTGAATATTTGTCCTGTAGTTGAATTTATTCTTCATGAATGATAACGGCATGAAAATGTCTGACAATCACCAATAAACTCTCCTTCTCCAGTTTGTGAAGACCATCTTGTCTCAGGGCCACCTGACTCCCCTGCCGCTGTATGTCAGTCCAGTGTTCTGGGCCTATGACTATGCTTTACGGGTTTACCCCGTGCCTGATGTCATCATCTTTGCGGACAAATATGACCCTTTCAACATCTCCAACACAGACTGCCTCTGCATCAACCCGGTACGTTACGCTTATTCCTAGATTTCCACCATTTTGTTTTATTATGAGACTCGGTATGAGATGTTGGACTTGGGTTTCGAACTATATTATGATGAGATCTTATATTCTTAATTTAAGAAAGTTTTATTTTTTTGTATTGTCATTCTGTTCTTGCAGGGCTCCTTCCCAAAAAGTGGCTTTGCTTTTAAGGTATATTACCCATCCAACAGGACCGTTGAGGACAGGTGAGAAATGTTTTTTACTCTTTGTTTATGCATGCTCTACACATAATTCACTTGGTGCTAATCATTGCTTTACTGGCAATATGGTAACTAGTATAATGAGAGTCAACTTGGTTTCCATGTCGGTCTTCGTTTCTCTTTGCTGATCTAAATATTCTTTATTTCTCCTCACAGCAAACTTCAAAGCCTCTAAAGACCATAAGGATTATTTTGGACGGAGGGATCGGCTGTTATGGTTGTGTAAAATGTTTTTGTAAAATATGTCTAAAAATTATTTTGCTAAATCCCTTTTTATTTTATTTGTATGTACCTTTTGTATAATGGAGAATAAAGGTTCACTGTCATTGAATTGTCATCTTTGTGCTTTTTTACTTGACTTGTTAATGTTGGACAATAAAGCAAATAAGAATTGTGTTACTCCTCTGTACTTGCATAAATCAAATGATTTTATTTGACCTCACAAAGATGGCGGAAATAAGAAGTTATTGGTTAATTCCGGTCAGGCATCTTGTAATTGACGACTTCAACCAGATGTCGCATAATAATCACTGAACAAAAACTTAACGTTTCACACTGAAGGCCAAAGCAGACGTGGACTATTTAAAGCAGACTACGTAAGTGGATTTTTTGTTGTTGCTGCAAGGTTGCATAGTTCCTTTTTTTCAAAGTTTAGGTGGCGTTAAAACGCAGTTAAATTGGTTGATAGGGCGAACTGTAGTACGTTAGCTAGCTTGCAGACACAGCTAAGTTTGCTAACGTTGGCTAGGTAGCTTTTGGTGTCACGTTGAGTCGGTGTAGGCTAAAAATTATGGTAGCCAACATCATGACTTGTGTTTCCATGTAAACCAACAGTCAGTGCACCAACCATCAGTCATGGTGGCACTGAAACAGTTGCCAGCTGTTGATATTAACTTACTTAGCTGGCAACAACAATTCTAGTCCTACCCAGTAACAGCTAACCCGCTATCTTTGACTTAAAAAGAGAAGACATTTTACAATCTGAATTATTTATAAATCTCTTAGAATTCATACTGTAAAACGTATTCTCTTTTTAGGCATACTAACCCTGTTCATAACACAGCCCATTGGTAGCTGAGCTACCTGCTTAGCTATATCCTATAGCTAGCTGCATGTTGGGATGAGACTTCTTAACTATAGTGAATGTCTGTATTGTTCCAATACTTCTCATACTCCTCTACTCTGAATCCCTGTGTATGCAAAACGATGTAGCTCTCTTCTCCCATCCAGGTGATCATGGCAGAAATAGAGGAGGACATTCCTGACCGCTTGCCTGTTGAGGAAGATGAGTTGGAGAGGGATGAAGAGGAGGGAGAATTTGACTGGGTGGTGGACGAGGCTGATGAACTCGATGAGGATGATGAGGATGTAGTTGTTCTGGACACAGAAGCAGAGCCCTTTGAGTTGGAGCAGCCAGCTGAGCGCAGTGGCCACATAGCAGCGGTGGATGGACACTACATGTATGTTTGGGGAGGATATAAGGTAAACCAGTATGACAGGCATTCTGAATAGACTTTTATTTATATGATAGTGTATCTAAATCATGTAATTTGGAACTATACCATTTTAATCAATGATTGAATCAATGAGTCTTCAATCGATTATAGTTTTTATTGGAAGATTTGCCGTCGACTTTGACCTATGATACCATTTGCCACAGTCCACTTTGCCAGAGATAACAGCCGAACTCCAGCCGACATATTTACAGATGATTTAAATCCATTGACTTCCCTCGTTTGTCTTGTCATTAGAATTCCCAGACCACTGGCTTCTTTGACTTATACTTGCCAAGGAATGAAATCTGGATCTACAACATGGAGACAGAACGATGGTAATAATGATTTTAAGCATCCTTTTGTTAGTGTCTAGCGTGTCTCAAATTATATGGCTCCCTATATAGTGCCCTACGTTTGACCAGAGCCCTTATATCTACCGTCTGTATTTGCAGGAAGAAGCAGATGACTGTGGGTAACCTGCATACCTCCATGTCTGGCAGCTGTGGAGTGTGTGTGGATGGCGTCCTCTATCTGTTTGGAGGCCACCATGCCAGGGGAAACACTGACCGGGTGAGAATATACCGTATGTGCGTGGACTGTTATGTCTTGTGGAATCTTGGCACCTAAGGCTGTGTCCAGTCCCTCCCTTTCCATAAACTGTGTTTACAAAAATATTTTATGTGCTGCACGCTAAGAACTATGTTTTCGAGAATTCTTGGGTTAAAATCCCCACTTTCAGCATCAATGTTAATTCACCACAGCAGGATTTATTTATTTATCTCCATCTCACCTCAGAAGCCTGTTTTCCAACAAACCATTTAAATGTTAATGTCCGTTACGAAACTTCTGATGTTGTAACTTTTTTGATTTCATACCATCTCAACGTTGTCCCTGTTCTGCGGCCTTCAGGTCTTCCGGCTCCCTCTCCGAACACCGGCCCTCTGCTGGGAGGAGATGAAGGATCTCAAGGGCCTGGCCCCGTCCTGCAAGGACAAACTGGGCTGCTGGGTCCACAAGAACAGGTGAGGTGGCCGATTGGCAGGCAGTGAGTGAGATTATAGGTCTAACTCATTGCGCCATTACATATTGTTGTTGCGCCATTACATATTGCCTCTAAAGAAAGAGATGTTTATTTTGTTGAATGTTTCTCAATGAACTGCTCTGTGTGTCGACAGGCTAGTATTCTTCGGGGGCTACGGCTATATGGCACAAGGAGCTCACCGAGGGACATTTGAATACGATGAAACTTCATTCATGGTATTGTCAATTCATTCTACAACTCTGCAGCTGCTTTTTAATGGCAGTATAAAAACAATGGTCTGTTTAGTCTATTAGTCTGCAGCAAAGGGAGTCGACAATGAGGGTAAATCCTTGGTCGTGTTCATTAGGCACCAAACGGAAGAAAATGGACTGAAACATGGAGGGACAACCTGGACTTGTCCAATAAGAGTTGCCAATTTTGGTGTTTTGTAGATTTTTTTTCTTCTGTTGCATGGCCTAATGAACACAACCCCTTCACTGTGTGTTGTAACAGGGAGATAATCCGGGGCGGGGCTGGAATAACCACATTCACATCTTAGACCTGGAGACGTCCACTTGGAGCCAGCCAGTCACCAAGGTAACGCCATTCCCATAAATCCGGTCACGTCACGACTTTGTGTTGGAAGCCATTTTGTACAGCTGTCTCATTGGGAGCCCCATTCTCACCTCTCCTTTCCCTCCCTCTCCTGGCAAAAGGGCAACGCCCCCTCTCCCCGGGCAGCGCATGCCTGTGCCAAGGTGGGCAACCGAGGCTACGTATTTGGGGGGCGTTACAGGGTAAGTAGGAATGTTCTTTGAAAATAGAGCTTACTCAAGTTCCCGCTGAGTTTACGGTCATGCTGTCTAATGTAAAACAATATCACTGGCCTGTAGACAGAGATTTAGGGCTTCACGGTGTTAATTTATATGATTTACATATTGTTATGCCTTGTTACATCATAGATTATAAAGGATATTGTGTTCTAAATGTTTGATGCTCTTCCTCCATATGAGTAAGGCTTGACTCTTTCGCAACAGGATTACCGCCTGAACGACATGTACTACATCGACATGGACTCCTGGGAGTGGCATGAAATGTACGCTATGCCAACTTATCCAAAATGTCTTCATGCATGTTATAGTGTTATACGCATACATTTAAAAAAAAAAACTGTTTATGGGAGGATGTTGTGCTCTTACTCATGGATGTCCTTGTGTGTTCACTATGATGGTACTAACAACTCTTAACCCTCTCCCCCTCCACCTCCCCATGCTCCCCTCCACCTCCCCCGGTCACATCTCCCCACGCTCCCTTCCATCTCTCCCGGTCACATCTCCCCTCCACCTCTCCCGGTCACATCTCCCCACGCTCCCTTCCATCTCTCCCGGTCACATCTCCCCTCCCCTGGTCCCATCTCTCCCGGTCACATCTCCCCTCCACCTCTCCCGGTCACATCTCCCCACGCTCCCTTCCATCTCTCCCGGTCACATCTCCCCTCCACCTCCCCCGGTCACATCTCCCCTCCCCCGGTCCCATCTCTCCCGGTCACACCTCCCCTCCACCTCCCCCGGTCACATCTCCCCACGCTCCCCTTCACCTCTCCCGGGCCCACTTCCCCTCCACCTCACCTGGTCCCATCTCCACCTCTCCTGGTCCCATCTCCCCCTCAACCTCTCCTGGTCCCATCTCCACCTCTCCTGGTCCCATCTCCACCTCTCCTGGTCCCATCTCCCCCTCCACCTCTCCTGGTCCCATCTCCACCTCTCCTGGTCCCATCTCCCCTCCACCTCTCCTGGTCCCATCTCCACCTCTCCTGGTCCCATCTCTCCCTCCATCTCTCCTTGGCCTTCTGCAGGAGTGTTCCTCAGCAGGGTCCTGTGGGACGCTCATGGCACTCCTTAACCCCTGTGTCACCTGACCACATATTCCTGTTCGGAGGCTTCACAACATCCCGAGAGACGCTCAGTGAGTGAAGAATATTTCATTTTCCTTTAGAGTCCATGGCTCGACCACAATTCATTCCTCTATCTATTTGTCATGTATACAGGTGATGCTTGGCTGTACTGTGTCAGCAAGAACGAGTGGCAGCAGTTCAAGCACAATCACACAGAGAGCCCCAGGTAATATCTCCATAGAGATAAACCAATTCTTCTTCATGACAATATCACCAAATAAGTGGTTAGGAAAAGAAGCTGCTTGTCTCACTGTGTACATTGTTTGTGTTATGAGTCAGTGGTGATTTTTCTCTGATTTTGTGTGTGTGTGTCAGGCTCTGGCACACGGCCTGTTCCGGTCCTGGCGGGGAGGTGTTTGTGTTCGGTGGCTGTGCCAACAACCTGTTGTCCCATCAGCGAGCGGTGAGTACGGTTAGAACACACCACTCAGTCATAAACTACTAGACCTTTCTTGGTGTCACTTGAAATTAGATCAACAAACAGATTGATAACCAGTTTTACTACCAAGTATAGTTTGAATGCATGGAAATGTTATTCGATTTCCTTTTCAACAGGCTCACAGCAAAGAGTTGCTGGTCTTCACAGTTCAACCCAAGTCACTTGTCCGGTGAGTAGAAACAGAACTCAGACAATATGGCCCATACACCGAAATACTATTTTTTGCTGCATGCCCTAGTGAACACGACCCAAAGTCCAGGTCCCTGTTTCAGTCAGTTTTCTTCTGCCTAATGAACACGTCAACTTTGATACAGTACATCTTGTGGTCAACCTAAAACTTGCCTTGCCATGCGAAGTGGTAAGTTAAATATTGCCTGATTTGTTCTAGGTTCTGTATGGAAGCAGCGCTGCAGCACAGAGAATTGTTGTCTGGGTCCTGGGACTGCCTGCCTAAACATCTGCTACACACTCTCAGACAGCGGATGGGAGGCATCAACGCCCTGGGCTCATAAGAGCCATTATACCACCACGTTCTTTGGGGTGGTAGGGTTGAGTGTGTTTGAGATGGTTGACTGCCATGGCCTTGCTGCTAGCTGAACGAAGAGGACAGCTCACCTGATCTTGTCACCAAGTGTCATGAGTGGTTTCGGGAAAAACAAAGTAAATTAATGTAAATCATTTAGAGAAATAGAGGCTTTTGTAGGGACTAGTGTTGGTAAATCCCTTAGGCCAGTCAATCAGCAACCATGGCAACGTTCATTATCCTAATTCTGAGTGCTTACTTTTATGATGTATATATTGTATTGTATTGCATATATATGTGTGGATTTGTTGTGCCCGTGTTAAAAAAAAAAAAAAATGTATATTTTTTTAAGTAAAAGTACCATGTATTCAATCCTGCTGGAGAGGTGGCATACCTTAGACCATGTTAGTCAGAAGAGGCTCGTGTAGAATTTTGTCTGTTTTTAATCAGGTAATACCAGTTACATTGGAGCCACATTGCACTGAATTTCATTATCAAGAAGTTACTTGTTTGGTATTATTCTTGTCTGATCTGCACAGCTGTCCCTTGACATTTTTATTATGAAATATATTGTAAAAAAAACTACAAAAAACATTTAAAATGTGTAATTTTGAGTCAAGAAAATAAACCAGACAAATATGCCAGATCTGAATCTGATCTTTTACATACGCACTATCTTGAATGATGAATGTAAAAATCTGTGAAACAACTGAGGGAAATGAAGGCTTTTCCTGTCATCCATATATTCATTTGCATATTATTGGTCAATTGAAGGCATCAATTAAGTCAGCGTCGTCCTATTACGGGATGGGTTGACTCATTGTCTCTGCTTTTCCTTTGTATCATGATACTGTTCATATGGGAAGAAATCCCATGTCCAATTCATACTATAGAGCCATTATTTGGCTGCCAGCAGATTAGGTGCTGATACTTTAACATTGCCGTGGATGTTTCTAGATAAATACATATCCTGAAACGAGCGAATAAAGGATGTTAAAACCAGAGCTCCTTTTCACACTCATGGATGGTTAATGTTAAGTGACTAAGCAGTCATTCATATGGCCATGGTGCTTGCTTAAATATTCCAGACTGCCAGAATAAGACTGAGGTGAATTTGTATGATTTACTATATATATACAGTTGAAGTCAGAAGTTTACATACACCTTAGCCAAATACATTTAAACTCAGTTTTTCACAGTTCCTGACATTTAATCCTAGTAAAAATACCCTGTTTTAGGTCAGTTAGGATCACCACTTTATTTTAAGAATGTGAAATGTCAGAATAATAGAGAAGATTTATTTCAGATTTTATTTCTTTCATCACATTCCCAGTGGGCCAGAAGTTTACATACACTCAATTTGCATTTGGTAGCATTGCCTTTAAATTGTTTAACTTGGGTTAAATGTTTCGGGTAGCCTTCCACAGGCTTACCACAATAAGTTGTGTGAATTTTGGCCCATTCCTCCTCACAGAGCTGGTGTAACTGAGTCAGGTTTGTAGGCCTCCTTGCTCGCACATGCTTTTTCAGTTTTGTCCACAAATTTGCTGTAGGCTTGAGGTCAGGGCTTTGTGATGGAAACTCCAATAGCTTGACTTTGTTGTCCTTAAGCCATTTTGCCACAACTTTGGAAGTATGCTTGGGGTCATTGTCCATTTGGAAGATCCATTTGCGACCAAGCTTTAACTTCCTGACTGATGTCTTGAGATGTTGCTTCAATATATAGAAACAGGACATGTTTGTCCCCTACAAATAGAAGACATTGTGCAAGCTACTTTCATGTCTGTTCTAGATTATGTGGATATTATCTACATGCATGCTACGGCATCAACACTTAAATCGCTGGATGCTACTTTTCATTTGGCACTTAGGTTTATTACGAGTGCTAGCTACAGAACTCACCACTGTGTTTTATCTCAAAATGTGGGTTGGACTTCGCTGTCCGTGAGACGAGAACAACATGCTCTTGTGTTTGTCTATAAAGCACTTCTGAAGAAACTACCTTCTTGTCATCACCCATCATTAGAATTCCTTAAACCAGGTCTCAAGCATGGATTACACTTGAGGCCCATGCGATTTCCACATAGTTGGGTATGGCTGTCTTTTCCTGTGATGCTCCTTGCCTATGGAATAGCCTGCAGACTAAACTTAAAGTTGAGACTTGTCACCCATTTTAAACATTTATTGGAGGATTTTTATATTGCTTGTAACTGCTTCGGGTAATGCAAGTTCTTGTGCTGTTAGTGGAATAACCCGTGTGTAAATGTAACAATCTGCTGCTATATTTTTTTGTGTTATCTGATCGTTTTGTTTTGTTTCTTAATCATTGTACCTAAACTGTATGTGTAAACATGTATACGCAGGGCCCAGCTGTAAAAGAGACCTTGGTCTCAGTCTGTGTTCCTTGTTGAAATAAAGGTATAATAATAATATCCACAATTTTCCTTCCTCATGAAGGCATCAATTTTGTGAAGTGCACCAGTCCCCCGTGCAGCAAAGCACCCCCACAACATGATACTGCCACCCCCGTGCTTCACGATTGGGATGGTGTTCTTTGGATTGCAAGCCTCCCCCTTTTTCCTCCAAACATAACTATGGCCATTATGGCCAAACAGCTTCATCAGACCAGAGGACATTTCTCCAAAAAGTATGATCTTTGTCCCATGTTCAGTTGCAAACCGTAGTCTGGCTTTTTTTAAGGCGGCTTTGGAGCAGTGACTTCTTCCTTGCAGAGCGGCCTTTCAGGTTATGTCGATATAGGACTCGTTTTACTGTGGATATAGGTACTTTTGTACCTGTTTCCTCCAGCATCTTCACAAGGTCCTTTGCTGTTGTTCTGAGATTGATTTGCACTTTTTGCACCAAAGTACGTTCATCTCTAGGAGACAGAATGTGTCTCCTTCCTCAGCGGAATGACGATTGCGTGGTCCCATGGTGTTTATACTTGCGTACTATTGTTTGTACAGATGTACGGGGTACCTTCAGACGTTTGGAAATTGCTCCCAATGATGAACCAGATTTGTGGAGATCTACACATTTTTTTCTGAGGTCTTGGATGATTTCTTTTGATTTTCCCACGATGTCAAGCAAAGAGGCACTGAGTTTGAAGGTAGGCCTTCAAATACATCAACAGGTACACCTCCAATTGACACAAATCATGTCAATTAGCCTATCAGAAGCTTCTAAAGCCATGACATCATTTTCTGAACATTTCCAAGCGGTTTAAAGGCACAGTCAACTTAGTGTATGTAAACTTCTGATCCATTGGAATTGTGATACAGTGAATCACAAGTGTAATATTTTTTTTTTTTAAATCTGTCTGTAAACTATTGTTGGAAAAATTACTTGTGTCAATCAATCAAGTTTATTTTATATAGCCCTTCGTACATCAGCTAATATCTCGAAGTGCTGTACAGAAACCCAGCCTAAAACCCCAAACAGCAAGCAATGCAGGTGTAGAAGCACGGTGGCTAGGTAAAACACCCTAGGAATGCCAAAACTTAGGAAGAAACCTAGAGAGGAACCAGGCTATGAGGGGTGGCCAGTCCTCTTCTGGCTGTGCCGGGTGGAGATTATAACAAAACTATGCCAAGATGTTCAAAATGTTCATAAGTGACAAGCATGGTCAAATAATAATCATGAATAATTTTCAGTTGGCTTTTCATAGCCGATCATTAAGAGTTGAAAACAGCAGGTCTGGGACAGGTGGCGGTTCCATAACCGCAGGCACAATCGTCCTAATCGACTTGCCAAAACTATAGTTTGTTAACAAGAAATGTGTGGAGTGGTTGAAAACGAGTTTTAATGACTTCAACCTAAGTATATGTAAACTTCTGACTTCAACTGTATATATATATATATATATATTATTATTAAATTATATATATACACTGAACAAAAATATAAAATATAAATGCAACATGTAAGGTGTTGGTCCCATGTTTAATAAGCTGAAATAAAATAGCCCAGAAATAGCACAAAAACTGATTAAACAGCATGATCATTACACAGGTGCACCTTGTGCTGGGGACAAAAGGCCACTAAAATGGGCAGTTTTGTCACACAATGCCACAGATGTCTTTAGTTTTGAGGGAGTGTGCAATTATAATGCTGACTGCAGCAATATCCATCAGAGCTGTTGCCGGATAATTTAATGTTTATTTTTATACCGTAAGCCACCTTCAACGTTGTTTTAGAGAATTTGGCAGTATGTCCAACCGGCCTCACAACCGCAGACCATACCAGCCCAGGACCTCCACATCCGGCTTCTTCACCTGCTGGATCGTGCCAGCCACCCAGACAGCTGATGAAACCTAGGAGTATTTCTGTCTGTAATAAAGCCCTTATGTGGGGAAAAACGTTTTCTTATTGGCTGGGCCCGGCTCTCCAGTGGGTCGGCCTAGCTCCCAACTGGGTAGGCCTATGCCCACCCAATTGTTGCAAGTTGCGTTTATATTTTTGTTCTGCATAGATAGCCACCCAGCAAGCCACTGTAACGCCTCAATCACACCGATTGAGTCGGGGCATTTTGGTACACCAGAAGTACATTAATTTCCAATGGAACGCTGCGTGTGCCTTGCACTATTGCGTTACAGAGGCCTAAATAGTACGTTCTGTGTGGTGCATACGTTGGATTTATCTAACATATGCGTAGACGGTTTGACAGAGATGGTAGCAGAAGGTTAATGTTGAACTTTTGTTGCACACATATCCAAATTGTGCTGCGTACCATTTTAGTAATGTCGGTGTGATCGAGGCGTAACTATTGCGCTATTGTAACGAGACAAATGTATTGTTTTCAATCATCCACCTTTTTGGTCAGAGAGTTGAGGGTGAGGCGTGCCTGGTTACCAAGGTGACGGCCCAGCTAACATGGCTAGCTAGAGCAGCAAGGCGTTTTTCTCTCTCCAGGCTTTCAATCTTGGAGGAGCTAGCTAGATCAGCCAACTAGAAATCTTGCCACAACACGGCTGTTCCATGAAATTATCGCAATGTGTTATTTAAATATAGGACTAGTATGGATAATCTACTTCTATGCAGTGAACACTTTGAAGAATGGATAGTACGTTGATCGCTTGCTTGCCTGCACTACGTTACTAGCTATCGTTAGCTAACCTTACATTTGCTAGAAAATATCGTGGCATGTCAAATTCTGTTCCAGGCAACTTTTCATATTCTCATATATTTATACAGCTAACGTTAGATAGCTGCTAGCTAGGGCTGCATGTTTTTTTTCTTAATTATTACAAGAGTAACGTTAGCTACATGTCTAAACTCTATTTTGTTATGCAGATTACAAGATAATCAACAAAATTGGAGAAGGGACATTTTCAGAAGTGGTGAAGGCTCAAAACCTGAAAGATGGGAAATATTATGCGTGTAAAACGATGAAGCAGTCACTCAGCAGGTAACTAACTATCAGGTATGCTGCCTTATAATTGTTCTGCCTGCTGTTTGCCTTGAGGTGCTCTACGTCCTCTGTGTGTGTGGACCCTTGCCTTGAAACTTGAGCTAGCAGCATGACACCCCTGCCTATCCAACTGGAAGTCACTGTCAACATACCCTGACTGTGACCTAGTGAGGTTGAGTTCGGTTAGAGACAATGTTGCTTTTTAGAACAGATTTTTCCAAGTCTGTACATTAACGTTTAACATATATAGTTAACTACTCTAATTCTCAATTTTGTGAATCGTCTTTGAAAATAAGTCATGACATGATACATGTTCTCTACAAAATAAAGAAAGTTAATTTAACATGTGTTGGTGGTTATCAGTCTGTTACAGAGTTAATAACAGGTTTCGCTACATGTTTTTTTGTTTGTTGTTCAGCCTGGAACAGGCCAACAACCTGCGAGAAGTCCAGGCCATGAAAATACTTAACCCTCACCCAAACATCATTCGGCTGCATGAATTGATATTGTGAGTACAATGTTTGTCCCTATCTTTTGAATTCTCTGTGTGAAGCCTCAACCGAAAAATAACATGATAATTTTGTCTGATTCATTCAATGTGTTACAGTGACAAAGAGTCAGGGACTCTGTCCTTGGTATGTGAGCTGATGGAGATGAACATCTATGAGTTCATACGAGGTCAGACACACAGTGAAACTGCTACTGTGAATGACATGAAACCTTTACCATAACTGTAACTACAGCACATCAAATACTATTCCCCATTCAGTTATCTTGTGTATTGCTAACTTGTCTCACTTGCAGGGAGGCAGCAACCTTTGCCAGAAAGTAAAATCAGACACTACATGTACCAACTTTGCAAGTCACTCGATCATATGCATAGGTAAGAATGAAAATATGGAGATGGGATCTAGTCCATGTATAAATACATTTCCTACAGACCTTTCACTGGCACAGAGGGGGGGGGGGGGGGGGGGGTTTAAGGGTCTGTTTTTTTTTGCTTCCCCTAAAACTAAACAGTTATACCCTATTGTTATTTTCGTACAGCAACGGGATCTTTCACCGGGACATTAAGCCAGAGAACATTCTAATCAAAGTAAGTAAAAAAATAAATAAAATGATGATGCTGAAAACCTTGCCTGTTGATTGGTAAATCAGAACTGTTACTGTTACATTGTTTACCATATGTTGTCCATGACTTGGTTGGTTGCTTCCATAGCACGACGTGCTCAAACTTGGAGACTTTGGCTCATGCAGGAGTTTGCACTCCAAGCCCCCCCACACAGAATACATCTCCACCCGCTGGTACAGAGCCCCAGAGTGCCTCCTCACAGATGGCTATTACTCCCACAAGATGGACATGTGGAGTGTAGGATGTGTTTTCTACGAGATCATCAGGTACCTTTCATCTATCATCAAATTAGATACAGAACTGCTTTTGTCCATTCTAGTAGGAGACTTTGGTTATGGCCTTAGCGTTGTGTTCCTCTACGGCCGAAGCCACAGACATTCGTGAACAGCTGCTGTCGTGTAAAATAGCCTTGATGACATCACAGACCATCATGTTTGTGTATTTCAGTCTCAGCCCTCTGTTTCCGGGAACCAATGAGTTGGATCAGGTGACCAAGATCCATGATGTTTTGGGTACACCTGACAACAGTCTCCTTCAAAAATTCCCTCAGTACGTTTGTTAGATACGCTTATCATGTAATGAAGACCAATGACTTACAGTATGTTTTTAGTGGAAACCATTGTCCTCAGTGACAGTGTTGTACATACATTTTTTGACAGGTCTAGGGCGATGCGTTTTGACTTCCCTCTGCGGAAAGGCAGTGGAATATCTCAGCTCATCCCAAACTGTTCAGCACCCAGTCTGTCGTTGCTCTACCAGATGCTGACCTACGACCCAGAGGAGCGCATTGGCGCAAGAGCGGCGCTACAGCACATCTTTTTTAGAGAGCTACGGTAAGCACACAAACTGTACTGTATAACAAATACATAGACATACTGTGCTTTATTATTGTAGTATGTGTAGTGTGAGAGATAAAGTATTTAATTTAATTAATATGGTAAATGCTATCTTCCCTCCTCCTGTCCTTGTCTCAGGCTGGCGGAGAGGAGAGCTGATAGTCTGCGCAGGGCCATTGTGACTGTAGAGGGAGGAGAGAGCAGTGGCACCCCCAACTCTGTGGATCACCTGCGGCGCATGGCCAGACAGGGCAGGAGGCAGGTAAGAGACAGACACATCTCCTAAAAAGGTTGACCCTACATCACATTTTATGAGTAATCAACCACATTACAAAGGGTAGGATAAAATGTCTTAATATGCTACATACTGGGAAAATGACAAAATATTCCATAATTTGGATGTACTTTGCCCTACTATGATGGGGCTAGTCTCTTATGATGGCATAATATTCTTCTGTTTTGCAGCACAACATTAAGCACGTTGCCGAGCCTCTGATCAGACGCAACGCCCCACAGGTGGAATTACCAAAGCTCAATGTGGTAGTGCCTGCACCCCAGATTACCTACCCTGTTAGCACAGTGCCAGTTCTCACCATCACTCACCGTGGGTCCCTCCCAGCCATCACATCAAAAAAGTGCTACTCGCGGTTGGCTAAGGTAAACAGACTGTATTACAGTGTACATTTTAGGACATCCATATGGGAAAGGGGGATACGTAGTCAGTTGTACAACTGAATGCCTTCAACTGAAATGTGTCTTTTGCATTTAACCCAACCCCTCTGAATCAGAGAGATGCGGGGGGCTGCCTTAATTAATCAACATCCACGTCTTCGGCGCCCGGGGAACAGTGTGTTGACTGTCTTACTCAGGGGCAGAACGACCTTTTTTTAATTTTCTTACTTTGTCAGCTCGGGGATTCGATCCAGCAACCTTTCGGTTACTGGCCCCAACGCTCTAATCACTAGTATGGCTACTCCCGACGACAAAATGTCCTGTACAGACATGACTTTAGTGCACATCTTAAATAACATCTGAGGCTGTATGTGTCAAGAATCTCAGAGTAGGAGTGCTGGTCTAGGATCAGACCCCATCCGTCCATGTAATCTTATTCATTATGATCTAAAAAGCAACACACATCCTAGATCAACATTCCTACTCTGAGACCCTTGATTTACAGCCTCAGTACTCAGTAGAATAGCGTGTTGTTCATATTTTTCTGTTAACCCATTTTTTCTCCTCTTTACCCAACAGCCAAGGGATGAATCCCACTGCTCTGCTTTCAAGACCTACTACATGCCTCCTCTGGATAGGAAACCTGGTGGCTACTGAGAGCCCCAATTCTTAAGAACTGTTGCTGTTCAACAGACCTGTTGTACCTACTCGGATTAGATTTTTTTTGATTTGGTTAGACATTGTTGAACAAAGCTACTTAGCTACTTCAAAGCCTGATGCTTTCTTGTGAGCAATGCTAACATGGTGTTGGACAAAGGAATGTCCCATATCATTAATTACCAGGGTTAATTTGTATAAGTCATCATTCCGGCAGATGAAATACAACATGATCCCCAAAGTATATTTGACTCTGTCATCAGTGTTAGGCAAATGAGAAAATGCCTATTGACCGTTAATAACCAAACCATTTCCTAACTAGGTGTGTCATGTTATTAACGGTTGTTGATAAATTTGCTCAAAAGTGAGCTAATGACTACTCACATGCAACGCAGAACTTCAAGGACGAGCTCTGATATACACTGAATGTACAAAACATTAGGAACACCTGCTCTTTCCATGACACACTGACCAGGTGAATCCAGGTGAAAGCTATGATCCCCTATTGATGTCACTTGTTAAATCCACTTCAATCAGTGTAGATGAAGGGGAGGAGACAGATTAAAGAAGGATTTTTAAGCCTTGAGACATGGATTGTGTATGTGTGCCATTCAGTGGGGGCAAAACAAAATATTTAAGTGCCTTTGAATGGGGTATGGTAGTAGGTGCCAGGCGCACAGGTTTGATTGTGTCAGCAACTGCAACAATGCTTGGTTTTTCCATGCTCAACAGTTTCCCGTGTGTATCAAGAATGGTCCACCACCCAAAGGACATCCATCCCAACTTGACACAACTGTGGGAAGCATTAAAGTCAACATGGGACAGCATCCTTGCAAAACACTTCCAACAACTTGTAGAGTCCATTCAATGAGAAATATGAGGCTGTTCTGAGGGCAAAAGCAGGGGGTGCAACTCAATATATTCCTAATGTTTTGTACACTCAGTATATTTAATAAAATGATGAAAGATCAGGTGTTAGTTCCTTGGTAAGTTAATTGATTCAGCACAGTACATTGTATCCCAGTGCTAGATAAAATCAGATTTTTGGAAATTCTCTCTTTTTTGCTCCACAGAGTATATCTTTTTGATATAATCAAAATGGTAGATTTCCTAGACCACCTGCCACTTCCAAAGCAATAGTCAAGTACATGACAATTACAAAAGTAACCAACTCCATAAACTCTCAATGTGTTTTAGTATCGCCCCCTGGGCCTGGAGGGCCGTAGGCACGTCGTGTTTTTGATTTAACCAACCCGGAAGACCAGGTGGGTTGAATTTATCACTAAACTGATCAATTACCTCAGTTGATCAGGTGTGGTACCTAGTTGGAACAAAATCCTTCAGTTCCATCAGGAACAGGGTTGCCTACCCCTGTACTACTGCATTGCCATAAGAGTATAACATGTATAAACTATTGAGAAAAAGCAACATATTTTGTAAGTTAAGTTCTGTGAATGTTTTTGCCTTTTGTTCTATGACATAAGATTTTCCAATACTGTGACAGACTGTATCGAAGTAATTTGAGACAGAGGTATTATTGTACATATGCAATGAAAGGCATATACAGTGTACGTCCATACTTATCCCAGCACGTATTGCATGGGAACAAGCAAAGTGAAAGTGTTTCATGACGTGTATCTTATCTTTACAACCCAAATGTAAAAACATTTCACCAAGCACTTATAAAAATCAATCTGCACAATAAAATGGACAAACAAAATCAGTAACAATACAAGTGTAATAGAATATATACCTTTTTAATGAAGAATAAAAAAAAGTGTCAAATGTTAACCACAATCCAAAAATATATTCACTTCACCATTCGTTCCTTCTGTGGTTAGTGTGGAGTCACTTAACTCCTTAAATAGGTGTCACACGGAACAAGGTCCTACTGTGGGTCTTTTGGGACACATTGAAAAGTGTTGCTGATGGTAAGCAAAATATATATTTTCTTTATCTTAGTCTATAAGACTTCCTGAGCGTCATAATATTTGTGAAGTTGACAGCTGCTTTGTCTGACTTCTGCACATTGTGATTATTTTAAGCGTATAATTCGAGCATTTAATACATTAATCTCGTATATCAAAATACATCTGGATGAATTTTGTACAAGAGAAAAGAACTGCATACTCAAGATTTTAATATAATTAATGTATATTTTTCTGTATTAGAAATATAACCATTTCCTTAAACGATTAGAACTTACACTACAGTAATAATTTGCTATTACCCCGATCACTCACTGAATTCCAATAACACGATAGAGCAGATTTTAATTTGAAATAATTACAATAAATGCTTAAAGAAACACCCTACACAAAAACAATATTTTGGTATTTGTTTCATTAGTCCATTGTTGATATAGTCCAAAAATGTTTTGCATGTCCAGCAATCAAGTTAAGATATACAGTACCAGTCAAAAGTTTGGACACACCTACTCATTCCAGGGTTTTTATATATATTTTTTTTTACTATTTTCTACATTGTGGAAAAATAGTGAAGACATCAAAACTATGAAATAGCACATATGGAATCATGTAGTAACCAAAAAAAGTGTTAAACAAATCAAAATATATTTGTGATTCTTCAAAGTAGCCATTCTTTGCCTTTGACAGCTTTGCACACTCTTGGCATTCTCTCAACCAGATCCATGAGGTAGTCATCTGGAATGCATTTCAATTAACAGGTGTGCCTTGTTAAAAGTTAATTTGTGGAAATTCTTTCCTTCTTAATGCGTTGGAGCCAATCAGTTGTGTTGTGACAAGGTTGGGGTGGTATACAGAAGATGCTATTTTCCCAAATAGGGCGAAGTCTTTATTATGGCAAGAACAGCTCAAATAAGCAAAGATAAAACATCATTACATTACCTTAAGACATGAAGGTAAGTCAATACGGAACATTTCAATAACTTTTCTTCAAGGTTAGTCACAAAAACCATCAAGCGCTGAGATGAAACTGGCTCTCATGAGGACCGCCACAGGAAAGGAAGACCCAGAGTTACCTCTGCTGCAGAGGATAGGTTCATTAGAGTTACCAGTTTTACTGTACCAGCCAAATAAATGCTTCACAGAGTTCAAGTAATAGACATCAACATTAGGGAAAGGGGAATACCTAGTCAGTTGTACAACGGAATGCCTCTAACTGAAATGTGCCTTCTGCATTTAACCCAAACCCTCTGAAATCAGAGGTGCGGGGGGCTGCCTTAAATCGGCATCCATGTTTTCTGCACCCAGGGAACAGTGGGTTAACTGCCTTCCTCAGGGGCAGAACGACAGATTTTTGGGGCGGGGGGGGGGGTCTACCATCTGCCACACAGATTTTTTTACCTTGTCAGCTCGAGGATTCGGTTACTGGCCCAACGCTCTAACCACTAGGCTACCTGCCACCCCTTATCACGTGAATCAGGCCTTCATGGTCAAATTGCTGCAAAGAAACCACTACTAAAGTACACCAATAATAAGAAGAGACTTGCTTGGGCCAAGAAACACGAGCAATGGACATTAGACCGGTGGAAATTTGTCCTTTGGTCTGATGAGTCCAAATTGGAGATTTTTGGTTCCAACCGCCGTGTCTTTGTGAGATGCAGAGTAGGTGATCGGATTTTCTCTGAATGTGTGGTTCCCACCGTGAAGCATGGAGGAGGTGGTGTGATGGTGCTTTGCGGGTGACACCGATTTATTTAGAATTTAATGCACACTTAACCAGCACGGTTACCACAGCATTCTGCAGTGATACGCCATCCCAGCTGGTTTGTGCTTAGTGGGACTATCATTTGTTTTTCAACAGGACAATGACCCAACACACCTCCAGACTGTGTAAGGGCTATTCGACCAACAAGGAAAGTGATGGAGTGCTGCATCAGATGACCTGGCCTCCACAATAACCCGACCTCAAACCAACTGAGATGGTTTGGGATGAGTTGGACCGCAGAGTGAAGGAAAAGCAGCCAACAAGTGCTCAGCATGTGGGAACTCCTTCAAGACTGTTGGAAAAGCATTCCCGGTGAAGCTGGTTGAGAGAATGCCAAGCGTGTGCAAAGCTGTCATCAAGGCAAAGGGTGGCTACTTTGAAGAATCTCAAATATTTGATTTGTTTTACACTTTTTTAGCTACTATATGATTCCATGTGTTATGTAATTGTTTATGTCTTTACTATTATTCTACAATGAAGAAAATAGTAAAAAGAAAAACCCTTGAATGAGTAGGTGTCTAAACTTTTGACTGGTACTGTATAACTCAAAAGTACAGAAATACAGCCAGTATTGAATTTCAAAAGTTACACATCTTGAAAACTTGATTGCTTGCATGCAAAACATTGGGACTATATCAACAATAACAAAAAAATAACAAAATATTTTTTCAGGTAGAGTGTTCCTTTACTAGATATAAAAGATTTGTAATAATTTCTCCTCTTTACAGCTGTCAGAGTTAATGCACACCCAAAATGTAAAGCCATTTTCCTCTAATAAACTATACTGAACAAAAATAAAATGCAACAATTTAATTATTTTATTTAGTTACAGTTAATAGAAGGAAATCAGTCAATTGAAATACATTCATTAGGCTCTAAACTATCGATTTCACATGACTGGATAGGGGCGCAGCCATGAGTGGGCATAGGCCCACACACTTGGGAGCCAGGACCAGCCAATCAGAATACGTTTTTCCCCACAAAAGGGCTTTATTACAAACAGAAATACTTCTGAGAATCCCCCACCCCTCCTCAGACAATCCCACAGGTGAAGAAGCCGGATGTGGATGTCCTGGGCTGGTGAGGTTACACGTGGTCCGTGACCTACGGTTGTGAGGCTGGTTAGACGTACTGCCAAATGCTCTAAAAAGATATTGGAGGCAGCTTATGGTAGAGAAATGAACATTACATTTTCTGGCAACAGCTCTGTTGGACATTTCTGCAGTCAGCATGCCAATCGCACACTCCCTCAAAACTTGAGACATCAGTGGCATTGTGGTGTGTGACAAATCTGCACATTTTAAAGTGGCCTTTTACTGTCCACAGTACATGGTGCACCTGTGTAATGATCATGCTTTTTAATCAGCTTCTTGATATGCCACACCTGTCAGGTGGATGGATTTTCTTGGCAAAGGAGAAATGCTCACTAACTGGGATGTAAACCAATTTGCGCACAACATTTTAGAGAAATAATCTTTTTGTGCATATGGAACATTTATGGAATCTTTTATTTCAGCATTAAAAATGGGACCAACATGTTGTGTTACTCACCAGACATGTCACCCATTGAGCATGTTTGGGATGCTCTGGATCGACAGCGTGTTCCAGTTCCCGCCAATATCCAGCAACTTCGCACAGCCATTGAGGGACAACATTCCACAGGCCACAATCAACAGCCTGATCAACTCTATGTGAAGGAGATGTGTCGCGCTGCATGAGGCAAATGGTTGTCACACCAGATACCGACTGGTTTTCCGATACACGCCCCTACTTTTTGTTTGTTGGTATCTGACCAACAGATGCATATCTGTATTCCCAGTAATGTGAAATCCATAGATTAGGGCCTAATGAAATTATTTAAATTGACTGATTTCCTTGTATGAACTGTAACACATTAAAATCGTTGAAATTGTTTCATGTTGTGTTTATATTTTTGTTTAGTATTGACCTAGCTACAGACGATCGCAGGTTTTGGTGTGCCTTGTCTTCCGTTCAGAAGACAGTCTCAGTCATCGTAGGTGTGGTTTTTACAGTCACTGTAACAAAATCTGTGCAAAGTTCTCAATGGGGAGATTCTATAAAAAATACTTGTAAAGAATTTGGTTAGAGGCAAATCCTTGGATGCTAAAGGGTTAGTTCACTCAAATGTAATTTGTTAATCTTTTTCTTACCTTGAATGCAGCCTATGAGCCAGGAGTGACTGAAAAAAACCACACCTACGATGAATGAGACTGTCTTCTGAATGGAAGACAAGGCACACCGAAACCTGTGATCGTGTGTAGCTAGGTCAAGAAAACAGTTGGGACTCTAGCAACTTTAAT
Source organism: Salvelinus fontinalis (assembly GCF_029448725.1). Classification (NCBI taxonomy): domain Eukaryota; kingdom Metazoa; phylum Chordata; class Actinopteri; order Salmoniformes; family Salmonidae; genus Salvelinus; species Salvelinus fontinalis. Next base: position 6,522,525 of record NC_074679.1, read on the forward strand.
ACCCTTTGACAGTGTACATCTTCAAAATCATAAAGGCTAAACGACTTGATTTTTGTGTGCAGTTTTTAGACTATGGTCCATGGACCACTTGCATAGGAATTATGAAAGTTGTGTGAACTCTCATTTTAAAACACAAGCATAATTTGATTGGTTTGCATCTAACTAAGCCAAGCTCAAAGTCCAGAAAACAGTCTAGTTGCGATGTGGGAGCGAAAAAAAGACAAATAATTTTAAAACACATTTCAAAAGTCCAGAAAATACATTAGAATCACTATCCAAAATGTCTCCTCACCCTTTCCATTTCTGTATTTGAATACTTCTACCATTTAGGCCATGTGAATGATAACCAAAAAATAAAGAGAGAATAGAAAAAGTAACAATAGAAAGGAAAAAACTTGCAATGCATTGTGGGGTGAAGAGCAGCACCAGGCTCTGGTGTAATGCAGGTTTCTTAGCAGCAGAAATAGTGTTGGCTATATTATCGTTCCACTGGGAGAGACGGCTTGCTTTTGGGATGACAAACCCTGGAAAGGAAAACAAGGAGATTTGGCATTGTGGAAAGTTTTCAAAGCATCAAATGAACCACCCCCCATCTTCCTTCTCCCACTTTCCTGTATTCAAATGGCCTTTGCACAGCAGTTAGTGAGTGCATGATGCAGTGAATATAATACATTAACGTAGAAAGCTGAAAGAATCTGTGTAGTGGGTGAGCGTGCAGAGGTCTTGCTTGGTTATGCTGCGGTGCATTGTGGGATGGTAACGAGTCAATATGGGTGTTTTCGAGCCGATGCACACAAACACACTCGGTTGGGATCAATGTCTTCTTTCCACTGATAAGGAGTGCTGCCTAAGTGCACTTACTTATCCACCAGGGGACTTGATTGTACATAACATACAAGCGTCTTAAACATTATTCATATTTTGAAAATGTATGGGCTTTGCACGGGGTGGCAAATGAACACAAAACACACACATACAGACAGATTGAGATGTGACATGTAGGAGATCCCAACACAATGCTGTCCAAAATGTCCACAATTATACTAAAGTTTTCAAAATGGAACCTTGCAGTGCCCAAACTAACCACAAAGAGAAATGCATGGGTATTATGCAGAACTTAAATTCTATTCAAAAAGAACTTACCACTTTTCCAGGCCTCGCCCATGTCCAAATAAATCCCTCCTGACAAGCTGTCACTATACAGTCCTCAAGAAATATTAAGACAGTCAGTCTCTCATGTGCTATCTTTTTACAGATAAGAGGCTCTAGTAGGGGTAGGTCTTCCATGCGGGGACAGAGCAGTGTCCCAAGAGTCTTTGCAGGGTCTGTTCTGGATTTGGTGAGCATGTTGAGCTTGTCACTGCTCTTGCTGCTAATGTGACCCATGCTGTGGTTCCGTTTGTGGTCCGTCTCCTGGTGCTGCTCTTTGCGATCGTGAAGGGAGAGCGTGGCGAACTTGCTGACACCTGAGGCGATGGCACTGCTCTTGTTGTTGGCAGTCATAGCTGGCGAGTGCGGTAAGCTGTTGGAGCGTGGCAGGGGAGAGGAGAGGGAGTTACTGGGGGTGTTGGCGCCGCTGTCGTTCGTGCTAGGGTTATTACTCACATTGTTCACTATGTCACCAGCGACTCCACCTCCCGCCGGGGGGCTGGTAGCGTTCATCACATTGGTGTGTGTTCTTGTCCGGGAAAGCGGGAGGTGGGGGAAAAGGATATCTTCTGTGAGGTCCCACAAGCACAGCTGAGTGTCCTGGCCCACTGAGCCAAACCTGTACGTGGTGTGTACTGTCCGACTGTCTGTGGAGTTGCGTTTGGAGAGCCGGGACTGCGTACTGTTGGCCCGGTCGCGACCAAAGTGGATTTGGCCCTGGAAGTCCTCGTCGCTGCCGCTGAACTCCATAGGGTCTGCATCCTCCACGCTGGTTGTGTAGTGGTCAAACGCCACCACGCTGACCCATGATTTATGTCCGTGACCGCGCGCGATAACCCGGCAGTCCACAAACGACCACACGGTCACCAGATCATCCTCGCCCCCCGCGACAATGTACTTTCCGTCCGGACTCCAGCACATGCACAGCAGACCCCCAAAGTAGCTTTTCATGGTCCCGTGCAGCTCCACCGCGTCAAAGTTGAAGACCCGAAGGAAGCCGTCCTGGCTGACACACGCCAGGAACTTCCCGTCAGGTGAAAAGGCAAACTCGTTGAGCGCTCCCTCGCCCACCGTCCATTTGAGCAAAGGGTTGCGCGTGGACTTGCTCTTACATGTGTGCACCGAGTAGTTCTTGCCCTGTTTGAGCAACTGGTAGTGAGGCGCCGTGGTGCCACACGTGTTTTCTATGTTGTACAAGTACATGTTTCCACTGGAATGAGCGACAAGGAACAACCTCTCCAAGCCGGGCACCCATTTTACACAAGTCACTCTGGATTTGTCTATTAGTCTCTGGGGAAAGCGTTTTGGGAGAGAAAGGGAGGAGGGAGACAAGGAACAAAAAACATTCAAATGTAAGCAACAATGGCTTTCATTGAGTTATGTCAAAAAATTAAATTTGAAGTCAGTAACAAAACGCCATTTCTCTCTCTACCCCAAATCTATGGTGGTCACAGCTTTATGTGGCTTTACATTTCTTTTGAGACTTTCATGACAACTTACTTCCTCATTGAAGAGCTTACTGGTTTCCTTCTTGATGGGGTCGATGAGCTGCACTTGGCCTGCCGAGAAGCCCACCAGCAGGGAGACGCCGTCCGCCGTGGCCGTCAGGTGGTTGAAGTCATGACATGTGGGCTGTGTTCCCTTGTATATCCTCTTGTCGATAGGCTTGCTCAAGTCAGCCGCCTGAAAGAGAAGAGTACAAAAAAAAACAGTGAGATAAGATTATGGCAGTAACCTTTTCAGTGTTGTGTGTTTTCGGCTCTTGATCAAATCGCAGATCAAAGCATCAAGGGTGGCATGCAAAAGCAACGAAGCCAAGTTGAGTAGAGTGCTCATGATGACACAGAATTTTTTGAACATAAACAGCAAACATGAAAAGCCTGTTGAAGTGGTAACTAGGTCTATGACGTGGCCTTTGAAGTCAATAGTTCAATTGCATTACATTACAATCAATTGTAATAATCAGAGGACATCAAAAAGACACCCTTAAAAAATATCTTCCTGAAATAAAGGCCTACATGACAATGTAGTGGTCTCAGGGGGCTTGATGCTGTGTGTTATGAACAATACTGACATAAAGAATCAGACCAGGGCATGCAACTCTAGCGTCTTGGCTTTGTGCTTTATTAAAAATGCCTCAGGGGCACAGTGAGTTTACTAGCATAACAGTCGCACTGGTGAATGGTTGACACCATCAGCAGATCGGAAAGTTTTAGAGTGGAAAGTTTTCTTGTGTCTCCAGACAGCTCAGCTGTTTTTTTGCATAGACCTATTCCAACCATAGGCCCATATAGTATATCCCAGCTAGGGAATGTCAGAAAGGTACATGCTTTAGTATTTAAAAATATATATTTTTACTTTATTTAACTAGGCAAGTCAGTTCAGAACAAATTCTTATTTACAATGAGGGCCTACCAAAAGGCAAAAGGCCTTCTGCGGGGACGGGATTATTTTTTTTATAATAAAATATAGGACAAAACACACATCACAACAAGAGAGACAACACAACACTACATAAAGAGAGACCTATGACAACAACATAGCAAGGCAGAAACACATGACAACACAGCAAGGCAGCAACACAACATGGCAGCAGCACAAAACATGGTACAAATATTATTGGGCACAGACAACAGCACAAAGGGCAAGAAGGTAGAGACAACAATACATCACGCAAAGCAACCACAACTGTCAGTAAGAGTGTCCATGATTGTGCCTTTGAATGAAGAGATTCAGACAACTGTCCAGTTTGAGTGTTTGTTGCAGCTCGTTCCAGTCGCTAGCTGCAGCGAACTGAAAAGAGGAGCGACCCAGGGATGTGTGCGGTTCGGGGACCTTTAACAGAATGTGACTGACAGAAAGGGTGTTGTATGTGGAGGATGAGGGCTGCAGTAGATATCTCAGCTAGGGGGGAGTGAGGCCTAAGAGGGTTTTATAAATAAGCATCAACCAGTGGATCTTGCGATGGGTAAACAGAGATGACCAGTTTACAGAGGAGTATAGAGTGCAGTGATGTGTCCTATAAGGAGCATTGGTGGAAAATCTGATGGCCGAATGGTAAAGAACATCTAGCCGCTCGACAGCAGCCTTACCTGCCGATCTATAAATTACGTCTCCGTAATCTAGCATGGGTAGGATGGTCATCTGAATCAGGGTTAGTTTGGCAGCTGGGGTGAAAGAGGAGGGATTACAATAGAGGAAACCAAGTCTAGATGCAACCTTAGCCTGCAGCTTTGATATGTGCTGAGAGAAGGACAGTGTACCATCTAGCCATGCTCCCAAGTACTTGTATGAGGTGACTACCTCAAGCTCTAAACCCTCAGAGGTAGTAATCACACCGGTGGGGAGAGGGGCAGTCTTCTTATCAAACCACATGACCTTTGTTTTGGAGGTGTTCAAAACAAGGTTAAGGGTAGAGAAAGCTTGTTGGACACCAAAAACACTTTGTTGTAGAGCATTTAACACAAAATCCAGGGAGGGGCCAGCTGAGTAAGACTATCATCTGCATATAAATGGATGAGAGAGTTTCCTACTGCCTGAGCTATGTTGTTGATGTAAATTGAGGATAGTGTCAGGCCTAGGATTGAGCCTTGGGGTACTCCCTTGGTGACAGGCAGTGGCTGAGACAGCAGATGTTCTGACTTTATACACTGCACTCTTCGAGGGATCTTTGGCTTGGTTTACTAACTACCTCTCTCAGATACACTAACACTCCTTAGCCGGCCCACAAGAATGGAGTGGTCTACCGTATCAAAGTCAATAAAAATAGCAGCACAACTGCTTAGAATCGAGGGCAATGACGACATCATTAAGGGACATTTAAGGTTGCAGTGACACAATCCATAACCTGTGCAGAAACCAGATTGCATACCAGAGAGAATACTATAGACATCAAGAAAGCCAGTCAGTTGATTATTGACAAGTTTTGGTAAACAGGGCAAAATATAATATAGTATAACACCTGTATAGTCCTTGTGAATATTGTAGATGTTTTGATCTGTTTAAACACTTGGAAGAAAGGGAAAAACTACAGATTTGGTCTACTATCTGCCACACTGAGGAAAATAGGACCAAGCACCTGTAGCCCTGCATTATCAACGTGTCATGTCCAAAAGTTCACAGCGACTCACTCACTAAGATGCCCCTCTGTCTGATTGAACTCCATGAAGTACTTCCTACGTCACCACATCGAACACATCATTGGAAGTTAATGCAAAACCATTCAATGGAAATCTTGTATGCAGATTTAGATTGAGGTTATATAACATCTTCATATGTATGTGAATTTGCAAGTTATTGTGCAAATTAATTCACAACAACACCTTGTTCTTGAGTCCACAACTGTCGTTTAAGCAGTCATGTAGCTAGCTTTACACATTTCAAGGCTAGATTTCCTAGGTCACATCAGACAGGGCATCCGTGCACTGTAAGTCATCACCCAAGTGGAAGTACAAATAGAGATCACACTTGTGATTTCACGAGCATGCATTCACTGCCAATATTGTAGTAAAATGTCCACCATGTCCGTGGTGCGTTGATAGATGTTACAACCTAACTGTGACTGTCAGATTAGAGTTAGCCAGTCTGCTAGCTGGCTCGCCGTGCATACCACAACACTTTTGGACGAGGTGGACTGTGCAGTCAGAACAGACTGGTGGTGCAAAAGGACACAGTGCTGTGCATTAGTCATAAACCATGAAAATTGGACAACACTGACCTGTGGTCATCAATTAAGACACATCAATTATAAGCAAGCTGTTATAATAATGTTTAGCTACCTACCTTTCTAACGCCTTTGTAGATGTAGAAGTACAGCTCCCGGCCCACATTAAAACAGATTCTGTCGCCGTTACCAGACTGGTCATTGACGTTGGCGAAGGAGACTTTGACGGGGTTTGAACCCTGGGAATTAAAAGGCACCCTGTTGGGGCGGCTATATTCGGAGTGAGTGAGGAGTTTATAGACGCCTTCCCGTGTATTGAACTGAGTTTTAATTTCGTTCAACTCCTTCCCTCCTCCCTCCGCCGCCATCTTTAAAATTAACAATAACATTCATCCTTCCTCGAGCCCGGATCTTACGCATGGAGCATGCGCATCACCGTTCATGGGTAACTTGGAGTCGACTCGCGCCAGTGAGTGTGACCTATACAAATGGACAGGAGTTGAACAGATGAGAACCATTAAAAAATGTTTTTGTTCCAATTGAAGTTTAATACTGGCAAACGAGGCATGAAGGTAAAATCACCTGTTTGAAATGAACCAATGAAAACGAATAAACTAGTCAATCAATTCACAGCAGTCAGCTGAGATGCTGACAAGGCGCACCTGTCCAAATCTGTGAAGTTGGTGGTCAATCAAAGAACCATGGCGACAACGAACCGGCAGCAGCAACACTCACTTCCAGGTAATTTTGGGTGAATTGAGTGTCAGTGTTTACAGATGGTAGTGAGCAATGAAAACCGAATGCATACAGACTTATGCACATACTTTAGGTTTTCATCCGAATAGACGTGCGTTTCTGCAGAAAAAAACAATGTTTAAAAAAAAAAAAACGTGGGCCTTTTATCACAGTAGGCCATTTGAGGTCACGTTATTAATTGTGATGACAGAAAAAAAATACTTTAATTAGGCCTACTGATTGTTTACCTTTATAAAATATACATGGACTTATTTTACTCACAGGTTTTCCTGATGACAGTGTTGTTGAAGGTGGCCCCAGTAGTGTGGATAAGCTTGCATTAAAATACATGGTGAGGAAATTCAAAGATGCAGTTGTATGCACATTTTGTATATTCTAGACAGTTAAAGTCAACGCCTGTCGCCTAGGTAAACATTATTGTGCCACAACTTTGAGGTGAGTAATATGTAATACCTCTTTTCTCTTTCTTCCCCTATTTTATTGTAGGAGTTGTGTAAAGTGCAGTCCAGTACTGATTCCGAGTCAGATGTCAGTCCAAGATGGTCTGATACCAGCACCATGGTAATAGTCTCATTGTATGTACTTTTGACTGACAGTAAAATGTTATGGTAGGCATAGTCTACAATAATTATGAGCATGCATGCCCTTAACTCTCAAACTCGATCCTTATGAAAGACTGCAGTTACACTGCCCTCTGACTGCAGTCTTTTTTTTTGTATGGGTAGGCAGCATTAATCCACGAAATGACTTCCGCTACACTTTCTGAGTTAAGCTGACACACAAGTTTTCGGAGCACACTAGATAGCTAATTAGCACAGGTGGTGACCTCTTGTCTTCCGTAAACAAGCACAATAACATGGAGATATGGCCGTGTAGGAACACTAAACCTATCAATTGAACTTTTTTCTTGCTGATATGCAAGTTCCTTATGCTTCCAAAAATTGTACCGCAAGTGACTCATGTTAATGTTCAGATTGAGCATCGGGCTCTTAAACGCCCTTGTACACAAGATGCCTTTGTGTAATGGAACTGAGTCATGACCAAGAACTAACATGCCCTCACCTTTTGATACAAGTTAAAAACCCTTCATTTTTTTTGTTGCTTTTATAACATTTTAAGTTACCAAATTACGTTATGCACATTTTAAATAGTTTCTACAATGTTACTCTGATCAGGGATGTGGAAGTAGTGCGCCAGAGAGCAGACAACCCATTCAAAGGATGCCAACATGTTCACACAAGCCGGTGGGACGTTACTCGTGGCTTTCTTTGGTAAGTAGGATTGCAATTCACAAGCATTGATGAGCAAATCACTTACATTCATACTATACTTAACAGTATAAAATACCTGTCTCAGTCCTTGGACCCATATGACGGGAGCTCAGAAGATTCAGACGAGTCTATCGCTGGCCCCAGGCGACCGAAGCAGGGGAGCTGCAGGTATTGGGGTAGGAGCCAAAGAAGGAACAATCACCCTCCCACTGTCATCCTCAAAGAAGTGATCAAAAGTGGTGGGCCAACAGAGCCTCATCTCATTGATGTCCAGATGAGGTCAGCAAGTGACTCTGAGCTATGGACATACAGCCACAGCAAGGGGCGGGGCCCGGTGGCAGAGACATCTGCAGACTCTGGAGTGCTCACTACTAAATACTCACCTTGCACACCGGTGTTTCCCACTTTCGTGGGGGCAGCAACCTCTGTCCAGATACCAGAGAAATCTCCCGACAGTACTATCCCCCTCAGGGGTGTCTTCAAAAGGAAGTTAAGTCTTCCAGGAGCAGAGGCACTACAAGATTGTGGCCACAGGAAGAAGCAGTGTGTCACCAAAATGGAGGCTGGGGATTCTCCTCCTGAGGTGAGTTGGTCCATAACCAGAAACACCCCCTAGCCTAGAGACACTATTGCTTATACCTGCTTATCTACACAGGTGGCTAGGAGCGGTTTCAGGGTCATGACAGTGGAAAAACGGGGACACTTTTGACCATCTTTTTCTGCAGAACAAGTTGACTAGGTGATAATCTGTGGCTATTCAAGTTTACTAGGAGAATGTGTCACACATGATTGTTATTTCTTTACTTAGATGTCTTTTTTTAACACTAATTTGAAAAACTTATTCCATATTCATTTGCATTGCTATATTGTTCATTGGTGTGGTGCTGTATATTTTGGCAGACTGAATAAATCATGCATTTGCGTGGTAGACAGATTTGCTTTAGACTAATATTAAATAAAGCGGTTCTACCAAATCAAATTGACGGGTCCTTAATTACAAGGCATCTCTTCATCTGTTCCCCTCAATGTCAATTCATTGGGTGCATTCCAAACAAGAATTGCAGACTACAAAGAATCATCTGTAGATATGAAAGCATTGAACAATTATCCTGTTATGGAGAAAATTCCACATTACAACAAGGGGCTAGTGTGCACGTAATTCAGCCTACAAAAAGCGGAACGATGAATCTAATCCCACAGTGGAAGCAAAATGCTCTGGTTTAGTCCCTCATATCTGAGATGGATAAGCAGCAATATGGTTGCTGTGCTATTCTTAGTCATGCATGTAACAGTTAAATCATGGACCAAAGTAAAAAATAAAAGAACTATGCCATGTTAAACCATTGATACTTTATTTTCCATGTCATTTACGCCATCATAACATACAGAATCCTTTAAAATGTATTCACCTCTTTCCAACTTCCCTTTCACTATCCAACTGACCACATTACTCAGACTTTCTTCCACTTACCAATGACTTAATGTTAAATTCAAATGTTACTTCTCCCACTAGTTACTTGACTACATTACCCTGTGGACTACACTAGGAATAAGTGATTAATAGGAATGATGAATCAAATAAATTCCAGAGTTTACTCGGTGCAGAGCACTGCCACTCCACGCTCGTAGAAGTTGTGAGGGTCTTCCTTGGTGGCGATGTCAAAGTCCACGGTGAAGATGAGATCAGCTCTGGTGAAGTTCAGGTACACGGGAAGAGTGACCTGTGGGAATGACGGATAGGCAAGCGAGTTGTCATTAACAGTACAATGTTCATGGTATTTGGAGAATGACTAGCTCCCAACATTCTATGAATCATCTATTGAAGGGAATTGGGAGGTCTGGTCTGTGGAGAAAATTGATATGTAATACCCGAGGGGATATTGAATTCTAAAGAAAGCTTCACATGTACATGATATTCTATGTGGCTCAGATGTACCATGTGCTTCTTCTCGGCGCTCAATTGCTTCACCCAACGCAGCTGAGTCAGTGGCAACTCTGTGGAGATGTCATTGGAGAGAGACAGCTTGTTGTTGCCGTGGGTGGCTCCCTGCAGCTTCAGACCTGTCGGGGAGAAAGAGGGGGTTGTAAAGGTCACTTTGGTTGATCAAGTATATTGGATAGAGAATGTATTATTATGGTCCAGGAAACCAGCCCTGGAGGATCACAGCCAGACCATAACTATATTAAAAGTAGCTTTGGTTTTAATTCTTGCTTTCTGGGTGAGAATACCCAATGCTCTGTCTGCTACTGTATATAGATGAGTGACTGGTGAGCTGACCTTTGATGCCGAAGCTGCAGGCATCAAGCGCGGCCCCCTGGGCGGTGGTGACGTTGACCTCCAGACACAGCTCCTCCAGGGACCAGCTGTTGGCCTGGGCCACATACTGACGGGTGGCCGTGATGTAGGCCTCGGGGACAAACAGGCTGCCTAGGCACACATGGATGTTCTAGACAGGAAAAGACACTGATTCAGAGTTGGTGTAGAGTTATGGGTAACACTACTGCTTAGAGTCAAGTTCCCGGGGTCAATTATGGTATAATTTCATTGCAAATCACCAATGGGATTGCTTCCAAAGTGGTTTTATTTTTTACTCTTAAAAAGTGACACCTTGTTCATGGACTTTAAAGTAGTTAAATTAATCAAATCCAATGGGATGCTAACATTAGCAATATTCCAACCTAACGAATTAGGCAAACCAGCTGTCTATGTTCATGGAATCATTTTAAGGCAACACCAAATCCACGTAGGTCTTCCTTTCCCTTTGATATAGGATGTCAGATGAAGGCACCTTGAGCTCCTTAGCGCCCCCACTGGCGGCTCCCTGGGAGATGGCCTGCAGCTGTTTGACACGCTCGCTGAAGTCGGCCACCCACTGGATAACAGTCATGGACGCAGGCACGGTGTAGCGACACCAGCTACGGGGCAGGATACCTGGACGAGAGACACCGTTAGCACTGGGAAGCCTTGTAGAAACTACATTCCAAATCCTAACTCGAGTTGCATGAGTTTAACTTTTGACCATTAAGTAAAAACATCCATTGATGTCAATGGAAGACTTCTATATAAAAAAAAAAAAAGTACCACACATGGATCTTAAATTAGAATTTGAGCCATTGACTATTACTGTAATCCTCACACATTGTCACTATGTAACCATATTAGATGTGATAGTGAAATGAAGATGGTCTTGTGTAGAGAATGAGAGGAGAACCTTTGACGAGGTCGTTGATGAGGGTGCGCAGGTCGTTGGTCTGTTTCTTCTTGCCCTCGCACACCTGCACCACATCAGTCAGGTCCTGACGCACTTCCTGCAGCATGCGGGCACCCATCTTCACCTCGCGCTCAAAGAAGCGGAACAGAGGATCCTGTGTGTGTGTGGGGGGGATTAAATATATAGAAGTTGATTAAACAAGATATTTTCACCTGTATAGTCCTTGAAGACACCCACAGTGTTTGTGAATTGCATATCAGAAGTCAGATCCATATGAGTTTCATTCACATGAAATCAGGTTTGGGATAGATTCATCACTTACTGCATAAAGGGGAAAAAAACATTATGTAAGAGAGATTGCAGTGTGTAGGTTGGAAATAGAAGTGTAAAAAATAAAGGCATCACAACGCCCATCAGATCCCAGGCGGCACGATGAGACGTTGCCGGGACGTTACCTTAATGTTCTCCACGGTGCGCTTCAGGTGGTTGACCACCTGCGGGATGAGCGTCAGCCAGTTGGTGGCGGTGGTGAGCAGCGTGCGCATCCATGCGGGCTGGGCTTCAGCCGAGGTGGACGCCGTGCGCTCGCGCTTAGTCTCCTTCTCGTAGGCCAGATCATCCTCATCCTCCAGCATCTGCATTTTCAGCATCTTACCCATCATGTCAGTGCCTGAAGCAGCCAGCAAGGGGAGCAGGAGAGGGGTAGGGGAAGAGAGGAGGGGAGACAAGCCCAGGGGAGGAGTGTGGGAAGAAGATATCAACGGTGGACCAAGAACATAGCCTTGTACTGCCTCATCCTCACAGAAGTGTTAATAAAAGGGTTGTTGTGTTTCACAATCAAAAACAAGGGATTACAACATAAAGTCAAAGACAGACAGACAACAAAAATCAACATTGACAAAAACAAGTCAGTACCAACAAAATGGAGGGAGACCATGCACTATTTCTTAAAGGAGGACATATAGAAGTGAAAACATTTTCTGGGGCTCTGAGAAAAATCAGCTGTAACCAAAGGGGAAAGGATGGATGAAGGGGATGAGTGGATGGATGAAGGGGATGAGTGAATGGATTGAGGGGTGGATGGGGAGGGATGGATGCATCAACAGCTGGGAGTTGGAACTGGAAGCCAAGCGAGACACGATAAATGTGAAATACAGCTGCTGGAGGGTGAGAACACCCCTCTTGCTGGACAGAACACTCCCATTCACATGGGTAAGGCTACCACACGGGGGCCTTCGGTTAGAACACTGGAACTGATATGAGGAAAGGAATAAGGAGAGGAAAGGGGCCTACAACCACATTACTGGAAGCAGTGAGAGAATATGCTCTGTATCAATGGTAGTCATCAGGGCATAAAATGAACACCTGCCTTATGCAGGAAGATCTAGGTGTTGGTGGGTAAGAACATCTATTTTACTAGCCACGTTGGCGGGTAGGAGCACGTGTGCTGGTTGTGACTTAACACAAGAAAAAATGCTGCAGTAGCTGTTTTCAAATTACTGCTGCCATTTTGTTTCGTAGCTGCTAATCACACCTGTCAGAGCTGTGCGCTCTGAGTGAAGTGCTGATATATTTATTTTAGGAGGCACTGTGCACAGGCATCAAAGTTTGTCAAATTTACTATAAAGTCTACAAGGTGAGACTTTGTCCTTGTGTTTCTTGGCTATTTCAATTGTTTTGTTCACAAGCTTGGTTGTTTTTCAACGTTAGTTCGAGTCTGCTGCTTCAGCTGATAGCTTAGAGATGCCCTAGTCAGATCCCAAATCTCTCTCACGCACACAGACACGACTCAAGTGGCCCTGTTACCCCGGTAACCTCCCGCCCTTAAAAGGGCAGCTGAATATTTTGTCTGATCTGATATTTTGCTTAAAAAACACGTCACAAAAAAAATAAATGGAGCAATATACCACATTACTTCTTACTCAATACACTTTTTGTTTTAGAAACATGGTCATCAGTTTGTTTTTTATGTCATTAAGGTGACAAATACATTTGGGCTGGTAAAAAAATACAAGTGGCTGGTGGACCAACCTGCCACAGTGGCTGGTGGACCAAAAAGTAAATTTTAGGCCCTGGTAGTCATTCCTGTAGTTCAGGGGTAGGCAACCCTGTTCCTGGAGTGCCACTGGTACTGCAGGACTTTGTTCCAACTAGGATCCACACAATACCAACGGTGGTAATGAAATCAGTGATTTCCTGAATTCAACACACCTGGGTCGGTTAAATCAAAAACAAGGCCCCTCCAGGACCAAGGTTGCCCATCCTTGCCCAAGTTAGAATATGCTCTACACCAATGGTTGTCATTTCTCTAGTTAGATGAGAATGAGGCTTGTGGAAATGAGGCCTGTGGAAATAAGATGTGTTACAACAGATATGGAGAGAAGAGAAACCAAATATGAGTGATGAGTTTCAGCAGTCTCCTCGCTGCAGACAAAGGATCCCACAGACATTTACATTTACATTTAAGTCATTTAGCAGACGCTCTTATCCAGAGCGACTTACAAGTACATACATCCATACTTTTTTTTTTGTACTGGCCCCCCGTGGGAATCGAACCCACAACCCTGGCGTTGCAAGCGCCATGCTCTACCAACTGAGCCACACGGGGCTAGACAAAACCGGACAAGCCTCTTGAGTGCAGCTGCAGCCAGGGCCAACCAGGTGCAGCCAATAGCATACCCTGAGTGGTGAGCAGGACCTTCTCAGCGTTGCTAGGCAGGCCCAGCCAGGACGGGGTCTGGGTGTCTGGCAGCATCTCCACCCAGTGCATGAACTCCTCACGTCTGGAACCAAAGACAGAACAGTGTTACTGAGAGAGCAGGGAGGAGAGAGGTGGGAGAGAAAAAGGTTTTTACTGAGAGAGAGAGAGGGAGAATGGTAGAAAATCACCTGAAATGCCTAAATGTGTGCATTTCCCCTGAATTTCTTTATGACAAACATTTTACTGAGAATTGATCACAATATATCGTTTTTTGTATGTACTGTATACTACACCTCAGTTTTCAGTTGATACATACACACAGGGAAAAAATAAACGCAACAATTTCAAAGATTTTACTGCATTACAGTTCATAGAAGGAAACCAGTCAATACATTCATTAGGCCATTATCTATGGATTTCACATGACTGGGCAGGGAGCCAGGTCAAGTCAGTCAGAATGCCTTCTACCCCACAAAAGGGCTTTCTGACAGAATTACTCCTGTTGTAATAACATTAAAGTAAAACTACCACCCAACCCCAGCCACTGACCGGATGCCATCGGGCATCTTGATGTCCTTGTGACCGTCCACCTTGAAGGCCAGTTTGAACTCTGAGTCGAAGCTGCCCGTGGTGAAGATACGATCCAGGAAGGTGTTGAGCAGGCGCTGGTCAAACTCGTTGTCGATGCGGCCGCCGTAGATGGACTGGGCCATCAGGGTCTTCAGCGCTGCCCAGGGGATCTTGTCTGGGGAGATGTTCTGACGGCCCTGGGGATGTGGAGGAACAGGAGAATGGAAGGTTAACACCATAGAAATACCTGTTCTATTGTCACCACGCACATCCAACTTAGAGACTAGTCATTTTTTGTTTTTATTGAGTGACCTTCAACTTCATTCTTAATTACAAGAATGTATATATGTGTGCATTGCATATCAGAAGTCAGATCCGTATAAGAGTTTCATTCACATGAACTCAGGTTTGGGATAGATTCATCATCTAATGTAAGAGAAGTTCAGCATACAGAAAGAACCCAACGTAAGAGACAACAGCGTGTGGACTGACCTTAGCGGTGTCGTCCAGCCAGGTGTCCACGGTGTCGCAGGCCGAGCGCAAGTCCGACTCTCCGAACTCGTACTTCTTGGACCAGCCCAGCGGGGCATAGCGCAGACGCTCCTGGATGACGGCGTGGAACCAGGCCAACAGGAAGTAGAGGCGGGCACGCTCGTTGGGTGCCTGCAGAGGATGACAGACAAGGAGAAGAGTTTGTTTTTAAAGGGTCAATCTGCAGTTCAAACAAAGTGGCCACCCCACCACTGTTTTGATAAATAACTGAGGAATGGGGTTGGAGCACTCAAATTCAGACAGAGCTATGCATGCAAGGACTGACCATCCACAATATTAAAATGATAGTTTTCACCATGTTGTTTCAAGACTATACAACGTTAGTTTTCAATTACATTGTTTACAAACAATGGAGTAAAACAAGATTATATATTGGTTTCTTGATGGGGTAGGACACTTAAACTAAGCTCAATAGGCCTTAGTTATATTCTTAAAGAATCTATGGGTATAGAATATAAATATATAATTCATTTAAAAGGACAAAAATGATAGTCACAATTGCAGATTGACCCTTTAATAGTCAAGGTAAAAAGAAATCATTCATCCAAGTTTACGGAGGAAGAAGGTGTGAGACGAACAGAGAGGCAAAAAGTGACAGGAGAGAAGGAGCGAGAGAGAAATCAGTATCCATATAGTTGTGTTGGTCACCTTGCACATGCGAGCCACAGGGATGCTGCTGAAGGTCCTCAGCATGTTGGCCTTGACACCGGGAGGAGGTTCAAACACAAAGATACGTCCAGCACGCAGCAGGTTCACTGGCACCTGAGAGGAACAGAGGAAACACATTTAGATCTCTCAATAGTCAAGACATTCAATAACTGTTGCACATGGCGAGAAAAAGCTTGAGGTTAACCAATCACAGTGAGTTATACTTCAAGTAACGTGGATATTTTTTACATCAGTTTTTAATTTTGATCAATAATTGAGTGAGCTTGAACTTTCTTCAAAAATCCCTTTCTAGCGCTTTTATTACTGTTATGTGTTTATGGTCCTCAATACGGAGTGTAAAACACTGTCATACTCGCTAGCTTGTTTATTTGTCTAAGGAAGTTGAAAGTGGAATGTGACCTTGGGGTTGATCTCCATGGTGAGGAAGAGACGGAAGCTGGCGTGGGGCTGCATGGAGTGGAGCTTCTTCTCTAGCTGCATCAGCCAACCAGGAGCCAGGTGCACGTTCTCCAGCATCACCCACCTGCCGGACTTGACAGCGGTGTTGATGTCGCGGTCGGCCTTGTTGAAGCCCTCAGCAGAACCTGAGAGAGAGGAGGAAGCAGGTTTCTAAGATGCCAGTAGATGTTTCATACTTACTCCTGGGTTGTTTTTAAAGTGAACTGACTAAACCCCGCTGTAGGCTACCTACCAATGGAGATGGAGGTGATGTGTTTGTTTTCCTCAGCTGCCAGGTCCCGGACCAGGCCGCTGGCGTCGTACCCGGGTACGGAGCACATCAGAACAGGGGTACTGGGTTTCACCTAGGCGGGTAGGAGAACAAGTAGTCGTTTCATGAGGAGATGAGCAGTTGTAATACGCAATGGTACGCAGAACAGCGACCCTTAAAAACATACTGTACAAATAACACACTATATCTGAGATGATTGTCGATTCAGGGATGTCCAGACTTCTGTACCATAGATATGAAATGACTACAATGGTAGATTGTTTCTATGTTTCTATGCTCTGTTACCTCACTCTCCACGATGTTGCCCAGGTCAAGGGGCTGCTCGATGATGGCCATGAAGGTGTCTCCCAGGACCTTAGATACAAAGATGTGGGCCATGGCCAGCATGCGGTCCGGACGGAAGGCTTGGATCAGGAGCAGCTGGTGCACTGCCTGACCGATGGAGGCTGTCGAGGACAGACAAAGTACATTTTTGACATTGACTACATTGCAGTCGGGACTGCACTCTATACCGCCACCACTGAACCACAAATACTCAAACTACCCATTTTCTCTACATTCATTTTATATTTTTAATGAAAATTCTATCAAGAGCATAAATTGGGATCTCGACAATGCATAGCAGCCTCTAAACTTCATGGGTTGCCATGCGTCCCCCAATGTAAATCGGATTGAAATACTCACTTGACTGTTTCTCCTCTGTCCACAGGTAGGGCACGGAGAGCTCAGGGGAGTTGCTCTCAATCCACATGAAGAATTGCTGCAATGGTCATTTTTTTAATCCATGTCAACCTCAATGACAACTTAAATTTTCCTTTCTTACTCTTTTCTTCTAAAAATAATTGTAATGCTCTTCTGCTTAACAAACAGTTTAGTAAAGAGTCGGTTTAACAAACGGTTTAGTAAAGAGCTTCACATTGCTAAAGTAATTTTCTTCCCCTTTCCTCCAAGTTCCTCACCTCATCAGCTTCCACCTTGGAGACCAGGTCCTTGAAGGCGGGGAGACGGCTGAGAATGATCATGGCCTCACACTGCTCCGTGGTCAGGCCCTTCACCTTGGGCACCGCTGTACCCTTCAGCACCATCTCCGCACCACGCAGGAAGTGCTGGAACTCCGCGTCGTAGGACGGCTCGCTGAGGGCAACAGGAAATGGTTATCAATAAGATTCGGGGGCAACGCCACACTGTCCACACTAGTATACCACTTAGAATGCATCCTCAATACATTGCGGTAGTGTAGATTTTGGAACCGAACCATGGACCTTTATCCTTCACATTATAACCAGGAATGTGTAGAAAGTTCAATACCTTGTCATGCCTTTCAGGTTGATCCTGGCTAAGAGCATGGCGAAGGTGATGTGATCCTGGTTACACATGCCTCTGGCCACTCTGTTGAACGCCCCCTGAAAACGAGACAATAGGATTGGTGATTTTGCACTAGAAAACCTCTAACCAAAAACCCATAAACTTGAGCTCTTTGAAGAAAAACTCCAGCTCTAGATGTTCTAGAAGGCGCTCTAGATGTGAGGTTTTTAGACATTCTAGGTTCTAGTGGGTGTTTGAGATGTGCGGTTACCTGGAAGAGGTCCTTGGTGATATGGGTCAGGCGCTGGGTGTGGTCGCTAACGCTCTTGAGGTTAGCGTTCTCGTACAACACCGTGTGGTAGATATCCAGGAAGAAGTGCAGCGAGTACTGGTACAGGAAGTGCATCTGGAGACGGACAGGAAGTCATCAACACAGCAGGTTGGACCGGTTCGGTACAGTACTTTTTGATTCACTACTAGGTTAAGAGGGTCACCAGCATAGAAACAGAACTAGAAGAGACTTGCATATCAGAAGTCAGATCCGTATAAGAGTTTCAATCACATGAACTCAGGTTCGGAATATATTCATCATTTAATGCAAGACGCTGTCTGCACACGGGAGAATCTTTATAAGAGATAGCAGTGTGTGTACCTGGTTCAGGGCCTCCATGGTGAAGTAGATGGAGCTGCAGGCCGAAGAGAGGGACAGGTACTGCTGCGACACCGCCTCCACCTCAGCCATCACAATGTCAGTCTCTTCCACCTTCCTGGTCACCTCCGCCGCCTCCTTCTTCAGGTTCTCCAGGGTGGTGATGATGGTGTCGTCGTCCAGGATACGACCCTTGACCTCGTTCAGGGCCTGCAGCAGGGACTTCTCCAGTTGGCGCAGACGCACCTGGAACTCACCTGGTGGAGGGAGGGAGGGTTAAATGCTTCCATATTTGAAGGATAAAATAGGACTAAGAGTATAGAGTAGATACTTTCGTGTGCATTGCATATCAGCAGTCAGATCCGTATACGAGTTTCATTCACATGAAATCAGGTTCTGGATAGATTCATCATCTAATGCAAGAGACTGTTGGCACACGGAATGAGAGTTGCGCAAGCGCGCGTCTCACCTTGCAGTTTGAGGAGGTCGGAACGCTTCTCGTCCACGTCGGGCCTCTCGGCCTTCAGCACCTCGTTGAGACACTGGCTCTGCAGACTGCTGCGTGTCACTGTGAAGTTGACAAAGGTCACACGAGAACACAGGTCTGGAGGGAACTCCACCGTGGGGTCGCGTGTGGAGAGGAAGATGACAAAGGATGGCGACAAGTCAATGTCCTGGTCGCCAAGGGTGATGAGCACGCGTCCGCCGGTCCTGCGCACCTCTCTGTTCAGAACCGGGTTCAGAATTGGGTCGTAGCTCTCTACATCCTGGGGGAGACATTATTACATATTACCATTAGTTACATGGAAGCTAAATGGTTTATTACCAAGGTTGGCTAGCCCAACAGTAATCTTGGAACCCAGAACCAAACGTTGCATTCACTAGTTAGCTACTGGAGCTAACATTTACGTTAAAGCTTATGTTAAATATAGTAACATTTATGTTACCAGTCTCAAGGGAGATTATAGCATGTGTTACATGCTATTGTAGAGGTACACATGGTCTGGAACATGCTGGATCGACCGTGAAGTCTGTTCTGACCTGCACAAGCAGAGGGTTTCCGAAACGCAGGGCGCTCTCGAGGTTCTTCCGGAAGGCGTCATCCAGGAAGCTGGTCCTGGTGATCTTGCGGTCCTTGTACTCGTTCATGATGAACTCTGTGGCCTGGCCGGACGGGTCGATGATCAGTGGATACCTGGGAAAGTTTTTTTTTTTTTATGTATTAGAATCTCATTTAGGCCAAAGAAATGGACAGCTTTCCATGAGTCTTTAAAAAACAGTCTATCCATCACACTGTTGGATGCACCGTGGAACTAGGATAGGCATTCATTATACAAACATTTCCATGGTAAAGTTTAGTATCTTCCGACAGGATCCGCAGCGAAGTGTTAAGCTTTCCAAACAAGTTTATGATAGAACTATCACCCTCTACCACTCTGTATTGGTCATTTAGGACATTTCAACTCCTAGACGTGGGGGAAAAAAAGGAGATGATATTGTGACTCGGATGGACACACTCACCTGTTGAATCTCTTGAGCATGATGGCGTTCTCGGTGCAGAGGTCGTCCGCCGGGAGGGAGTTAGCCTGCCAGCGCAGCCTCTCGTCCGCATTGGACAGGTACTCAGTCCTGGCGATGTCCGTACGGAACTAGTGGAGAGACAGATCTGCTTAGTCATACAAAATGGAGTCTAGAACATGACATAGAAAGAATACGCCCTTGAGTTACAGATGACTGCCAGAGTCGGCGTAAAAGTCTGGTTTTCCAAAATTGGGTTGTTCATGCGACTCAAAACAGCTAGCCGTCTGAACTAAAGCCTAGGAAATAGCTGTGAGAGCCAACACAATTCTCCACATCTCCGACAAGGTCGTTTATCATTAGGGCCAGTATTTTTAACCCTCATCCTGTGATTTGACCTGTAAAAACTCATGACCCCTCCCTACTCATGATGTCAACTGAAGCCTAGTGCTGAGAACTACCTTACATGAGCCACTGAACAACCCAACCCCCCCAGTACCTGGATGTTAGCCTGCTGCTAGTGACCTACACCCCCCCCAGTACCTGGATGTTAGCCTGCTGCAGGTGACCTACACCCCCCCCAGTACCTGGATGTTAGCCTGCTGCTGGTGACCTACACCCCCCCCCCCCCCAGTACCTGGATGTTAGCCTGCTGCTGGTGACCTACACCCCCCCAGTACCTGGATGTTAGCCTGCTGCTGGTGACCTACACCCCCCCCAGTACCTGGATGTTAGCCTGCTGCAGGTGACCTACACCCCCCCCCCCCCCAGTACCTGGATGTTAGCCTGCTGCTGGTGACCTACACCCCCCCCCCCCCCAGTACCTGGATGTTAGCCTGCTGCTGGTGACCTACACCCCCCCAGTACCTGGATGTTAGCCTGCTGCAGGTGACCAACACCCCCCCAGTACCTGGATGTTAGCCTGCTGCAGGTGACCAACACCCCCCCAGTACCTGGATGTTAGCCTGCTGCAGGTGACCTACACCCCCCCAGTACCTGGATGTTAGCCTGCTGCAGGTGACCAACACCCCCCCAGTACCTGGATGTTAGCCTGCTGCAGGTGACCTACACCCCCCCAGTACCTGGATGTTAGCCTGCTGCAGGTGACCAACACCCCCCCAGTACCTGGATGTTAGCCTGCTGCAGGTGACCTACACCCCCCCCCCCCCAGTACCTGGATGTTAGCCTGCTGCAGGTGGTGCGACCAGGTAGTGAAGAGGTTCTGCCTCATCTGCTGCTCGAAGTAGCCTGCGTAGGCGATGAAGGCTGCGGACAGCAGGCAGTCCCCGGCGATGGTAGCCATCTGGTTCTTGAACGTCTCGCTGGACTTCTCCCAGCGCTCGCTCTCGGCAGACAGGCTCTTGAGCAGGGCTGTGCTGCGGTTCACCTGCACTCACAGAAGACGGTCAAGGTCAGATTTAACAATGAGAACAATGATGGATTGGATTGATACAGCGCTTTTCCACCTAGTCTTCAATTGCTTTACATTGGAATGGAGTTTTAAACTGATGTCTCATCCCATTGGGCAACATGCTATTGTCAAGTCTAGGGCATTGACTTTCAGAATGTTCATAGTGGAGATGCTACGCCTTTTTCTTTGAAAAAAACAAACACTATTTGCTCTAAAACGCATTTCCTAAATCTCTTGCTAATTCCTAAGGTTATGGAGAAATGGTATCTCTTGCTAATTCCTAAGGTTATGGAGATTGTGAAATGGTTTAGTTTATTGGGAATGGTTGTTTTATGGGTAGATGGACTTCCCTACCTTCGCCTCGACGGCGGCCAGATCTGCCTTAATGGCCTGGGCCTCAGAGATGAGCACGGCGTACTCCTCCTTGTAACGGGCGATGCTGGACTCCAGGTCATGGATCATCTGCTCCACCTCCTCCGCCTTGGACTTGTTGTCCATGGCATCGTCCTCCAGCTTCTGCAGCTCGTTCCTCAGCGGCTCCACGCGCTTCAACATGTCAGCGTAGTTCAGCTAGAAGAGGGGGAAGAGATGGGTCAATATAATTGCAGGTTATAAGTAAGGCGCAGAGTTTTTACACATGGTAAGGAAGAATTTACTCCTGGCACTCATTAGACATTACATGAATCTCAAATATTTTCTCTCCAAATGCATTGGAAGATCCAAGATTCCTCCTCTATGACATTCTCCTTCAATGAGTTTTGAGAGGGAGAAGAGGAGAGAGGATGCAAGGAATCGAGGAAAGACTTTAGAGTCACCCGTAAAGCGTTCCCAGTATAAAAGATCAGTGGGTGGGTGGTTTCCTTACCTGAGCGATGGCCCATTTGACCATGGGCCCACAGGCCAGGGAGGCCCTGTTGACCATCTCGTAGTTGAAGTTGGGGTTGGACATGTAGTTCTTCTTCATCTTCTCACGGATTGACTCACTACGTTTACAATAGAGGTCACAGGGTTATAGGACAGAGCAACAGGCAATTGTATAAAAAAAAAAGTCAAATTATTAAATTGCGAGCAGGGTATTCAGAAATGATTATGATGAAATTATGTACGAAAGGGGTGGCGTGCAAGGAAGCAAAAAAAAAAAAAAAAGGGTTTTTGGTTGTTACAGCTTTGAAAAGGGAAATTTCACCAAAAATATGACTGGGTTTGTTTTGATCGTGTCTGAAACACTTCTAGCACAGTGAGAAGTGTTTCACATATATACTTGACCACAAAAGGTCGGCGGGTCTGGGTTTCACGCGCTGAACGATATACCCGATGACAACATCCGGTGTATTGATGTGGTGGATGAGATCTAAAAAGGCATTTCACGAAGCCTCTATGTTATACCGACCACACTATACATCTGTGTGTAGATATGGTTGTCCTTGCTTGACAGAGCCATTAGATGTCTTTTCAGCGATGCTCCTATTGGCCGATTCACTGAAAGACTACAGCTTGGTGTGGGGGCGGTGCTTCCTGCTCTGGCTCCGTTGTGCATCGTGCATTCACTATGAATGCCGGTACACTTGGAGCAGACGAATACACAGTAAGTTGAAACTTCTTGAGTCTACCGGTGAAATTAAAATGCACTTGTTGTAGCTTGTACTGGGATTTTTTTGGGGGATAGATAGATGAAAAAACCTAATGTTGTTAACATAGTAATGACTGTGGCAGAGCTAGGGTGAAATTCCCCTTCAACTGGAAAATTGCATTCTATTTAGTATTCTGTGACTTATGAATCATTTTGAAATGTTTCATCCAAATGGATACAGATCGTAGCTACTGATTTCAGACTGTTTTTCTACCAACTACGGTCAGAAAACATATCTAGCCAACTGCTGGACATGCTAACTTGATTCAATGAGCATAATCATGCCAAGATTGGTCTACTATCAATAAATCAGTACATTACTCTTCTTTATATTCTGATTTCTCAAGACAACCAATTGGCAATTAGCAATACAGTAAATCACAACTGCGTGAGGAAGATTGAGATCAGAGTAATATAAAATGGATAAGCACAGTACCTCATGTCCTCTGAGACAAAGTTGACTATGTTGGTGATGAAATTGTCCCTGACAATAACTTGTCTGATCTTTTTCCAGTCATTAGTCTCCTCGCCCAGCAGTAAGCAGATAGACTCTAAGGCCAGCTTAACCGTGGGAGGGGGGTTGGTCATGGCACGCACTTCAACAAGATGGTGACGCTTAATAGAGCTGACGGCTGGGAAGGGATGGATGGGGGGAGGGAAAAAGAGGGGGGGGCCACTCTTTAGGAACCATGCACGACAGAAGGGGTGGGAGGAGGGGGGTTTGACAGCAGCAGGGTTGGGAGAGGGGGGCAAAGGGACTGTTTCAGGGCAGCGGTGTTTAGGCATTTGAACTCCATTGAAGAAAGAGGCCATTTTGGATCTCTTAAAACTTGCTAGCAGGAATGCGTCTTGCTCTAGATTTGACTGTAGAAAAACATGTCGGCAGCTCAGACCAAACCGCTCTGTAATTGGTTCAATCAAATGTCAAATAACACAACTACTCTCTGCCATTGAAACAAATCACAAACACCCCTTCCCTCGGTCACGCGAACCCCCACCGCCGCAATCTTCCCCCTCCAACAAAACACTCATGGTCACCTGATCTCATCGGCAGAAAAGTTAACAATGGTGGGGATGAAGTTCTCCCTCATTATGATGGAGCGGATCTGCTTCCAGTCTGTGGTGCTCTCCCCCAGGAGCAGGCAGATGGACTCCAGGGCCAGCTTGACCGCCCCCGGCGGGTTGGCCATGGAACGCACCTCCACCAGATGCTGCTTCTTAATGGACTTAACGGCTAACCCCGGCCAGAAGTGGGGGGCACAAGAGGACGGAGAGGAGAATCAACAGCAAAGAGGGAAAGTGAGAAGAAAAGCAGAGAAGTTAGAATAAGAAGAGAGATATCCATCTCGTACCGGGAGACCACGGGAGAGAGGACAATAAAGAACTTAAGTTGAACTTGGAAAGAAACAAAGAAATCTGCTCAAAAAGAGCAATGTTGTTACTATCAGCTGGACATCTCATAATGTAAACTTGTTGTTTCTACCAGCGGGACATCTCATAATGTAAACTCGTTGTTTCTATCAGCTGGACATCTCATATTCTATCAGCAGGGCATCTCATAATGTAAACTCGTTGTTTCTATCAGCTGGACATCTCATATTCTATCAGCGGGGCATCTCATAATGTAAACTCGTTGTTTCTATCAGCGGGGCATCTCATAATGTAAACTCGTTGTTTCTATCAGCGGGGCATCTCATAATGTAAACGTGTTGTTTCTATCAGTTGGACATCTCATAATGTAAACTCGTTGTTTCTATCAGCGGGGCATCTCATAATGTAAACTCGTTGTTTCTATCAGCGGGGCATCTCATAATGTAAACTCGTTGTTTCTATCAGCGGGGCATCTCATAATGTAAACTCGTTGTTTCTATCAGCGGGGCATCTCATAATGTAAACTTGTTGTTTCTATCAGCGGGGCATCTCATAATGTAAACTCGTTGTTTCTATCAGCGGGGCATCTCATAATGTAAACTCGTTGTTTCTATCAGCGGGGCATCTCATAATGTAAACTTGTTGTTTCTATCAGCGGGGCATCTCATAATGTAAACTTGTTGTTTCTATCAGCGGGGCATCTCATAATGTAAACTCGTTGTTTCTATCAGCGGGGCATCTCATAATGTAAACGTGTTGTTTCTATCAGTTGGACATCTCATAATGTAAACTTGTTGTTTCTATCAGCGGGGCTTCTAATAATGTAAACTTGTTGTTTCTATCAGCGGGGCATCTCATAATGTAAACTCGTTGTTTCTATCAGCGGGGCATCTCATAATGTAAACTCGTTGTTTCTATCAGCGGGGCATCTCATAATGTAAACTCGATGTTTCTATCAGCGGGGCTTCTAATAATGTAAACACGTTGTTTCTATCAGCGGGGCATCTTATAATGTAAACTCGTTGTTTCTATCAGCGGGGCATCTTATAATGTAAACTCGTTGTTTCTATCAGCGGGGCATCTCATAATGTAAACTCGTTGTTTCTATCAGCGGGGCATCTCATAATGTAAACTTGTTGTTTCTATCAGCGGGGCATCTCATGATGTCAACTCGTTGTTTCTATCAGCGGGGCATCTCAATGTAAACTCGTTGTTTCTATCAGCGGGGCATCTAATAATGTAAACTCGTTGTTTCTATCAGCAGGGCATCTCATAATGTAAACTCATTGTTTCTATCAGCGGGGCATCTCATAATGTAAACTCGTTGTTTCTATCAGCGGGGCATCTCATAATGTAAACTCGTTGTTTCTATCAGCGGGGCATCTCATAATGTAAACTCGTTGTTTCCATCAGCAGGGCATCTCATAATGTAAACTTGGGGATGTAAATCATTCAACAGCAGCAGTGGCATTGCTAAATATGAACGCTCCCAAAACACTGCTTGTTAAATAGATCAGTCTGCCTCTAAGCTGATTTTGCAACACTGTCTAAAGCAGCCATCAGAAATGTAAGGAAATTAAATACAAAATAAAACAGACGGGAGACGTACCATTCTGGGCCTCAATAACAGCGGGCTCCACCTGATCCAGGTCTACCTTGACACTCAGCTGTTTGTCTTTGATCTTCTCCTGTTGCTTGTACACAGACTCCTGGATTTCCTGACTCATCACCTAGAAATCACAACGGAAAACACACGTCTAATACAACCACCATCTACTTCCACAGAGGTTAGTATACAGCAGAGATCTGAAAGTCCCGGCCCGGGAGCCATATCAGGACCTGATCTGCTTATTTCTTGGCCCAGCGGGACGGAATTTTCAGACCACTGGTATACAGTGAAATAGTTCCTCTCTCTCACCTTCTTCTTCTCCGCCTCCTGCTGGTCTTTGACCATCTTTTTCAGCTTGTCGTTGGCATCCGCGTTCTTCACCTCCAGCTCCTGGCTCTTGATCCTCAGGTCGTGACGCAGCTCCTCCACCTATGGGTTAAGATAAAGATACAGACTGTGGTAACAAACAACTGGACTGGACAATAAAAATCCAAGCAGATCTACCATAATCTTGAAACACAAAGCCAAATTGTGCGTCTGCAAGCTAGCTAGCTAGCTCTATCCACGTCTTAAGTTAATGTTTGTCAGGAAAGACCACTATGGAAGGAAGCGTCACCTGGTCCACGGTCTCCTTGATTTTCCTCAGGCCCACGTTGAGATGCATCTGCTGCTCCTCCAGCTCGCTGCGCTTCTCGTTGAACAGGTCGGCGTAGTGGTTGATGAAGTCCAGGTAGTGGCGCGGGGTGATAGCCATGGTGCGCCCGCCACGCTTGGACAGCCGGCTGTTAGCCTGAGGAGGAAGAACACCATCGTAAGCAAACGTGAGTACCATTTTACCGTCATACCTGGTTTAAAATGTTGTCCCAATCCCAAATCGTACCTCTAAGCCCACTTGTGGAGATCTGAGAGGAATTGACAGGTATAATCAAGCCTCTTGATAGGCTAGGTGGAAGTTTCACTATATTGCTTACACCAATCGAATCCTCTCAGATCTCCACAAGTGCATAGGCCTGGTATTTCTATTCTTTCAAATACTTTAAGCGTTTGTTTGAGCCTGGCTGGAGTGCCAGATGGGCCGTGTTTTGCACTTTTGGGACGATTCCATTGCACTAGATGAGCTCAGCTGAGGTATTTGAAAAAATAATGTAAAAAATACAATTTGAACCCAGGTCTGATTACCAAAGCGTGAGTCTTACCTGGTGCAGTGTCTGGTGGACAAACACGCAGCCGTTGACGATGGCCTCACGGTGAGATGGTGGCTGGGGCAGCTTGTCGTACACCACCGGCATGTAGTCAGGCACCTTGTAGTTGGGTTTCTCCAGGTCCAGTTTGATGGTGAACTCTTTGCCCACTTGGTAGAGGGCCTCAGTTGACCAGTCTCCAAACCAATTCAACACACACCTGTGGAACGGAAGAGAGAAAGAGTTATGAGAGACTAGCACAGATACTGCAGTGTGCAGTGGAAGGCTACAATCATGACAGATCTGAAAACGACTGGGGGGGGGATTGAGTGCAGTGTGACTTGTCTATCCAAAAGACATCCCAAAGAATCAATTCAACGAAAAAAATATGTTTTCCTAAGAGTTCAGAATCAGCCACTACTAGTGACAGTGTGCAAATGTGTTCAATGGAAATATTTGAGTGGGTTTAGAGTCAGCTACTAAGGTAATACCAGCGTCACTGTACTGTAGGCTGGGGCATAAAATGAACACCTGTCAAATGCAGTAGGTTTAGGTATTGGCTGGTAAGAATGTGCATTTCACCAGCCACGTAGGTGGGTGGTCAATTTGCAGTGGCTCTACAGAGAGAGCGTTACATTTGCAAATGAACATTTAGTACAAAAAGTCAAGTAGGAGCACATTTGCTAGTTGTGATTTATATAAAAGTTGCAGTAGCTGTTTTTCTGCTGTTTCATAGCGGCTAATCGCACAAAGAAATACAAAATCTATATCCCACCTAACGCAGTGGCTGGGGAGCTTTGTGCTGATAGATTCATTTTTGGAGGCGCTTAGTGATAGCGAAGAGCTGCGGGGTCTACTAGTCAGATCCAAAATCATGGCCAAGTGACATGACTCGAGTGGCCCCGTTACCACGGTAACCTCCCGCCCTTAAAGTGGCAGCTGAACATTTTGTCTCATCTGATATTTTGGTTAATAAAAGACCCGGGTCACACAAAAAATTTACGGAATTGAGCAATTTATCACATTACTGGT